>NW_012267251.1:4535764-4767440 GCF_000151885.1 Dipodomys ordii
GAAAGAAAGAAAGAAAGAAAGAAAGAAAGAAAGAAAGAAAGAAAGAAAGAAAGAAAGAAAGAAAGAAAGAAAGAAAGAAAGAAAGAAAGAAAACACAATTTGAAGAAAAATTTGGATGCATACGATAGATGATTTTTTTTTAAAAAAAGCTCCTTTTAACATCCCAGAATATACTACAAAACCACTAAAAGAACAATTTTTGCTGGTCAAAGTACCACCAATGTTAATTTTTAGCTATAGATTTCAAGAAGTAAACCAAAGCCTACCCTATAAACCTTATGCTCTCTATAAGGCTCTTCTTTTGACACATGGATTTGATTTTTTATCATAGTTTGAAACATAGGTTACTGAAATTATATACAATTGAGATGAGCTTGACAATTGAGGTTATTTTGACTTAGAACAAAAAATGGAAGAACTAGCTTAAGTGTTTTTGTTATTTATAATCACTTTGGGGTGCCTGGAAAAAATAATAAAAGGAAAAATAAGGATTTCCAAACTAAACTATTTAAGGTAAATGTTGT
The DNA here is from genome assembly GCF_000151885.1 of Dipodomys ordii. Lineage (NCBI taxonomy): Eukaryota > Metazoa > Chordata > Mammalia > Rodentia > Heteromyidae > Dipodomys > Dipodomys ordii. The sequence goes on from NW_012267251.1 coordinate 4,536,289, forward strand.
TATAGATATAGGTAAAATAGCACATTTACCTAAAATCTTTATTTCCTAAAATGACTCAATTTAAAAGGTGGTGGTTTGTTTGAAGGAAATAAGAATTACTTTAAACCATAGGATGGGACCAAATCAAAATACAAATCTGTTTTCAGAGATTTCATTATCACCAATAAGCTCTATCATACTCATAAGCTCCACTTTGCTATTAAAAATATGAAATTCTCCCCTAGAAAGTCCTACTACACTACTCATGCAGGGTTTTGTTGTTGTTGTTACTATTGTTATTATTGGTTGTGGGGCTTGAACTCAGAGCCCGGGAGCTGTCTGAGCTTTGTCTCTCAAGGCTAGCACCCTACCACTTTGAGCCACTTCTGGTTTTCTGATGAGTCTCATGGACTTTTTCCTGCTTGAACTATAATCATCAGATCTCAGCCACCTGAGTAGCCAGGATTACAGACATAATCCTATAACCTTTCTCTCAGGTTTAGAGGGGTGGTCTTCAATGCAAAGGCTGAACAGCATGACTTTCAGCACTGACTTAGTTTTCCTTTGCTTTCCTTCCTTCCAAATGCCAATCTATGTCCTTGGAGAATATTTATTAGAATAATTACTAGAATGGAGGTTACTTTGAGAACTTTTCTCAGGGGTCAGACTTCAAAGTTAATTAGATTTAATTGGATCTTGGCAATATTCTAGAAATGGCCAGTGCTGGTCATACAAGAGTCATTCAGATGCTAATAGCTATAAACACTAGCATGGTCACTCAGCCAACAAGGTTTTGTGAAATTCCAAGACATTCTCCTAGAGGAGCTGGGAAGATTTTTATCTGCTGAGAACTCACGATACCAGTGTAGATTATGTTCTTTGTCCTCTTCTGTGGCATCTTTCAGGAATTAGCTTCCTAGTTTATGAATAACTATATTCACCAGAGGAAATACCAGACCAAGAACGCTCGGATAATTCCAAACCTCAGATGCAGTAAGTTTCTGAGACTCGGTCCTGTAGATGCCGATGGGGACATCGCCGGTGGAGGAGCACAGCTTCTGGTAGAGCCGGGCATAGGTCCTGATCCACAGATCCTCCTCCGTGATTTTCATCTGAAACACACACGAATCATTCACCATACAGCCAGTGGTTATGAAGTAGCGGCCTGCTGATGGGTTTTCACTCCTTCAGGGTACATTTAACAGGTTGAAATGTCAGAATAATCCTTCATCAATGTTTGTCTGTGCATTAAATCTGTCTGCTATTTTAGTCTACGTCGACATCTCCTGGAAGTTTGACCACATGGGAGAGATGGCAGTTCCTCTCTTTGGGGCAGTACCACATTTCCCCTCACCCTTATGAGTCTACCCCAGGAGAACGGCAGCTGGCAGGCATGAAGGTCAAGTTGCAATAACCTGGGGCTGCTGCTGGCAAAGTTCTCTGGTGTGACAAATAAAAAGTGCACAGACTTCAATACAAGAAAGAAAACAGGGATCTTGATGTTCCACTAATGTTCATGTTGGAAGACAGGAGGAGTAAGCTAGGTATGGTGGCCGGTACCGATCACCATGATTGAGGGGGCTGCTACTTATGAATCCAGACTGTTAGCACCTTTGTATTCCATGTGTTTTGACACAATATTGTCTTCTCTAAAGCGGTGGCACTGATTTGGCACAGTGACCTGGGCACTTGGAGAATCTCCCTAACCTTCAGCCCAGGATTCAAAGTAAACCTGAGCAACAGTGACACACCCATCTCAGAGAAACAAAGAACCTCAAAAGAAATGAAACAAGAGAAGTTAACTCCATGATCACGGTTTTACTGCCAGAAGCATTTGTCCCCCATAGGAACTTTTGAGTCTCAAATCACCAGCTAAAAATATATTTCTTATGAATTTTGTACTGGATGGCTGTTGGCTAGGATGGCTACGAATAAAAAATGTTGTCTCTGTAATCTCTCTTGCAATGGAAGAGTGTCAGGCGTAAATCTTCGGACACTCATTAGAAAAAAAGCAAATGCTGAGATGAACTTACAGAGCAAAGGAATCCTGATCCAGGAATAGTGTCCAGTCCTAGTAGAAGTCTGGTGATCGAAATCATGTAATCCTTCACAAAGGACTGAAACAGAAGAGAAGATACATGAAATATTACATGCCTGCCCCGTGCAGCAGTGACTTCTGAGAGGCTGTCCCCCATTACCAAGTCCCCATGTACAGATTAAAAGAAAAATCTGCCTGGTGACCATCCCAACTAAATGTGTACAGTTAAATCAATCATAAGGAAATACAGGATGCAATTATGATTTAGAAATCTCTCAACATGACTGACCTTTGTGTGTGCTACTAGGCAGGATACAAATGTTTCAGATGCAGACATAATTCAAAATCTCTAATTGGAAATAAAATGGTGAATTGACAAAAGTCTTAAATTTTGCAATGACATATTTCAGATGGTGTTTTGCTTTTTTTCAGGGTTAAGCAGTCTTCTAGTAAAACAAATTTTTGTATTTCGTTTTTCATTTATTACACATATTCTTTCCCCTAAGTAAGCTTATATATAAGCAAAAGAAAAACAGAATCTTCCTAATTTGTCTGAAATAACAGTGTCTCTCCTCTTAGAATATTGTTTTTTTTTGTTATTTTTAAAGAAAAAACTTTGTTTCCATATCTTTGGAGTTTGTTTCAGTGTGTATCAGTGTGTTTCGGTGTGTATAAAATAAGTATCTTATGTTATATACATATGAAGAGGTGTCTGGGCATTATGTCTTTGTGATTTGGATCATCCTCTTCTGGTCTCACTGTATGTGAGTATCTAGAACTTTGTGCATATTGTCATGTCCCATTACATTTTAGATCTAATTTCTGCCTATCAGGGAAAGCATGTGCCATTTCTCTCTGCTCTTGGCTCTTTACCATGATTTGTTCTAGTTCCATCCATTTTGCTGCAAATGGCATCATTTTATTCTTTCTAATGGCTGTATAAAATTCCATTCTGTATAGATACCACATTTTTGGATCCACTCATCTATTTTGGGGTATCTGGGTGATTTCTGTATCTTGACTACTGTGAATAGTACAGCAAGGAACATGGGTGTGCAGGTGTCCTGATCATATCCTGATTTATGATACTCAGGGTAGAAGCCTAGGAGTGGTACGGCTGGGTCATAGGGAGGGTCTATGTTTAGTTTTCTGAGGAACCTCCAGACTGCTTTCCAGAGTGGTTGTACTAGTTTACATTCCCACCAGCAGTGCAGTAGGGTTCCTCTTTCTCCCCATCCCCACCTCTACTGGAATATTCAAAATCTAGAATACTTATGGACAAAAGGATTACACTATTAGGAAGATACTACAAAGAGCATGAGTAAAAAAATAGCCTCATGAGCTGGATATGGTGGTGTCTCCCTGTCATCACAGCCATTGAAAGACTGGGGTAGGCCAGCCTGCAGTACATACAGACAGGAAGTCTCCAAGGAAACAAAGCAAACAATAGCAACAAGATCAACCCCAGGGGTAGGAATGGAGCTTAGAAGGATGTCACCTGCATATTTTGTGCAATGCAATTAAGTGTCCAAAAATACAAAACAAAATAAAGCTTTTCCAAGAGTTCAAGAGCCATGAATAGCCTGCTAACACCCAGGTTGAAGAGAAGTCTTTTCTCTAGGTTTACTCATTCTAAAGCCTTCTGGTTGGACAGTGAGTTCAAAAGATTTCATAAGAAATAAAAAAATGTAGAAAATTATAATTGCCATGTGAGATTTTTTTTCTCTCATTTATATACATCAAGGCACACATACATATACACTCACAGTATGTACTAGATTGAAATGAAAGATGTAATGTTCACTCTGTTATGATAAAAACGTTAAAACCTTAGTTCTAGTTCAGTCATTCTGCACAGCTTCAGAACATAAAATAACATGCAAAAATGAGAGCCAGGAAAATTGCTTTCCAGTTCTACAAAATTCCATCTCTAATAACTTCTACATGAACCTTTTCTTCCTTCCTTTCTCCCTTCCCTCCATCCTTCCCTCTCTTCCTTCCTTCCTTCCTTCCCTCCCTCCCTCTCTCCCTCCCTCCCTCCCTTTCTTTCTCTCTTTCTTTCTTTCTTTCTCTCATTCTTTCTTTCTTTCCTTTCTTTCTCTTTTTCTTTCCCTTCCTTCCTTCCTTCCTTTCTTTCTTTCTTTCTTCCTTTCTTTCTTTCTTTCTTTCTCCCCTTCTTTTGTTTTCAGTAGTTGCCCTGCAGCTTGAATTCAGGGTCTGGCCACTGTTCCTGAGCTTTTGCTCTCAAGGCTAGCACTCTACCACTTGAATACCTCTACTTCCAGGTTTTGGGTGGTTTATTGGAGATGTCTCACAGACTTTCCTGCTCAGGCTGGTTTTGAACACTCATCTTCAGCCCTCAGCCTCCTGAGTATTTAGGATTACAAGCTGGAGCCACTGGTACCCAGCTCTGAACCTTTCTAAATGTGCTAAGCTATTGAGCTAAAGAGTAGGAGAGCCAATGGTTTCAAATAAGATCCAATCATTTGTTTGATATTGCTATGAAATCTTCAGTTTCAAACTTCCCTTCCATCAAGCCCTCCCATGTCGCCGTCTAAGTGTGTGTGGTGGTGGTGGTGTGCGAGGTGGCTGCCCCACCTCCTGGAGTCCAGAGATAAAACGTCTGGACACAGACACAGCGGAGTGCTTGCTCTCCCTTGAAGAGTATGCTCTGGCATTCATCTGCCTAGACAGATGGCCCCTGGCTTTGCTAGGGAAGCACTTGGGCATAAAGCCTGAAGCCAGCAGACGAGCTTGGCTGTCTGTGGAGTGGGTTTTTCAATCAAGCAATTACAGAAGAGTGCATATAAACAGATAATAAAATAGAATATGGGCAATGAACTGCGTATGTGCTTAATTTGAGATTCAAGCTATAAAATAATTTAAAGCCCTACAAAGATTTTTTTCCTTTTTACTAGAAATATTTGGAGATTGTGTGATGACTTTAATCAAAAAAAAGAAAGATGGCTGTGGTTCAATGGTTGGAAGAAACAATAAAAGATCATATGTATGTACAAAACATTTTTATAAATCCCTTAGCTATGATAAAGTGACAATCTAACTAGGCATCAGGAGCAAACTAAACGGTCTGCCATTATAAAATCTTGTTCTGATTTTTCTAAAGTAAGCAATAATGATCAGATGTTTAAGGAATCCCTAGTTTGACAGTTTACTAGCAAAGAGTTGTTTGTTTTCAAACAGGGGCTGGAAATGTATTCTATAAGTGCTCTGGGCTTTTCTTTTCCATTGGTTGTGTTGTTTTAATTCTTTCAAAGTCTCAACAACATACTTAGAGTAATATAAAAATGTGTCAAAATCGAATTACTTCAGCCCAGGTTTAAGTCAGGGGTTTAAAATGTCACTATTATTTAATACTTATTTGCATGAGATATAAAATAGACATTTTGGAGAGGAAAAGAAAAAACAAAAAAGGATCACATACCTGGTAAAGAAGGGTATCCAACATACTGATGCTAAATACTCTTCCGGCAGCAAAAGGCAGGCGAAACATAAAGGCCAAGTTCGACCCTCTTTCCCGCTCTTTCTGTCCAGAGATTTGAGGGTGAAAACTTTTGTGAGTATACTACTTTCCTTCACGTAAGAATTAAGTCTGAAATGTCAACTGAAGCACCAAGTCATTGGACGATAGGCCCTTTCATACATTAGAAATCTATAATTGATATAGCAGTGAAATAAAAGAAACCCAACAAAAGTAAAGCAATCATTTAAAAAAACTAATGCAACAGAATGTATCCTGACATTCAGATTTTCCCGTAGAGTCTTCTACTGTCTGGCCAACATTAGGCTTCATCTCTTCCTCTAACTCAATAATGACCATCATCATTGTAAGCTTCACCTCATGTTTTACTAGGATAAACTGTAAGTAGTCAATCAGGGTTAAAAATAAGGAACAAGGCAATACAAGCACCTCTGACCCCCTTACTACCCAGTAAATACCTCGTTTCCATCACTCATCCATCCAATTAACTCACAGCAGCTCCATTTTCAACATTCTACTGCATGACCACTGACTGAGGCTCAGATTTACAATCAACTTCCCACCCTGAACTCTGTCAAGTCATTCTCCATTATATCGCCAGTTGATCTCACTGAAATTTTGATAATGTCATTTCTTGCTCGTGTGTCCAAGTCCAGTTCTGTTTGTGCTATGATCGGACTCTCCTGATCTTCTTAGAGGACATTCTTAAAGGGCAGATGGTTTCTTCATGGAAAGATTTAACTTTGTGTCTGAAATGCTGAAACCCCTACAGGGTCTTTGGTTCACAGTGTGTCTTTCCCTCAGATTATCTCAGATTATTCTGACAAATACATTTCTTTAATATTTTTATTATCTTTAAGTAGTTGTACAAAGGAGTTGCCATTTAAAAAAAGCAGTTTATGAATACAGTGTACCTTGATCTTTGTCTCCTCTTTCAACATTCTCACCCATCCCTCTTCTCCCCTTCCCTCATGCTTCTTAATTTTATAGGATATGCTTTGAATTCTTGCCTGAATTCTTATCACCTTCTCCTCTTCAAGTACCTACTCCTGTCAAGTGCCTGTTTCCTGGTGTGTATTACGTTAAAGTTTGTCTTTGCCCTTCTATGTATTATACTATTTGAGTTCTCCCTTGAGTCTACTAGATTTCAGTTAATGCATTTCTACACACTCTCACACAATGTATTTATGAGTTTATCAGTGAAAGCTGGTTTCCACATATTAGGGAAAATATGGATCCTTTGTCTCTTTGGATCCGATTTACTTCACTTAACATAATTTTTCCAGTTCTTTCCATTTCTTTACAAATGGTACAGTATCATTCTTTCCCAGGGATGAGTAAAACTCCATTGTATTTATATACCACATTTTCTTCATCCACTCGCCCACGGAGGGACATCTGAGCTGATTCCATACCTTGGCTATGGAAATAGTGCTGCAATGAACATGGTTGTGCTTGTGGCTTTACTGTATCTTGGTTTGTAATCATTTGGGTAAATGCCCAGGCGGGGAACTGCTGGTTCATAAGGTAGTTCTATGTTTAATTTTTTGTGGTTTTTGTTTGTTAAAACCAGTGTTTGTCCTCTAGTTTAAAAATTAACTAAAATCTAGACTATTCTTTATTATCCACTGATGTACACATATATTACATTCAATAATATTATATAACATATTTACTGTCCCCTAAAAGAAAAGGTTAAGATTTGGATCTGACTTTCAATGTAAATGGAAATATCCACATATTAAAAGTATAAACATGGATGGGAAGGTGGCTCTGTGGTAGAGTGCTTGCCTTGCATACATAAGGCCCTGGGTTCAATTTCTCAGAACCGCATAAGCAGAAAAAGCCGGAAGTGGCACTGTGGCTCAAGTGACAGAATGCTAGCCTTGAGATGAATTGCTGAGGCAAAGTACCCAGGCCCAGTGTTCTATCCCCATTACTGGAAAAAAAAAGTATAAACAATATATAAAGGGTTGGATGTTGAGTTCTGGACTTGGGTCAAGTGTTGGCTTTTTACCTCAAGACTGACATTCTACCAATTGAGCCATCCCTGCTTCCAGGTTTTTGGTGTTAAAGGAGAGAAGAGTGTCATGACTTTTCTGCCCAACTTAGCTTTGAATAGTGATTGTCAGATTTCAGTATCCCAAGTAGGTAGATACTGGCTACTATAATTTCTTTTTCAAAACATTTTTCCTACTGGGTACTGGTGGCTTACACCTGTAATTCTAGCTACTCAGGAGGCTGAGATCTGAAGATCCCAGCTGAAAGACAGGGTAGGAAAGTCCATGATACTCTTATCTCCAATAAACCACCAAAATGTCAGAATTGGAGCAATGGCTCAAGTGCTAGAGTGCTGGCTTGAGCACAAAAGTTCTGAGTCTGAGCCCAGGACCAGCACTAACAAATAAATAAATAAATCTTATTTCTGGGCTGGAAATACTACTCTTGAACACATTACCAGCTCAGCATACACAAAGCCCTAGCTTTGATCCCAGACCCAATGTATATAATATTTCATCATAACAGAATTCTGCATTCAAAGGAAGTTTCAGTAATGACTCTGTGGCTTCTCAATAATCATTTCTAAAATAGCTAAAAGAATTCAGAGATATTTAAAGGACCAGATTTCAGACATTTTAATTTATTAGGTCTTACCAATCTTTTCTATTTAGTTTTCTATCATAAATATGTATCTTCCTGAGAGGGAAAAATTGCTTCTGGCAGATATTTTGTTCCTGGCAATCTATGTCCACCCAGCACCATATGGAATGAGATGATGAAATGATTGGATGCAACAGAACAGTGTGGGAGGGAAACAAATAAAACGTTTAATCGGCACAGTATAATTTTTCTTTCTGGACATAATCATAATGTATTCTCCTAACTCTACTGGCTTTCCTCTGCTTCATGCTGTGGAACTTTCATTTCAGTGTTTGGGAAAAAAAAACCTATTCTAACTGTACAAGTATCGTTCTTCTTATATAAATCTATCTCAGCTTCCAGACAACTTGATTTCTTACTCATTTCTCTGATTCTACTTTTTCCAAGAGTCTTCTATATCAACCTCTAGATAAAACTCTCAGCTAAATAGTTTCATTGTGGGTCCTATCTTTAAATTGTAATTTTTCCTTAAGGCTTTATATTTAATCCATCAAAATGCTTAACTTTTAAACATATATCTGCACATACACACACATATACATGTCCTGTACATATACATATACATATACATACACTCATATACTTTCATATAATGCATGGGTGTAGTTTCCATAACTTTATTGAGCTTCACTGATATGCTGTTATCTAAGTAAGATAATGTGCTTTCATTTGTATTTGTGTCACCCATCAAATTATAAATTCTATGTGCTTTATTCAATTTTGCAATTCCTACTAATTAGTCAGGCATTTGGCTCAACCAGAGTGTACAAATACACATTCAGTTGAATTTCACATACACTGTATCAACCTTTTATCTTTTTTTCATAATAAACATGCTAAAAATAAATAGCAGGTAACTTATACTCACAATAGTTTTCATTGTGATTTCAGCCTACCTGAAGTGAGAGCATTGACAGGGCCTGGCACTACCCCTGAGCTGCTTTTTGCTCAAGGCTGGTGCTCGACCACTTGAGCCACAATCCCATTTCTGGCTTTTCCTGAGTGGTTCATTGGAGATAAGAGTCTCACAGACTTCCCTGCCTGGGCTGTCTTTGAACCCCAATCCTCAGATCTCAGCCTCCTGAGTAGCTAGGATTGCAGGTGTGAGCCACCTGGAACTGCCTGAGGATTGACATGTTGATGAGAACAATGCCATGATTAAATCTCACGATGGAATTTGTGTCTGACACTACTGGCCTGGATCTGGTGCAGACAGCACAAGTTAAGAGCTGTGGCTCACAGCGCTGATCCGGCTCTGCCATCAGCTGTTTCCAGGACAATGGCTATAAATGGGAGCTCCTGTGAGCCCCTCATGCGAGATAAAGCTCTGAAACAGTGGTCAGGACTCATGAAGGTTCTGTACTAAGTGACTGCAATCTGATTGTAGGCGGTCCTATGAGACAGAAATGATGAGAACTATCGGGAAAGTTGAGGCAGGGTCTGCCAGCACATTTACTGACCAGAAAACCCCTAAAAAGCCTCACTTTTAAGCACTTTTTGAAGGTTCGATTTTATAAGTATGATTACTTAAGCCATAAGACAAATAACTGGACTCAATAGTTTCCTAGAGCCTAAACTTAGGCCACACTAAAGATACCAGCACAACCATGTTCACTGAAGCATTATTTACCATTGCCATGATATAGAATCGGCCCAGATGCCCCTCCATGGACAAATGGTTATACACAATGGAATTTCATTCATCCATCAAAAAGAATGATATTGTACTATTCATAAGAAAATAAAAAGACTTGGGAAACATTATATTAATTGAAGTTAGCCAGACCAAGAAAAACATAGGTTACATGGTTTCCCTCATTCATGGTAGCTAAAATATGTCTTTAAATCTACAAGGCTAATGAATTTAAAGCTCAGAACCAGGATCCAGGGGCAAAGACAAAATACACCACTCCAGTTATCCTACATTTTCATCACTTTGCTTCTTACATCAGGGTGTCATTATCATGATTGTGAAGAGTAATTACAATCATTGCTGGGGATGGATAAAGTTCAAAGCGATTTTAAAGGAAGAGGTCTTGAAGCAAATGCTGTTCATACATAGCATCCATAGAAAATATTTTTAACCACCATGAACATAAGAGAAATAAAATAGACCTGTAAAGGGAAATGAGAGCTTCCACTCATTTGTCTTTCTCTTCTACATGTCTTTATTTCCATTCACCTTCTCCTGCTCTATGTAGCTGTCACACTATGTTGCTCATTCTTTGTTGTGCCCACATGGCTGGGGAATGGGAGAAGTACAGTGGATTTCTGGGTTTCAAATATGGAAAACAGGGAAAGAACAATGATAGCACTGGAGGGGACAGGAAGAGGATCGTGGAAAAACTAGATCAGCAAAAACTAGACAATGATGAAATAAAGGTCAGAAGAAAATGTGAGTGTTTCTAATGGCTACAAACCTGAATGGCAAGTGCTGGCAGGCTAGCTCCTTTATGAGGACTCTAACTGGTGCATGTGTTAGGTATTTCCCTCTGGCTCCACAACATGTCTATTCTGTTTATTTGTTTTTTGTCTTTGTGGTGAATTGGGTGCATAATTCAACTTTTAAGAGTATAGAAAGGTATGCTACAGCATGCATGCAATGCGAGAACTTGGAAAGCTGATGTAGAAAACTCATGAGTTCAAAACCAGCCTGGATCTTTCACGATTCAACAACAACAAACTGAATATGTTAGCCCAAAAAATATTCTTCATGACAAAAATCCTAATTCTAGATTAATACATGATTTATTGTTGTTAAATCAAATTTCCAGTCAATTTCTTTCCTGACTTTCTCTCAACCCATGTCAGTATCATTTTGGAAGTTAGTTTTCAACAAAGCCCTGTCTGTCTTTTAAGATCCTCGAGACTTTTTGGAAACCACAAAACTATATAAATATAGACCTCAGGAAGGAGTGGAATCACTTGTATTTATCAACACAGCTGATGTTATATGTGAGCATACAAGCTTCTGCTGTACTTCCAGAAATTATGTTGTAAAATTGTAATTAGTGGTAATAGAACAAAATATTTCTCCCATTTTTACTTGCAAGGCAAATGGAATCAAATGTATTGATTCATTGTTTTCAAATAGGGTAGACTCAAGGCAGATCTCAAATACTGTCATTTCTTAGAAAGTCAAAATCAAAGTTCAGAAAATAGAACAGTAGGAAGTGGGTGCTGAAAAGGGGTGGGGTGGGGTCAAGGGAAAAGAAATAGACAAAAGAAAAAGAGAAGAGGGGAGAAATGTAGACAAGAATTGAATGTATATCACAGAAAATGAAGCAGAGTAGGTGAAGGCTGGATGAGATGTTGATGATCAAGATATATTGTATTTATAAACTACTTTGTTAAGTGGAAACTCCTTTGTACAACTACCTAAAAATAATAGAAAAAATAATAACAGTAAGCTAGGATTTTATTCTATAGAGAGGAATTTGAAATAGCATGCTTGTTTTTGCTATGTCTTGGCATTTCTTTGCATATATCGATATTTTTAATTGCCCATTGAACAAAAATAGTTCATTCCAACTTCCATAATGAGGGTCTTACCTTTTCCAGTTTTGAAAGAGCAAGAGAGTAACAGTCTTTGGCTCTGAACTGCATGAACCTCATGTTGGCCGGGTGAGTAAGCTCGGTGATGATACTGAGGCTAGAAAACAACCTATTTTCAGGAGAAAAAAAAATGGGTTCTACAAACAATCCAACATGGCACTTTCTATTACAGTGTATTTGGGTTAGTGAATTCTAGGTGAAGGCCTAAAAGTAATATCCAATTACAACAATAAGAAGTGCCTCATTATGTATAATACAAGGAAAATAAAACATTATATCCAAAAAATATTTTAACCATCTTTTCTTCTTTCTTTCTTTCTTTTTGTTGGTCATGGGGCTTGCACTCTGGGCCTCAGTGCTGTCCCTGAGCAGCTCAAGGTTAACACTCTACCATTTGAGCCACAGCTCTGGTGGTTAACTGGAGATAAGTCCCACGGACTTTCCTTGCCCAGGCTAGCTTGGAACCACGATCCTCAGATCTCAGTCTTCTGATTAGCTAGGATTACAGGTGTAAAGCACCAGCACCCTGCTTAACCACCATTTTACTGACTCCTGGGTAGCTGAAATTAGAGGCACAAGCCATCATGCCTGGCCTAATGAATGCATTTTTTTTAAAGATCAAAGCTTGCTACCATGAATTTCTAAGATGAAATAATTCCACTGACATTTCACCTCATGTATTGACCACTGGAAAAAAAACTCACATGACCCAAATACAATAACAAGTTATTAAGAATATCTAGCAACATGTTACAGGGGGTGTATATTACAAATCAAAAATCAAATCAAATCCATTTCTATAACATCAGCTCTGTCTCTTCATTTGACTTTGCCATAGGTCATTGACTGTGCCATTGAAATTTGTGTTTTGGAGGGTAATATTTAATATCTTATTTAAAGGTAAATTTATTATTATACAAGTAATATCTAAAGCTAATGTGCTTACTATTAGGAAGTCTGAGTCTTCAGGAGATAGCTACACATAAAGGGTATGATTCTATGCCTTAACAGTCTATGAACTTATATAGGAAACAGTAATATTCACAAATTGTAAGACAATCTCTGTTCTAGTGCCAATAGATGGTGTGGCTGATAGAATGCTTCCAGTGTAAGTGGCATTCAGGTATAACTGAGCAGACATCCTGTGAGGAAAACCTTAGCCAGGAAAGAAGCTTAGATGCACACAGCTATAAACTTTTGTGTCTCTATGGATTCTTTTGCTTACATTCATTATCTCTAACAAATTATATTGAATAGAAATGCATGATATGTACATGTGTGTGTGTATATATAAAGTTCATATATATGAAGTATTAGTGAGAAAGAATAAAAGAAAATTGAGTGACTAAGTTTTATTGTATTGGAGAAATTTCTAGAGTTAAAATTAGATCGTATAGCAAAATTTGTATGGCTATCTGACATGTCTATTGTACATTGATGAACCTAAATCACTGGTATTGTTTCAAAATAGGAAATTCAGTATATTAGCAAAGTCTGCCATCTAGTGAAATTTTAGATTGCAATAATACTTAGAAATAAAATAGTGTCTTTTTTCTATAAGGCATTACTTATGTTCAATTGCAAAATTTTATATTTGTTGACCTAATACACTTAATTATGCATCTTCTAAGTTATAATACATGATATCTATTTCTGGGACTTGAAAGTTGCTAAATACACTTTGAATATAGAATAAAAAATGAATAAAATGATAGAGCAAACCCTGCCCTCCCCACGTACTAAGATCATAATATAATCATAATACAATAATACAATTTGTTCTATTTAAAACTTTTCTTCAACTACTTTAACTTCTGGTTAAGTATAACTGTGAGGATGCAAATATATATGTGTGTGTGTGTGTGTATATATATATATATATATATATGAAATCGTTTTCTGTGGCTGCTATTTATTTGAGAGATATTTCTGATATGTTCAGTTACCTTGATCAATAGAAAGACAAAAAGCTGGTGAATATGACATGAGTCAGGAATGGCCCTCAGTGCTCATGCACAGAAGGCACTAGCTGATGGTCCTACGCCCTGGGAAGTAGGAAATGTCTCACTGTCTGCTTGGGGGAAGTTCGGTGGCAGAGGAGATGCCCTTGAAGGGGAATCAGGCTCTCTCCTCCTCTTTGGTTTCAGACTGCATGATGACAACAGATCTGTTTCCCCTGGCATGATGTCCTGCTGTTCACAGGCCCAGGGCAGACTGGCCCTTGGCCGTCAACTAAAACCTTGGGAACTATGAGTCAAAATAGCACTTTTCCTGTTTTGTTTCTCTGGGACGTTTTGTCCAAGTGATGGAAAACTAATGTATTTATTATGCATACTTCATGGGTTAGCAAGAGACCTGAAACTACTTGCAAGTGTGTGTATATCTGCTGGGTCCTGGGTCCTGGGTCTTGAACTCAGGGCCTGAGTGATTTCTCTGAACTGCATTTACTCTAGGCTGGCATTCTACCGCTTGAGCCACAGCTCCACTTCTGGCTTTTTGGAGATTAAGATTGGAGTCTCATAGACTTTTCTGCTCTGGCTGGCTTTGAACTGTGGTCCTCAACTCTCAGCTTCCTGAGTAGCCAGGATTACAGGCGTGTCTCACAAACACCCAGCTGCAAGATTATCTTAGACTGTTTGCTCGGCTGATCTCATCCACTCTCTCCAAAAGCACCTAATGTCATCTTATCTTGCAAAAATTTCTTATGAAGCTTGAAGAACAAGTCCATGCATTAACATACTCGACAAAACCATAACTACTTGGGCTTCTGGATGCTCCGTCATCTACCTATAGTCACACCAGTCTTCCATTTGGTCTGTAGTCTACAGTCTTAGCACCTGAGAGCTGCCTGTAGTATGCACAGGGCCCCCTGCGATGCTCTGCTTATCTCTTGGCTCATGTAGCTTCTATTCACCTTTCAAGTCAAAGATGATCAGTTCTTCTGGGAGGATTTGCCTGAGTATCTTTTTCACCTGGGTTATATAATGACCTACTCCCCAGCCCACCGTGCCCGGCCTCCCCCCCCCCCCGCCCCCGCAACCCAGCAATGGCCGATCTCTTCAGTTCAGTTTTGAATTGTCTTTCCAGCAAACTCTCAGCATACAGGACTCAGGGCAAGGCTGGCTTGATTGAGCCCCGTATAGTCTCAACATTTACAAGATGCCTAATAAATGTGTGGGCTAAGCACTGGACATTCATAAATAATGACTGCAGGGGGCAGTCACAGCGGCGACGGAGAAAGGTAGAAACTGCACGATTTCACTCATAGCACAGACCCACGGAGTGTATGAAAATGTCCAGTGCCGTTACTCATTACCTTACAAGACTAGTTAGCTAATTTTCAGAAAACAAAACAAAAACAGACATTTAGGAAAAATGCATATCAGAACAAAGTCATTTTTCAAAGAACTTCTAAAGGGAATCTCTCCTGGGCTTTTACATGCAAATTGAAATCAATCCGTCTTTGTACTTACTCTGCACTGAACGTTTTCCTGTGTGCTCACCAGACAAGACTTTTCCTATTGGCTGCTTAAACAAAACTTTCTCACCTCGTCTTCTCCCAACAGTGAGGCTATAAATTTTAAACTGACTTTTATTTTCTTTTTAATTTTTCTGTATGGGTTAAGACTAAGGATCAAATTCCTCAGTAAAGCAAGAAAAGGGATAAATTCCACTGATACCTGAATATTGCCAAAGGAAGGAGTGGAATTTGACCAGCTACAATATCATGGCCATGTTGAGATGAGTATTGTAAATCTAAGTATGCTTTGAGGTGCTTATTTAAGTTTAGTTTAGGTAGTAACACTTGTTCATAAGTGTATAGAAGTATGGAATTTCTCCGAAGGTACTGAGTATGAGGCTAGATAAAACGTTGGCCATTTAAATTTAAATTTCAAGGCCAGGATCTCCTTTGTTTTCACTATAGAAATAAAAACTGCACTCTCTGGTCAAACTTTGTACTGGCAAAAATAACTTCAGTCTTCCCTCTTAGATGTGTAAATGGAAGGCCTCAGACACTAGAGAGAGGAAGGTGTCAGTGTATTTGACAGGACAAAGACGTGATCTTAATGCTTTCGGTATTCAGAAATGATCTCGGAGGAGAGGATGCAGGATTGCTTAGAATTCATCATGAGGCTTCCCAGAAAAGGAACTGGCTACTCCATTCCAAGGAATATAGACCCTCTGGAGAAACGTATCCAAGGTAGTTCTCTGCCAATAAAGGAAAACTCAATGTGAAGAGCATTCACAAAGCATGGTACTGACTGAACAAGTACAGCTCTGGGTTTGTTCTAATGAGAGCGCATTGTGGCTGGCCGGCCAGCCACCCTGGCACGATTTTCAGGATGACTTCTTCTCAAGCATTATCATTTCAGAGACTATAGTCTAGACTTTGAATGCTGCAGAAGAGGCTCTATTGATAAATCACCTGGAAGAATGGCTTACCTCCTCTCAAAGAAAGAGAAAACTATCACGGCCAACTGAAGAACAGCAGAATTTGCCAACCCAAATTTGCTACTTTAGCTTAAGGGTTATGTTGAGTTTGGGGGCAATTAAGAATAAGAAATAAATATCGAAGCAAACAAACAAACTTCCCTGCCGTCTACTTCTTTGCCTAAACACAGGACAAATATGTCCATCAACCTTGTTTACTTGGAAATGACCAAAGAGGGATTTTACAATGTTTACTACTAAGTAACCTCTACTTGCAAATAGTTTTTTCCAGATTTCCCTTACTCCAATCTGCCACCACTGGAAATGCAGTCCTTTCATTTTTCCAGGATATTCCTAGTCTACTGCTCTCCACTGAGATCCTAGTAAGACCAAACCTAAGCCTGTTCTTTCCAGAAGCCTCCAGACGGTTACCTGAGTGGCACACAGACTAATAATCTTGTTCCTTTCTCTTTTGTTAATCTGTCCTCTTGATTTTGTTCATCTGCTTTACTAACTTGTTACAAGAGTCCCAGTGAAAATGCAGAAGAATAGAGGGGAAATGACTTTTTCTTCCTCCATATAATGAAAGCATATCACATTGTATGCTCCAGTCTTCAATGGCAGAGCCATGCTCATTAGAGTTGGAAAATAATTCTCCACATGCTGTTACTGCTCTCCTACTGTGACCATTTCCCTTCCCAACAAACATATACATACTCCTAGTAAATTAATGATAGCCTTCAGTTCAGGGCCCTTTCGAACTGAATAACCATAAAGCGTCTTTGGATGATCTGAAGGGAAAAAAGAGATCTAATAAATACGGTTATATGTCTCAGCAAATCACCAAGTTAGGAATTCAAGTGCTGCATATTCTGAACAAGAAACTGAACCTTATTTGAGCATATGGTTCATGAAGACATTGCAAGTCAGAACATTTCTACTACCAGTGTATCCTTGAATTACATCTCCATCAGACATAGCTCTAGGCAAAAGTGTTTTCTGAAAATGAATCTGACCTATTAGCTTTGAAACTTGGAATGTAAAAGCCTAATAGTTCCTATCAAAATGGAATTCAGGTCAAAGTAATCAATTCAATGCATGTCAAAGTAATCCACTCCAAATGACAGGAGATCAAATAATTTTCCAGCCTTTTAGGATGCTAAAATAAAAAGTAGCATCATCTCACACAAAGCCAATGGGCCAGATGTATTCATGAGCAATAGAAATGTTCAAAGGGACCTAAACAAGAGTGAAGAATTGCAAGGTTTCTGAGAGAAAATATGTATGCAAGCCCAACAGTCATTAATCTGACTAAAAGATAGAATACCAGTTAGAATATCATGATGATAACCCTTTATACAAGCAATATTCACACACAAGGAAAAGATAGGAAAGGAAAGTGGACTCTGTCGGAGCATAAAGACAAGATGGAGGCAAATAAAGATGTTAAATGGGGGTGACTATACAGTTTCCACTGCATTTCTCAAAATATATATAAACTATGGGATACCCAAACTGAAAATAATTTATCTCTATATTTTCCATGCCTGTGTCCTGTAAAGTCATAATCACTATTTCACTAAGGGCAGGGCTTTTGGCGGGGGAAAGCATGAATAATCTTTAAAGGTTGAATGCTAAATTGTTAATCTCTGAATATAAAAAGCAAGCCAGTCTCACATAACAGAAGGCTAAGACCTTCTGGAGCAATGTCTCTCCTATTTCCAGTAAGCTGGTAGAAAGCCTATTTATAAAATTGAAATAGGGATCTTCCTGATAAATAAGGTTCTAAATGCTTCTACAGAGAATCATCTCCAGGATCACAGACCTTTTGATTTCTAGCCACCTCTGAGTTTGCTGAGAACAAGGAATGTCTGCATATCCTCAACCATAACCCCAGAGCTTCATTATCTGAGTGCATTTAGTGAAGGAAAGACAAGCAAACAGTGAGGGTATGGTTAGGAGTTTGCACTTCACCGGGACAAATGAGCTGCTCGGAGCATCTTACGTGGCTGGTGACATTGTGTGCAGAGACAGGCCCGTGTTTAATCATGACCTTGGGTCGTGACATCGTGTGCAGAGACAGGCCGGTGTTTAATCATGGCCTCGGGACCCCATGTGTGGGGATGAAGTGATCTGAGGAGGTGGACGTGCCATTTTCCTTCTCTTTAGAGCTCGGCCTCCGTGTTTCTTCTGAGAAGAAGCCCTTTGCTCTCCCCTGAGATCTCAGAAGGCCAGTCCCGAGCCTGTGCTTAGGGCGGGGTCCCTCACACGCACCTGAAAAGGGTCTGCACGTTCACGATGGTCTTGGCGTCCGCCATGTAGTCCTCCTCGGCGCTCATGGTGCTCTCCTTGTCCACCACCACCATGTTGGCAGCAAAGCTGACGCCGCACCTGAGCAAGTCATCTAGGCTTTCATAGAAACGAGCAGACAGAAGCAGACGTTAGACAAACCACGGTGTGAATAAGGTGCCCAGTGGTGGTGGGGTTTGCACAGTGGGCAAGCACAGACACGAATGGGGTTTGTGACACAGGGGCACCTGCCTGGAGGAGAGCATTTTCATTGGGAGCTCGTGAAACCGCATTCGATCTCAACTGCGTCAAAGCCTCTGTTAAGCAATACTTATGAATTATACACTGGTATAGGGAACACACCTCGTCTGCAATCAAATGCAGAGGGAGGGTGTTAGATGTACGTTCTATAGTGAACAAATTATTTCAAAGACACAACACCTGCATTATTTATTTCTAAGGTACTTTGGGTAATGAAGAGATGGATAATTTATGTTCATTTAACTAGCCAAGCCTCATGAAGAAGCGTAAGACAATAAAATGTTTATTTTTTAGTCTCTGCTATTTAAGAAAGAGCTATGCAGCATAAATTAGTATAAATGAGAGATTTGTTTAATTCGAGCCTACCATTTTAGCCAGCCCAAATTGTTGAGCAACTGAACATCTTATATTCTTTGAATGAATAAAGTGACTTAAAACTAGAAATATATAACTTGAGTTTTTCTTTACCTCTGACAGAATATTTTACATATTCCTAGGAAATTAATAGTCTCTCCAATCTCTAACAAAATACTTAATATCCTCCCAGGGAAGTAAAGGAAAAAATATTGTCCATTAACACTGGAAATGGGAAAAACTATTATTCTCATTGCCTTCAGACAAATGGAATTGAATGGATCAAGAGAATGAATTTGAGTTACCTGTGGTAAGTATATTCTACATCTGAAGTTGATTAAAGACAGATCAAGTTAGATTAAGTGATTTTAACTAGGAAGTATAAAACCTAAAGAATGACAATGACCTTTTAGATCCTTAAGTTGAGGGTCTAAATCCCTGAAAAGTGTCTCCAAGCCCATAACTGGTAGAGTTCTACATGTAGATTTCAGCAGACTCCTTCCCTTCTATGGAAGGGTGGAAAGCAGAGTTTCTTATTCTGATGAAGTGACAATTTTACCAAAGCTACAATCAGGAGTAGTTCAGAAAAAAATAGTTCACTTGAGTCAGGAGCAATGTTCTGTAGCAGAAATTTTATGGATAACACTGTGTACGCAGAATTTTATGATAATTATTTTATTTTTATTTTATCTCACATAATTTAAAATTTATTTATTTCATCATATCCAATGGAAAAGATCTTGAAGTTTCTCTGAGAATACTTGAGAATTTCTTAGGATATTTATCATAATTGTTCTTATATCTAGTTGAATGAATTTATAAAAAGAGTTACTCAAGTGGTTCACCCTATAATCCTAACTACTCAGGAGGCTGAGATTTGAGGATCACAGTTCGAAGTCAGCCCAGACAGGAAAGTTCTGAAACTCTTATCTTCAATTAACTGCCCAAAAGTCAAGATGGAGCTGTGGATCAAGTAGTAGAGCATACATATATATATATATATATATATATATATATAGTTGCTGAGGGTATAGCTGAGTGCTTTCCTTGCGTGTACAAGGCCCAGGGTTCCATCCCCAGAACTGACAAATAAATAAATGGAAAATGGTACTTTATAGAGTATAAAAAGTATGACTAATGCATTTGCCTTCAATCAATCCAACTCATAATCTTAGATTATTCCCTCACATTTCAGCTTTTATAATTTTCCCCATTAAAAAAGAAATCTCTACTGTACTGTAATTTTATTTTTTTAAAAGGAAGTGATAGAGTGATAGAGGTAAGTTTGGCTGGATAAGATATGCAGAAAGAATTTGAGCTAGAAAAGATGAATGTTGAATCAGCAATCATTTAACTAAGCTGAAGTTGATACTTGACAAAAAGAAATCACTCTTGGGAGTTACTTCTGTTAAATTTGTAACAGCTCCCAATATCCACATGCATCAGTTAACTCCATCCTCAATTTTTTGGATGGTTTAATTACTCCTAATTAAGGTAAAGGACTTCACAATCACCATTAAGTATGAGCTTAAATCTACAGGGCATGCGTAACTTTCAAATGATAATCCTGAACCCCATGGAATCTTTGTTCTTCATAACAAGATGACACTATTCTTTTCTATTCATTTACTCTCTCATGGAGTTCTTTCTTCCTTTTCCAGAGTAGGCTACCGAGCTCTGGTAGTTTCATCCCAGGCATGATTTGCCTCCAGCATCATCATGATTTTCAGTGGCTGATCTGCCACCAGGTGGCAGCCGACTCAAGTCGGTCTGTTGTTTTTTTTTTTAAGTTTGTTGTTTTTAAGTTCATCTAATCAACATCTTTTTGCCTCTTACTTTGACTCCTTTTTCCAGGAGCTAGAAGGTGACATCTACAAGCTGAACTTTAGTCAGAGGAGTCAAAAATAAGCAAAATAAAACTCCAAGGTGAAAATCCACCTTCCGGGCAGCCTGTTTCAACAATCCTCAGATTATACTCCATTCTTTCATCTCCAGCCCTAGAAACGGAACCTTCTCAGGTCTTTTTTCCTTAAGATAAACACTCTAAATATTCATAGTTTATATCAGAAAAGGCATGTGGGAGTTTTATCCTTAACTTTATCTCTCACAGTTTTTCTGATGAATTTTTAATAGAACGATCATTTAAAAGCACTACCAATTATGTTATAATCATGTAGGATTAAAGTAATGCTAACTGTATTTTAGTTGGTTATTATTATATATAACTCACAATATAACTAATGATACTTTAATAATAACTAATAACCTTTTCATATATATACTAGGGATTATTAATACATTTTGGTATGTTTGATCTTTCTTTTATCCCCAGCCATTAAATAATTTTAAGGAGCTGTTCAACATCTGGAGGGTGAAACCTAAGCACTAATATTCTCAACTGGTCATTTGACATATTTTAGTTCAAAGGTGTGACTAACATATTTTACTTCTTTTTCTCACCACTAACTTTTTGAATTTTTTCCGTATTTATTGTCTTGGTGAGGCATAAACACATCCAATTTTGTGTTAATGCATTACACATACAAGACTTCTTGTAAACAAACACTTTACATATCATCAATTCTGATATCTGGCTAGAATAAATTTTTAAGGTGTTGCTATTTATAGCTCCAAGTCAGTGAATGCTTCTCAAGTATCTTAAAGAGTCTCACAGGTTTTGTTAAAGAAATCACTGTTAAAGAGATCTTAGGGGTATTTTCCTGTCATTTTAAAAACTGCAATAATAACAGTCATAAACTAATATGAATTCAGTAGAAGACATAGAATGGAAGTAGCCTTGCACACGGACAAGATCAGCATGCAACAGGATTGTTTGAAGTCCACAATGGATGACTGCTCAGGAAGCTGACTATCAGCTGAGTAGTGCAAGGACATAAGCTGCGCATGCACGATGCATCATGTCTGCGGTAGAGACAGACCCACACGCACCATGCACAGGCCACCACAGGACACCACACAGCGAAACGCCAAGGACTTAGTCACCTACTTGTCAATAGAGCCCACCATGTAGTAAACCATTGGAAACCAACAGATGGCATCCAGAAAGTGCACATCTGGCCTAAGTGGCAGACGGGTTACAAAATGAAACACAATGTCACAACAGGGGCAGCACTTCTAGAGAAAGGAGGCAAGTTCACTTAGTTTGCATTTCCAAAACTCAACGTTGCTGACAAGAGTCTGTCTTTTTTTTTTTTTACCCCCTTAACATTAATTAGAAGTTGACGTTTGCTCTGGCTGTGCAAACTGCACTGTGCGCTCAGAACGGCCAAACACCAGCACTCAGCTTTTCTAAGTCAGAAACATTATGGTACGATTGTACAAAAGGTACTGGATTAGTACTCTTGATGAGGACTAAAACACCAACTCCATAAACTGTAAAGCTGTTCCTGCAGAAGAGGCCTTGGAAAGGAAGAATCTAAGTTTTATCCTAATGCCTGTGTTAAGGTGTCTCTTCCGAGATATTTGTCTAGGGAAGATCTAATTACAACATGTCAAATAAAGAAACACTATATCCCATACAAAATATGGACTAGTACAATAAAAGTATTTCACCTTTATTGGTATATTCAATATACAGCATTGAGCACCATTTATTATCCCTGTAATATATATATATAAATAAAACATATATATTTGAGGGAAGGACCATGAACCTGAAATCAATCAATATATTATCATTTCTTTTACAAGGATTAATTTATCCACTTATGTAGTTATCCAGCATGTATGTATCCCAACCTTCTACTTCATGTGTATTTACAAAAGAATAACAGATTGACTTCGATTTTTTAAATGCACATACAAAAAGACAAAATGAATTATATTCTTAATCTAAAAAAAATAGTATGTTGCATGGAGAAGGCAAGATCGGAAAATAGTGCAGAGGCAATACTTAGCTGGGAGCTAAAGAGTGAGAACTAGTGCAGAGGGAATCAAAGCACCTGCCATTTCCCACACGCTGAGCTCCGACTAGACCAATTCTGGCCTCCCCGCCTATTTTCTGCCGAGAGATTGTCCCCTATCCCCTTGTACTCCAAGAAAAAAAATGAAACTGCACACAGCGAGTGATGCCTAAAATGTCATCTTTCAATGAAGAGTATTTTTCTGATTTTCACCAAATGGATTCCACAATAAATTCCTTTGCAGTCACTTAAAAGGCCCACTATATTTCATCTATTAAATGTATCCCAATTAATTTTGTAAATTGTCAATCATTTAGCTTATAAGTTATTTTTACTCTGCACCAGTGGTCATTACAGTCACGTTTAGGATGTAGTTTTAGATAGAACAGTGGACATGGGTGTGGTTGGAGTGGTAAGGATCTTGCCCTGCAAACAGGAGGCCCTACTGCTAAAATAAACAACTGCTACTGAAAAAATGATTCAAATATACACCTGACATGTAATGAACTTGTCCATTTTACATTCCCATGTACTGCATCAGCTTACTTAAATAAACTGACCACAGTGTTTATGACACAACCTGCTTCAGAATTGAGTAAAACTAATTAGAACATTGGTTAATAAACTAATCTTTTCAGTCATTGGGAGATAGTTGATTGATAAATATAACCTTGCTATTGAAAAGCATTGTTTTTGAGAAATGCTAAACAGATACACAAAACAGTCACAAAATGCAAGAGATGGCTCTTTGTGTTACATCTCTAACATACAGGTGAAAAGTTGAATCTAGGAAAAAGAACTATAAACTATAAGACAATAAAATGCACATAGGGTATTTTTCTGCTACAGAGAGGATGCCTGTCTATAGTATAAGAAGTCATGTTAAGGAAAACTTTTCAAAGTGAGGGACAGCTTGAGTGATTGGCAGTTTTAATTAAAGAGCACCACAAAACCTTCAACCTCTAAGAAACAAGTTTCAAAAATTGTTGTTTATAAAACCAAGTGCCAGTGCTGATGCCTGTAATCCCAGCGACTCAGGAAACAGTCCAGATAGGAAAGTGCATGAAACTCTTCTCCCAGTAACCACCAGAAAAACTGAAGTGGTGCTGTGGCTCAAAGTAGTAAGTAGAGCACTAGCCTTGAGTGAAAGAACTCAGGGACAGCTCTCAGGCCCTGAGTTCAAGCCCCAGGACTGACAAGAATAAAATAAAGAAATATTTTGAAATCTATAAGGGAAAGATAAACAAGGCAGGGAAAGAAAGAAATTTACAAACCTAAACAAAGCTAAACAAACCACAATTAGTGATAAATGAAATTAAAACTCTACAAGCATACAGAATCAGTAAACAGAAGAAAATGAGCACATTCATTAACTAGCCCTAAGTGTAATTCTACAAAGAAGTATAACTTTTTATGAGTCTGAAGCTTCATATCCTTATTAAGTCTCTCATAATAAAAATGGACACTGTTGTAAATATTAAATACGTAGTGAGCACCAGGAGCAGAATAACTCACTATCAAACTCATAATCTTAATAATTCAGTGTGTGAATTTCAAGATCAAGTGTAATATTCTTTTATGAGCAGTTCATTTTGTCAGTATTTCATATTTGTACTTTTAAGGGGTTTAGGTTTTCATAAGCTATTAAAGTTTAATTGCAGCTATTTAAAATATATTTCTTCTTCCTTCCTTGCCCTCTTTCCTTCCTCCCTCCCTTTCTACCTTCCTTCCTTCCCTCCTTCCTTCCTTCCTTCCTTCCTTCCTTCCTTCTTTTCTTTCAATACTGGGACTTGAACCCAAGGCCCCACATGCTAGGCTAGCAGAGTCTACACTGAGCCACATTGCTGCCTGGAGTTTTTTCCCACTGGGTTTTCACATGAGACTTTCTGTATATTTGCACAGTGACACATTGTTGTTTGGAAGCAAACTAGCCCAGATCTTGTGCTAGTATTTTATGTACTATTTTTAGTCTCATAATAACTCGGGAAGAGTTCTAACCATTTCACATATCAAAAGTCCAAACTAGCCAGGCACCGGTGGCTCACGCCTGTAATTCTAGCTACTCAGGAGGCTGAGATCTGAGGATCACGATTCAAAGCCAGCCAGGCAGAAAAGTCCATGAGACTCTGATCTCCAATAAACCACTAGAAAACTGGAAGTGGTGCTGTGGCTCAAGAGGTAGAGTGCTCGCCTTGAGCTGAAGAGCTGAGGGACAGTGCCCAGGCCCAGAGTTCAAGCCCCACGACCGACCAAAAAAAAGTCCAAACTGACCACAGAGGTTCAATGTCCTGCAACAGGCCTGTTGAGAGGTGGGTAATCCTATGTAGTATTTCAGATCTGTGTGAGGCTGCTTGAATTTCTCTAAGAAGGGCATTGGTATACAAGCTATCTTACCATTAGTTTTTAAATAAGCTGAAGTTTTCTTGACAGACTTCACAGATCGGCTGAATAAGCCACATGTGAGTTCAAAGTTAGTAGTGTAAGCTTGGATCTTATATTTTTGTGTGTGTCCAGTTTTAAGTGAAATGTGAAAAGTGTTCTACAAGTGTTCTAAACAAGTAAAAGATATTTTCCAATAAGACTGCGTTTTATTTCATTATCATTTGGACTGTGAATGTTTATTTCATCATACACACATATTTGTGAATAGTATAAATTTAATTACCATTAAAAATTCCATATTATGATGTCAGTTTTTATTTCTGTTATGTTAAATATCATGCAAACAATTAGATTCTAAATTGTGAACCGTGACAAAGGCTACTGGAATGAGGAGTGAAAAATCAGCTGAAATTAATATATATTCTTGCCTCCAAAAATAACTGACAATAAATAGCCTTTGCCATATCGAAGACTTATAAGTAAGCTCCTACAGCAGAAAGGCCAATGACCTAGGAACTGCATAGAAGGCGGTGACCTTGACAGATGTGTTTGGATGTCCTGTGCCTTTTTAGTTTTACACCACTTATAAAGAAAGACAATGCATCAGAGTCACTCAGCTTTGCACTGTCCTCTTCAAGATTGTAAACCTATGAGAACCTAGTTCTAGTTAAAATGTAAAATAATGGCAAAACAGCTGCTCTTTGACAATGAATAGGAATGCTCAATGGCTTTCCACTTGTAAACAGGTTAAATAATGTTAACTTTATTACGTGATCTTTATGGTCACACTCAAATGAAGTAGTCTTGGATAAGAATAGTGTGTGTGTGTGTGTGTGTGTGTGTGTGTGTGTGTGTGATAGAATGGTCCAGTTTGTCAGTCATCAAGAGAAGTTTTCAGGTTTCCTTGTGGTTGTGCAAATTCAGGAATTACACTGCACAACCACCCACCTGATCCTAGTGTACAAACTCATCATTCAAGAATCAGACATTCTGGTGAAGCCATTATGTAAAACCAAACAGAAATAGTCTACAGAGCACAGCTACTGGAACTTCTTTTAATGCTGTTACCAGGAGTTAATAATAATATGAGGTAGAATGAGGAAGGACAGACTCTCAATCGAGATCAGACTCATTGGGGAGATTAAAGATTGAAACGGAGGCCTCTGGAGAGAACCATGCTCCCACAATTGTGCAGACCCAGTTCTACAGCTACACGTCAGGACACGCAACCTTATCTTGAAGTAAGATGAAGAAGAGGAAAGGACAGCGTGGGCCTTAGCCCTGCCAGAGAAAACGCTGTCAACACAGCTCCTTTCCTCCCAGGCCTCAGCCTGTCTTTTCTCCTGATGCGCCTTGATTCACATCATCCACGGTGGAGCTACTCCAAGACAGTTTGCAGATATCCATGCCCCTTGTGGGTGGAGATGCCGTGCACACTCACACACACAGATGCCAAGATCTCAGATTTGAGTTGGCATAGTTTAAGCGCTCTGTTGTTGCCAGTTGAGCTACGCCCTTGCAACCTTGGAGCCCTCAGAAAAGATTCACCGTGAGGCTGTGTTCCAAAGAGCTGGGAGGGGCTGGAACACTGCTCTAGCACCCAGGCTAGCTCACACTGCCCAGGCACTGCTGCTCTCCTGGGGTTTGCTTTAAGATGCTTGGATTTCTTCTGAGAATGGGTTCAACTCTGGGTGCTGTCATGCCTACCCTAACTAGCTCCACACTTCCCTTGCCACCAAGAGGATCCCGATGGCTGAGAATTCTTCCACTGACAGTTCGGTAAGGTTTTAGTTACCATTGTGGAGAGTGTTTAAAAAAACAAAAGAGATTCGATACATGGGTAAGTCTTTAAATTTTGGTCTATTGAGAAAGGTATTGTGAAGGGACTATATATGGGGGGAAGGCTCTTTGGAGAAACTTTTATTTTAAGAAGCCAGATATAATGTAATTTGATATCATTTAATTCACCCTGACATTTGTATCACTTTGTAATAAGTGAAGGATGGGGGGGGGACCACCCACTATCAGTTTCTAGTCATAGGAAAAGTCATTGTAATTTCAGAATATAATGGTTTTGACTATTGTATTCTATGACACATTTGTATTTGTGGGAGTATTTTCTGAATCTTAGACTTTAACCTTATCCAACAGTTTGACACAAACATTATCTGGACTATGTTATAAAACCAAACATTTTAGCAGTAATGCAGTGAGACTGTAAGACCATGTTTTATGATATAACAGATAAATATGGATCAATAAATGCTTCTCTGATATTTAATGGTAGTCAACAAAATTGTCCTGTTTGGGAAGAGATTCTTTTCATGTTAGTTTGATTAATTTAGTAAAATGGAAATGATTATTTCAAGTATCTCTTTCCCATGGCAGAATAAATAAATCTCAACTTGTATAATAATGTTAAATAAAATTCTCAGAATATTCCAGTGGTGTTTTAAGTACTATTTACCAAACACAGCCATACTCAATGACAGTTTTTAAATCATTGCACAGAATTTATCTCCCAATGAGTTGTGTACCATAATGTATCTGATTTAAAATACTCTAAGCAAATTAAAGTCAATTATTTCTATGTACATAAAATAATATCAAAACTCTGTCTGGTTTGCATACTTTAAGACATACTTACGGGTTATCCAACAGCAGTACTATGGGATTAAGTTCTCTCTTTGGTCTATAATATGCCCTGAGAGGTACAATAAAATTATACAATCCGTTCCCAGCTGTTTCAGCTGCAACTATAATTAGCTTATTTTTGAATCCATAAGCTTTT
The DNA here is from genome assembly GCF_000151885.1 of Dipodomys ordii. Taxonomy (NCBI): domain Eukaryota; kingdom Metazoa; phylum Chordata; class Mammalia; order Rodentia; family Heteromyidae; genus Dipodomys; species Dipodomys ordii. The sequence continues at coordinate 4,564,452 of NW_012267251.1, forward strand.
GCATCTTCATAGTAGTTATGCTGGCAACTCTGAGAAGAAAAATTATACAAAGAAAGGCCATTTTGTATTTCAATATAATTTGGTGGAAAACATTAGCATATATGACAATGTAAAATCAACCTGATTTAACGTTCTCACAAATTTGACAGCAGTTACATCTGACTGGGCTCTGGGTAGGAATTAAAGCTTGCATGTAGGGGAAAATGAATTCTGAATATACAGTTCAATGCTGAGAAAGTCTACACTGTCAATGCATAGGAAGCTACCACTTACCACAAGATGACATGTGCATTAGCAATTATCTACTATGTCTTCAATTTCTAGATATAGCGAGGACTAGAACTAAGTAGCCTCAGCAACATTCCCAATACTGCATACCTAAAACAAAATAAAACAGAAAGCAATCCCACAAAGAAACCTGGTCTACATGGGTAATAAGGTAAGTACTCAAAAGAAAACTAATAATAATAAAAATAATAACAAGAACAACGCATTACCAAAATCCATTGCTGGCCTGAGAAAACTTAGCTTGAAAACAGACTTTTGTTATTTCCTGAGAGTTTAAGCTTTGCTGGAATTAATTAATATTGCTAAACCCAAACTACTCTTAAACGTGGAGAGCTGCTTGCTACCCGTTCTTTCGCCCAGATATATCTCTACAAGGATTTCTTTTTATTTACTTGGGTTGAGATTAGTTAGTCTTGTGTAGATTCATCAATTTTAGAATAAATGTTTGGTATCCTTTCTTAATAAAAAAAAATTATAAAACACTGGCGTGAGCCAGACACCATAAGTAAAACAGATGCAATAGACAAGATCACCATTGTCACAAACACCACAGACACTGCTGCTATTACAGTCAGGAGGTAAAAAGTGTTAAATATACTTAGGAGATGAAAGAAAGCAAACTAGGAACAAAGGAGAGAGATCTTTCACAACAGCCAAGCAAAAGGTTGAAACTAGGTAATACCTATTTCTATGTATCTTCTCAAACTCAACAGTGAAGTCAAAGGATAATTTAAGTTCCATAAAGAATGTAACTGAAGGGATTAACTTTGAAACAGAATTGAAGACATCACCTAAAATTCAAGAAAGAGGAGAAAAAAAAAGGCTAAGATAGAAAAATTAGAAAGTATTAATGATAGCATGAACTCTCCTATATATATATATATATATATATATATATATATATATAGGAGAATAACTGAAAAATCACAAGAATCCCAAAGTTTATCCAATCAGATATTGATAGATTATTCTTCAAGCAGAAAAGAAACCCAAATCTTGAAGAAAGCCAATGACTATCAACCCAAATAACTAAAAAGAATGTCCAGCTATGCATATGATAAGGAAAGTATAGCTCAGCCAAGATGACAAGAAAATCTAACAGCACCAACAGGAAAAGAGAACTACTTGCAGGGAACAAAAATTACAAATAAGGTTGTTTTTCAGCAGTAAAAGTATGCAAAATGGCATTAAATAAAGACCAGAAAGTGCTAAAAAAAAAAAAAGAGAGAGAGAGCGAGATAAATAAATTTTTTTAAAAAAGGAAGAAAAAAGGAGCACAAGGAAGGGAGGAATTGGGGATGAGAGGGAAGGAAAAATGAAAGGGAAAGAAGGAAAAGAAGGAGAGGGAAGGAAAAGAACCATCCTAGTCTGGGGTTAGGCACCAAGGAAAACTGTCTTTCAAGAATAATCACAGAGTAAAGGAGTATTAGTTGGGAAAGTATGATTGGAAACATTTCCCAACAAGAAAGTCTTATTAGCAATGGCCAACATGAACATACATTCAGAAAAAAGTAAAGCCCAAGAAAGAGTGAAAGGCCAAAGAAACGGCTAAGAACAAATCAGCTCGCCTCCATTGTCAGGCATCTGGAAGGCCGTTCATGTGCATACAGTCTGAAGTCACAAAGATAATTATGGTCACTCAGAAAGTGGAAAGCCGTAAGGGAAGGAGAAAGATGGGTAGACGCCAGGTCAATCCCATCTTGAAAATCTGTGAAGATGAAGCATTCGCTTCACTAAGAAGGAAAACCCAAGGGGATCATAGAGAAATGGGAGTTTATCCCAACAAATTGCCTGGAACACGGTGGACTGTCTCAGCGGGACCCCAACTCACACACTGCACAGACTCGAGGGTTACCTGTGTAATCCCAGCCCACAATCCCAAAGTGGCCACTGGTTTACCTAGCTAACCACTTCCTACCAGCCTTTGCTCCCTAAATAGCCCCAAACACCAGGCTTCTCCAACCAATCAGCAACACTGAGAAAGGGGATGTATTAGCATGGTAAAGACAGCTAACAGTCCTCTGACTTTGAGCCTCTACTGCATCCCGGCAATTCTCACCGGTACACAGCCTTCCAGTGAGATCAGGTTCCTGGCTTGGAGATAAAAAATTTCCACTCATTGCTCTCCTGATACTATACACACACACACACACACACACACACACACACACATTACAAAGAAATGAACAGTGCAGATGTAAGTCTAGATTTTGAGGTTCTTAAAATGTGGATTAATTTAGAAATCTTTCTGAGGAAAAGAACCACAAGTAGTTTATGTAACTGCATTTATACTATTTAATTTTTTAAAAATAGTGGTATAATAAAAGCACAGAAAGACTCTGCAGGTGAGTAACCTTAAAAATGAGCATATCTGAACGTGACCCAAAGTTGTACACAGTTGGGCACAAATGTCAAATATGTCAAAAATTAAAGACTACAAGATAATAAAGCTTTGAGAGACAGAGACAGAGAGAGAAAGAGAGAGAGGGCGGGAAGGAAGGAGGGAGGGAGAGAGGGAGAAAATTACCTCTCTTAATGGTTCGATGAAAATATTTAGAAGCAATGTCAAAGATCTACCAAGCAATTCTACAGAAATAAAGACTGGAAATGTTCAGTGCCCACTTCATCTTTCTCTACAACATCAGTAATAGCTGAAATTTATAATGCTTTTTTACGTGAATAGACAACTAAACGTTGAATAAAGTGAATTGCACCTAGTCAGTTATTAGGTCCCTTAATTTATCAAGGACTTTAACTTAAAGCATGTAGTTCAGGCATTTATCACCTACTAGTGTACAGAGCCATACAAAAATGTTCTTTGAAATTCATGTTGTTAAAATTAAAGAAAACGTTTGAGTGCAGATGACTGGCCAAGTTGCATTTCTTATGAATCAAGCAATAGGATCTTAGTGCCCATCCCATAATTTGTAATAAAGAAGTCCCTGCCTGGAGCTAGTGATATAGTTGAGGCTCTAGGAGGTGTATAATATGTAATTCCCTCTTGGAGGGAAAAACCAAGGAGAGTGGATGCTTACCTTATCTAGTCGTAAGCAGCAAAATGGCACTTTCTCATGAAGGAGGTGACAAAAGGTAGGTGAACTTCCGATGTACGGGGAGTAAGGGGGGTAACCTTTAGCATACCTGCAAAACAGCATGACATATTGCTCCTGGGTAACTCCTGCAAGTTTGGAACATTAGGTTATCACCATGTTCTCCTGTTTTGATAGGTTAGTATTGGTCACTCTTCAGATACTACATTGTGCTTTGAAAAGCAGTTTAGGACGCAAGTAGACAAATCAAATCTGGCCCACTGTAAGATGCTGATTGTTGACAGTAGATTTTTTTTCATTTTAAATGATTGAGAGAAATAAAAAGCTATTAAAACATAGGTCAAAGATAAAATAAGAGCTGGAGACCTGGCTCAGTAATAGAGTACCAGCCTAGTAAGCATAGGGCTCTGAGTTCAAATCTCAAAACCACCAAAAACAGCTACAAGAATTGTATTTCCTATCATGTGGAAATTCTATGAAGCTCAAAGTTCCACTTTATTGAAAACTAGCCATTATCATTCCTTTATAAATTATTACTGCATCAACAGAGATCATGAATCAATAGATATTTAAGAGTTCTTTCTAGAAAACATTTCTAAGCCAGCTTCCATTTTAGAACATGTAGAGATACACTTTAATAAATATTGATACTTTGGTGAGACATATTTAAAGCAAAACACGTCATTATGAGTCATTCCATCAATATTCATTAGCTAAAAATACTTAGTTGACCATGGGGGCGGGGGGGAGAGACAATTGCCTTAATTACTTTAAACATAGGTTTCTTTCTGGAATCAAACTTGAAATAATATCAAAGACATTTCATTTGTTTGCTGACTTGTAAAAAAAATGCCACCTGCACATTTTGGCTGAAAGTGGAACTTTTAAAAGTGGGCAACATCAGTGGCAATTAAGAAAAAAAACAGAGGCTCTTGATTTTAATCAATTTACCTACAAAACCATGAATCACAGACTCCAGTGATCTGTTTTACAGACTCAGAGACTGAGAGCCCAGAGAGAGAGAGAGAATTCTGTTACATCAAGATCACCTGCAGTTTTCTTGAATAAAACCTTTCCACTGCTCCAATGTTTGGAAGCACTCATTTTTAAAAATGTCTATCCTAATTTGAAACACCATTTCCTGCAAAGATACCCTTTCCCCTGACCTTCGTGTTCACAGGGACCATTAGTTTTATTTTTGTTTGTGCTTCCTAGATGCTTCTATGGTTCTAAATGTGAGGAATTAGAAAGGATTGGGGGGAGGGGGGAGAGTAGGATTTTACTAAATTCCCATAGCATTTTGGTTTATTTAAAATAGATCGAACATTCATTAAATTTATATGAATGATATTGGGAGGGAGATAGAGATGACATTGCTTACATCACTAGAACCAATGTGCCGCTCACAGCCATTAAAATCACTCACTCTACAGAAGCATTCATCTGCCACTTGTGTACAAAAAGTAGGGGCAGGGCTGGGAAGGTGGCTCAGTGGTAGAGCGCTTGCCTTGCATGCATGAGGCCCTTCGTTTAATTCCTCAGCACCACATAAGCAAAAAGAAAAAAAAGCCAGAAGTGGCGCTGTGGCTCAAGTGGTAGAACGCTAGCCTTGAGCTGAAAAGCTGAGGGACAGCGCCCAGGCCCAGAGTTCAGGCCCCACGACCAGACCCAAAAAGTAGGGGCAAGAAGAGTTGGCTTGACCAGGTCCTCCGGCTTCCACGGGCTCATTTTTGGGGCAGGGGATTTTGTCATGGCAACATACCAGGTGGAACACGACTGCACAACAGACTAAGCTGTAACCACTACTCGACAGAGGTAGGCACCTCCTGTATAGATGCTTAGAAAAGGGAGAGAGCCCTTTCTCTATTCGTGAATTTGAAACATGGCGGCTTCATGCTGAATGAAAAGGTTAACTACTGAATGAGAGAAGTAAAGACAGCTCACTGGATGCTGTCCACAACGGCCATCAAGTGATTGAGGGTCCATCAGTATGGATGCAAAATAACACCATCCAATGGTACAAGGTATGACATAATCAAATGCAGGCGTGAAGTTGCAGCTTGTGTTACAGAAAAACAAATCTGGATCTTTTACTCACTTAAGCACAAAGAGAATTTTGAGAAAACTAATATGAGTGTGTATGTATAATACACAAACGTGTGTGTGTGTTTGTGTGAGTGTGTGTGAGAGAGGGCTTAGAACGCTCGGTAGTTGAGACAGTGAGTCATAGAAGGCTGCTTTGGACCAGCTATGCAGGAATGATTCTAGAATGCCGGGAAGTAGGAACATTTACCCCCTCACTGAATTGGTCATGAACCAAAAGGCCATACTGACCGCACAGATCACACAAAAGCAAGCAAGCTTACAGCTGAGCTTATGTCAACATACTCCAAGTTTGACGACATGTCTTCATCAGGGGTAGCTTCATCTTCTGACTGATCGCTCAGGAGATCGCAGGTTTGGATGGATGACGTGTCTGCCACCTCCAACACAGGAGCGATGCTGGGTCTCCTCAGCTCCTTACTTCCTTCGGCAGGGAGGGACAGGGTGGGCCCGCTTGCTGATCTACAGCTCGTGTCTTGCAAATCTATTGCCACCGTACCTGGTGCCAAGAAACGGGAGAAGCCATCAAGGAAGGCACTGACCACCTCCACAGCCAGCTGATGGCTATATGATCACAGTCCGTGACATGCACCCAGCGTTGTATCTGTGACACCTTAGTTCCTCTTTGTGGAAAAGAAAAGAGCTTTAAAAGTTGCTTAGACAGAGTGTATGTAATTTGTCTCCTGTCATTGCTTCCAAAATCCACACCTCTCTGGGACCCTCCACCACTCAACTGGGAGAACTCTGACCAAAGTACACAATCAGCGTTGTGTGGCTCAGCTGAGTCCTGACAGGAGAAAAAATCAACATTCATTCACGTTAGCATCAAGCAGCTGTCTTGATGGGGTTGGTTCTTTGATGTTCTAGTGTGCTCTGTCCCTCCTTCCCCCTCCTCCTTCCTGATTTCCCCACCATCTCCTTCCTCCTCCTCCTTCCTGATTTCCCCACCATCTCTTCCCTCTCCTCCTTCCTGATTTGTCCACCATCTCGTTCCTCCTCCTCCTTCCTGATTTCCCCACCATCTCCTCCCTCACCTTCCCTTCCTGTTTTCTTCTCAGCTCCATGGTACATAACACAGATTTTCTGTAGAGATGTGATCTTGGCTTCTTTCTCTGTCCATATTCATTTCTTCAGTCTTTTCTACTCTCAAAACCTTGAAAGTTTGTGTGTGTGTGTGTGTGTGTGTGTGTGTGTTCAGGAATCCAGAAGAGACTTCTCTCTTTAGTGGTCTAAAGTGTTTGAATTCAGAGCCTCATGCTGACTGGGCTGATACTCTACCACCTGAGCCACACACCTCCAGCTTTTTCCTGACTATTTTGGAGATAAACTCTAGCTAATGATTCTATTTGGGCTAGCCTTAAACAGATCCTCTGGCTTTCAGCCTCCAAAGTAGCTAGGATTTCAAGGTAGAGCCTTGTGCCTGGTTTCAGCGTTTTCTCTGTCCAGCCTGCACTGCCCTCCTGAGGCCCCTGCTTTTTTATGCTCCAAAGTAAATCTTTATCCCCTGCCTTACGCAGACCTGCCTGTCTATGGCCTTCTCCAGACCACTTCATTGCCATCTTCCTTTCTAATTGCCTAAGCAAAAATCAGGGGCTTCTTCAGACTCTTGGTTTTCTTATGGTTCCGTTTCCAGTGTGTTAATGGAATCTGATGAATCCTCCTGCTTTTGAGACATACCCAGAATTTTCTCCATCTTACCACTTCCTCTTAAAAATGCTTTGAAATGGAAAGACTTGGAAAAAAATCTATTAAGTGAAGTAAGCCAGATCGAGAGAGACAAAGGATGCGTGGTTTCCCTCATTTGTGTTAGCTAGAATGAGCCTGTAAATCTGCAAGAAAACACGCTGGGTGAAATGGAAGTGGTTACTAATGTATGAACTGAAATGCGGTAGGCTCTAGGGAGAGCTCAAATGGTCTAATTCCTTTGAAAGACAACATAAAGCCTAACACAATAAATACCAGAAAGCAGGCACTTGCAAGACAGGAGGGGATGTGGAGCCAAGAGGGAGGGGGAGATGGATGTAAAGGACATGTGGCCTGGGGGGGGGAGGGAGCAGTCAAGAATGCATTGCATCTACTGCAAAATTAAGAAAAATAAAGGGGGCCGGGAAGGTGGCTCAGTGGTAGAGCCCTTGCCTTGCAAGCATGAGGCCCTGGGTTCGATTCCTCAGCACCACATAAACAGAAAAAACCGGAAGTGATGCTGTGGCTCCAGTGGTAAAGAGAGACAGTGCCCAGACCCAGAGTTCAGGCCCCGTGACTGGCAAAAAAAAAAGAAAGAAAGAAAAACAAAAATACAGGAAGGGCTGGGTCGGAGAGATGTTTGAGAATGTAAAAAAGGGGAACATTGAGCAAGATGCATCCTGCTGACCAATGGCTTTGTTAAATGCCCACTCCTTCGCACAACTACTTGAAGATAATTGTACATGCTCTGACCTCTGCCTGAAGATTCCTACTCTCAGCAGCAGCAAGAGTGACCCCACGAAAGCCTGGGTCCGCAGGGCTGACATGGAGGGATCATTCTGCTCCATTCTTGCACTGACTTACCAATACCCATCACGACCCAGTCACCTGTCCAAAACCAGGGAAGAGAATGGGAGAGAGAGGGAGAGGGGCCGAGAGAGGAGGGAGGAGGACCGGAAGGGGCTGTCTGCATGGGGTGAGGTGGATGGAAGTATGTTCTGGACATGTCACAAATATCAAAATGAAACCCTTTGTACAATTAATTGATGCGAATCAAACTGCTTCCCCAAATCCAGTTCTTCTTCATTCAGAATCACTCTTACTAGCAATTTTCTTTCCTTCCTATTACTTATCACCTTCCAATATTCTAATAACTTGTTAATATGCTAAATTGTTAACTTGTTACTATGCTAAGTAATTAACAGTTCTACAAGTAATGCTGCATGTCTTTCTTCTCTTTGGTAGAAAGTAAGGCCAGGGAACTAGGAAGGTCTTTGTTCAGTCCTTTTTTTGTTTAAAGCATAAGTACTTGTGAAAGCCCATGGTTCACATCATTTTTTTCCAGAGTTCTTGAATATAGGGAGAAAATGTGTTGTCACAGGATAAAAACATCACCCTTTGTCAATTATAAGCAGATATTTAAAAAATCTATACAGGGCCACATCCTGGACAGAGTGCTACTTAGACAGAATCAGCAAGGATTAGATACAGCTCCTTAGGCCAGGTTAGAGAAATATTATGTGTGAATAAGATCCAGTTATTTTTAAAGGAAGTGAAGAGTGAAAGGAACTCAGTATGATTGGGGAAATGGCAGGGCTGGAAATGTTTTTTTGTTGTTGTTGTTGTTTAATGGATAAAATGTGCAAGCAGTAGAAATTTGTAATTTATCTTCTAAACTAAGACATTCCAGAAGGAGGGAACAATGGGTAATCTCAACAATGACACCCTAACTATGTTTAAAAATGGAAATGTTCTAGGAAAACTGTAATTGCTTTGTGCAAATAAGGGGATTTAGGGATCCTATTTTTAAGCATTTATAACAATGGCATTTAGGGTTTATTTTTCCCCACTGGGTAATAGGAGGTAGTTAAAATGATCTTTTCAGGAGGATGACATGATCAAAAAATGATGTCAAAAGGATGGTTTAGTCTGGTTTCAGATGGAGAATGAATGCAGTGCGACCAGACTGGAGGCATGAGGAGAAGTTTAGGTTAAAGAGTTAGGCAAACAAGTCAAGAGTGTAGCGTGCAGCTGAGCGACCCTCGGGAAGACGTGTGTGTCTGCGGAGGGAGGAGGTGCTTGAAGTGTTCCAATAAACCACTCTTGCCCAAGTAGTCAAGCAAAGGACTGGAGACAGAAGGAAGAACCGACCGTCTTACTCCAGACAAGAGCAGTGTGAACGTTCATGCCTTGAACTGAAGACAACTCTTTGGAGGAAAGATGGGAAAATGTCCGAGGCATCTTCAAAACTCGACCATGTTTTCCTTGCCCATCCCAGAGAAGCCAAGAACAGAATGAGGGTGAGAGTGTAGATAGAGAGAGTGGAGGACAATCACATAACCAGTGGGGTCTGCTCATCATTTGACTGAAAACTCATGAGAGAAATACGAAGGCTGGCAATGTAAATATAATCGCAAATGAAAAACGACAGTGGTTATTTCTGTGACATCTTCCTTTGCAACCAAATGCATATATATGAGTATATATATTTATGTATATCTATATATATGTGTGTGTGAGCACAATATATTCTATAATGTAATATACAAATGCATAATATATACTCGTGTATAATATATATTATGCACATATATGTATGCACATATACATCTATCGATGTGTAGTATACACATATGTGTTACTTGTAATATGCACATATGTGTTTTCAACTTGTCTTTCCATTGTTAATGAAATGGAGTCCCTCCTCCCCTTGGCCTGGGCCAGCTTCGGGGCTGGGGTACTGACCCATGCTGGCAATGATGCTGTGAACCGGGAGTCTGGAGGCGCCCGGGTAAAACGACCGTGGGATGTTGCTTTTTCTCTGCTGGTCCTGGTTCTTAAAGGCCGAATTCTCTTCTTTGGTAATGTTAATGTAGAAGCATATGTCCGTGGCATTCATGATGTATCGAGGACCCGGATTTAGTAAAATGTTTTTGTTGTCTTCCCTCCTCACCCCAATCAAGCAGACACCAAACCTGAATTAGGAAAAGAGAGAAGAGATAGGGGGAAAATAAGAGAGAAATCATGAGACAGAGAGAGAGAGAAAGACAGAGACAGAGAGAGACAGACAGAGAGAGACAGAGAGAGGGAGAGGGAGAGAGACAGAGAGAGAGAGTGAGGGAGAGACAGAGAGAGGGAGGGAGAGACAGAGAGAGATGACAGAATATTTAAGAATTTTACTTTAGCAGTGGTCTTGGGTTTTTCTCTTTTCTTTTCAAGTAACCTTCATGAAGCAGGACAAGGTGAAAACTCTTCATAGAATTAAGAAGCCTGAAAACCTTAAGATTCTCATTTTTATAAGATATGGAAAAAAGTCCTTATAAATCAATACAACTGATTGATTTGACTAATATAAATTTACATATATAAATGAAAAAGGATAAAATAAAGAAAACAACAGACTTTATGTTACATAGTAAAGTTAAAATATTGGTTGTGATTTTTATGAAAACTTTACTTCTGTGAAAAGCATAGACCCTATTCTTCAGTTTCTTCAAAATTTTACAAGCTACTTATCTAATAAAAATGTATAATAACATTTGGAAGTAATATAGTACTTAAACACTTTTATATACTTTTCTGGACTATATCCCAAATACAATTTACTCTGAGTATATTTATTTTAGTTAGTATGTGTAACTAATAATGGTTTAGAGTAAATCAAGTCTAAAACTATTTTAAGTACTAAAATATGAGAAATGGAGCACAGTATATATTGCACAAAGGGAATATATTCTATTACAAATCCACAAATAGGTTATTTTAGTGCATTTTAATATAGACGATAAATAGTTTTCATGATAGGCAGTTTTATTTCTTAAGTAAATAGTTTTTCTCTAATGGGAAGGAAAAAAATCCCTGTTTGAACTGAAATGTAGTATCAATTATTTCTACCTCATTTCTCTGGCCAAGGCCAAAGTTATTTTCCTACTATTTTCAAATTGTTATTACTTACTACTTTAGAAAATCTTAAATCCATCATTTAAATTTTCTTTCAGTAAAAGAAACTAATTTTTGTGTATTGTGACTTCTAGGTGGATGACAAGCCAAAAAAATAATGAGAGTTTCAAAGTTACAACAGTAAACCTTTCCTCTTGATGGTCACTCTCTCCTGACAAGCCTCACTTTTAGTGGCTGGAATTCAAACATCACAATAACTCTGTCGTCTGCTTCAAACCCATCAGCATTAATCTGGGTTTTGCAAAACCCAGTCTACATGGTGTGACCAAAGGACCAATATTCAAATTCCACTCTGCGAGGAGAAACGTACTTTTTGTGCGCGTGGAAGGAAGCGTAGGTGAAGCTCTTCCCTTCGTACTCCGCAAAGAAGGTGCTTTCTTCCAAAACAATGTGGTAGACCTCGTTCCCGGAGCACCGGCCGTACATCTTCTGCCACTGCTCTGGTGACTGCTGGCCTTCCCTGAAACATGGGCACACACGCATACACGCACACACACGCAGGAGAGCGCAGTGAGTGTGGTCATGGGCAGGTGTGTCCCCCCCTCCCTCTGCCTCCCCAACCAACAAGCAGCCAAGTCTGGGGCCCTGAACACACTGGACACACTCAGATGAACAGTGTGCTTGGGTAGGCTTGAGAAATACACACGCCTTATAAATGTGATTGATAGATTGATTGGAGATCCAGCTCAGCCCTAAGAATTTCCTCTGATCGCAGGACAATGAGATCTAGCATGTTCTTCCTAGTCTCTGACACCACACACACACACACACACACACATACACAAACACACACACACACACACACACACACACAGTACTTGCTTACTGCTTCTGTGAGGTGACTAGCATTTGCTGGGTCCTGGGGGTGTTTGATGTTACTTTCAATGACACCCTTTTTCTGTTCAACAATTTGGTTTCATAGAAAACATGTTCCATTTCCCTCACGCCGTGGCTTTCTTCTGTTTGGGTAGCAGCCAAGAAAAGACACTGCATCATGAAAAGCCACTTTGATTGTAGAAAGGTCTCTACAATGCATTCGGTATTTGTGAGTCCCACCCCTCTGAGTTTTGATACTGGGTAGGGGGCCTCTGTGGGGGATCTAGGCCACTCATGACTAGTGGGTTGTATCATATTCTGTGGGAATAAAACCAGAAGTCAGAAGTACGCTACTTGGAAGCTGGCCATGAGAACTCAGACCTGAGATTTCTAGACCTGAGATTTCTTTTGTTTATAAACAACCACTGTCTATGACGATTTGTGACCGCAGCCTTATCATCCAAACATGTCTCTAAAAGAGATCCCAGCAATACTTTTCCAAAAGAAGATAAGCCCATCACAAAAAGTATAGCTTCTTTTTCTTTTACTTTTTTTGGTTCTAGAACTTTCTGGTTTGGCCTGCTTAATCCTGTGGCTTTAGAAATATAAGGAAAACTCAATTCATATGAAACTTATAATGAACATATGCATTGTTCTCCTTCTCTGTTATTGACAATAAACTAATATTGATTGGACAAAACTTAGGAATTTTATTAGGATAAGACATGTGCACTGAGCAGCAATTTGTAAACAGATAAAAATAAAGCCATTTCATTACCATTTCAATAGATAATAGACACGCACAGAACAGCACATCATATTGGAACTCTAAAAAGACACTTTCACTTCCAAGTGTTATCTAAAGGATTATTACTGACACACACAACTCCAAAGTGCCAGTTACAATACACTTTAAGCATATTGCACTTTATTATTATTATTATTGCAGTTATGTTATTATTATTGAATTTTATTCCTTCACAAGTACAATTAATGAGTCAAAATGCTGAGTGATGAAACCTGACCACCCGCTCTAAATCTCAACTCTCTGTCCTCAGCAGACCCTTCATCTTTTCTGTAAATAACAGTGAACATTTGATTATGTAAGATAGAGATCATTTCAGAGACATCAGGATCATAAAAGGCACTTAGTAAGGGTTAAATGTTATTGTTGGTTCGGTTATTTCTTCTTCATACCTGAATTTTGGACCCTGCTCAATCTGTCTAGTTAGCCTGTTAGTTCAGTGCTCACAAACTCTTTCTTCATTCTTTCCTCAAGCTAATCTATTTTGGGAAATAGGAAAAAATAAAATAAAACAAGGCACTTTGGCCTGTTGACTGCATGTGGCTACTTCTAACCATTGCTTCCTAAGAGTGATTTCTCCTGGTGGACAAACGTTCCCTTTCGCAAACACAAAGTTATCTTGTTGTGAACTCTGGAACCATTTAGCTAGATGACACTCAGGGAAGATCAAAAGCCACGTGAGTGTCTGAAAATGTCCAAACGATGGTGCTGTCATTTTACCGGGATTTTTTTTTTGAGTGTGTGAGTGTGATCCAAAAGTCAACATGGGGTCAAATAAGTGTCATTCAAGGGTTTCAGCAGCTAATGGAGAGAACAATCTAATTCCAGAAGCGGAGTTGGGAACTGGAGGTGGTTCCTTGGAAGAGGAGAGTAATAGAGCAGGGTCAGAAAAGGACCGTTCAGATAAATCCGATTCCATCTGTTACTTTTTGTCTTGCTAGTACATACTGGTGTTCTTCACCCCAGGAAGTGTCCTTTCTTGAGGATTTCTATTCTTTGTGATTTATTTAATAGGCAAGAGAGAATCTTCACATTCTGCTAAGGGTAAGTATGCAAGGTTTTCCCCCTTCATAGATCTTTTGATTGAAAAAATCAGTTAGAAACTAGCAGTTCTATTAAATACTGTTGACCATGTCCCATTCCTGCTCATGCAACTTGTATTGCATGATTGCAAACTGGCAAGAAAGAACTGCGATCTGAAGGTTATGAGCAGACGCACTTGCTTCTCAAGTTGCTGCTAGTGAAAGGAAATCCAGTAATGAACACTACACGGAGGAAGTAACTTGTGTGGGGGGGGTATTTTGCGTGTGGGTATTTGTGTTTGTGGATGTTTTGGGGTGTGTGGGGGGATGAGAATCACAGCAAGGAGGGAACCACATGTTCACAGGTTCCTTTGGGAGAGGAATGGTGATTGAGGAAGATCTCACTGACAGGACAGTACTTGAGTATTGAGGCTCTGCTTCCCTGGGAAACAACCTCTAGGAACGAAGGAATCATGTTTCATTTGCAAGGTGACCACTAGATGTCGCATCCTGTCTGACACACAGTAGGGGCTCAGTTAATACCAACATAGATGAATAGAATCGTGTGTGTGCGCGCGCGCGCGCGTGTGCGCTCAGTTACAAATGTGCTTCTTCTCCAGTTATTTGCAATTCCCTTCTCCTTAACCAAAACTATTCATCAGGTTTAAAAAATTAACTTTCTCGTGATGAGTTTTGCTGTTAAGAGGAGGAGCAAAAAGAAACAATGACTTTTTAAAGTATTCATAGATATGATAGTACACTAATTGGACATTATAATTAGGCAAAACAGAAGACATCAAAAACAAAAAAAAACATGAGGAGTCAAAAATGACAGCATAGGAAGCTAATCTACTTAACGAAGATTTAAAATGTGTTCATACCAATTAAATGAATATTCAGTGGGAATAATTGTCCAAAAACTTGCCAAGTACTTTGAGCCATGAAGATTATACCTCATCTCATGAAACGATATAGAACCTTGCAATTTCGGACCTTTTTGCTGCATTGTACAGGCTGATAATTGACTAGGAAAGCCTGTTTCCTAGGCAGGTCTATCTAGGTCCACATTGATTTTCAAAGTAATTTTCCACTGTAAATGTAAACAGATTAACACAAAAATAAACTAATGGGAATATAAAAGTGAAATGTTTATAGACCTGACATTTGAAAGGATGAGTTATATCTCTACTTTGCCCAAATAAAGAAAATTCAGGCAGCCAGTATTATAGGGAAGAAAGCCTTGGGAAACGTTTTGGTGGTAAACTGGTATCTGTTATTGTTTTCATCATGAACTCTAAATGAATGTCGTAGTGGGGAGATAAATCCAGAAGACGCAGGACAGTGTAAGAAACTGAGAGGGCAAATTGCACAAGAGAAAAAGGGGAGAAAATTCTAACCAAGTCAGTAAATTACAAGCCCCCGTCGAGACTGCAGCTTTCAGCCACGCCACGGTCAGTCTTTTTTCTTTTCTTTTTTTTTTGGGGGGGGTCCGGTCGTGGGGCCTGAACTCTGGGCCTGGGCACTGTCTCTCAGCTCTTCAGCTCAAGGCTAGCGCTCTACCACTTGAGCCACAGCGCCACTTCCGGCTTTTTTCTTTTTGCTTATGTGGTGCTGAGGAATTGAACCCAGGGCCTCTGGCATGCAAGGCAAGCGCCCTACCACTGAGCCACCTTCCCAGCCCCAGTCTTTTTTCTTTTAAACCGTGTTCACACTCAAATGCCAAGCCACTCCTGGTGCAGTTGTAATCGCACCACCTTGGCCTTGGTTTCCCTGGGCAGTGGGAGATCTCTGGAGTAACTGGCCCTGTGAAGATGGCCGAATGTTGGCTGTCTTGTTGAGACATGAAGATCCTCTGTGGTGTTAGAGGCAAGCCTCAGTTCACATTGAAACTCCACAGACTTCAAATGTTGCGTTTCCTCACCTTGTGTGGAATAGTATCAACTGGGCCATGAAGATGTGGGCTGTTCTACTGTTGTGTGTGTGTGTGTGTGTGTGTGTGTGTGTGTTGTTTTCTATCTTCTCTGCCTTATCTTATTCGTTTTTTCTTCAAAAAGACACAAGACTACAGATGCAGGTGTGTAACTGGCAGTGAGAAGCGAGGTCCACCTTCCAGTGGACAATTTGCTCCCCAGAAAGCTCACAGGCCTCTGATCCCTGTCCCATTTGGCTGGGGTGGAAGGGAAAACGTGGGCCTTCTCCACTTGTCCCTTTCTCTGATCATCTTTTTACAGAAGGGATGGAAGATTTGAAAATAAAGTAGGTTACTTTATTCTTTTTGAGCTACAACCAACAAACCCAGGACACTGAGAAAATCCATCTCAACATAGCTATTGATTTCTTCAAAAAATGTGCTCTATGCTATTGTTTCCAACTTAGAGATATGATGTGCCCAGTTAACTTTTGGATCGTGGATACATCTATTCTGACAAAATATTTTTTAATCTCAACTCAAGATGAATATTTCTCATTAATCCATAATTATACCTTCAAGGCAAATGGGTATTTATTATCAGAAAACAAATGAACCAGCATACCAATCTACTCTGCTTCAGTGAAATCAACTGAGTAGAACAGGGACTGTAAGGGACTATAACTTGGGTCTGATTTTTGCAGAAGTGCATTTTAATATAGACCTCAAAATTCAGTGGAAAAATTTTATATGGCTTTTTTTTTCAATATTTCTCTGCATCCAATTGTGCCATAGGGAGCAATAATGGAATTACTTAACCAGAATTTTCTGCTCCACATACAATATGTTGAAACCTTATTATATTGCATATTCTGTTCCTAGTTCAAAGAGCATAGTGAAATACCCCAGCCAGTCATGTTGCTTGCAGCTTTTAAAAAAATCAGCAACTTTGTTCTGCTATCAATTCTTTTTTTTAAATCAAGTTGTATGCTTTTATGAAGTTCATGCTAATAGATATTAGAAAAGTAAATTTTGATGTTTACTTTTCATGGTTTCTTAATGTTTATTATTTTAAGTTGACATAATAAAGGAAAACTACAGAGCAAGAGTAGTAGTCTGATGCACTGCCTTGAAAGTTTTAAAAGGCAAATACATATTGTATTTGTGTTTTTTTAAAGTATGTCTGGGATGTAATTACCGGGTTTATTTTTGGTGATACATTTTGTTCTTTTGAATCCTAAATGTCCCTAAACACGAGCTAAACAGTCGATTACTAATTCAATAAAATAGACAAGGATTATCTATGTGATTTTGAACTTAGTCACGTCATCAAGCAAACATTTCACACCAAGGAAACTAAGAGCACGTTGTCACAAAATACCTTTACCACTGGATGCATTTTCAGCAGATAACACTATGAAGATCATTTTATCTTAGGAAAGGGCCATCATTTAGGTCTCTTTTTAAATAAGAAAAATAGCATTCCCTGTCCCAAGACTCTAAAGCAGTAGTAATTATTTATACTGACCAAAAGTAGATTTAACAAGTCTAAAATAAAGAACCAAAAGAGTCAATCCCACTTAATTTAATTTCATACGCTGGTTGTGTCTGTATGGCTCCACTTACTTATTGATAAACGTCACAAGGTGCTTTTCCTTCTGCTGACATACTCCTGTTACATTGTTTCACAATGGTATGAAACTGTTCACTTATTTACAACTTAAATTACATGCATAGCATTGCAATGTTTTCTTTGGTATCCGTGACAGGCCCTGTGTATTTTAATGACTACTAGCAAAGCCATCATGCTAACACACTGTAGCCTATATCCTGATGGTGGCTATTTTAGGGAGAAAGAGTAGGCAGAAGTTTCCCAAAAGAGAGTAATCACAACAGTTTGTAACTTCCTTACTTGTGCCCGTGTCTGTTTTCAGAATTGATTGTACAGAAGGAGAATATTATGTACAGTGGGAAGTAAGAGCTCTGGTTAGAGGAAGTGCTGACACAAGACACATGCACTAGGAAAGACTTCCTCTTCTCTCATCTTAAATCGAACATCTATGATGCTGTGCCAAAAACAGATCGGGCAGGAGTGCTAGGCAGCAGATGCAGCGTCGATGATGACCATCACGTTTCCACCACTAGATGGAACTGTAAAGCCATCTGCGATTCCTACAAGAGAGCCAGGCTGAAGGTAGAAAGCCCCCTGCCTGCCTTCCAGGGAAGGTACCAATGATGCCATTTTGAAGGAGAGCTGTTTCCATGAGAAATGGAGGTAGGTCTGTTTTGTAGTCTTCAAAGTGAGACTTGCCAGGGTGATTGCTAGAATTCACTGAGCTGAAAGTTCATGTCTCCTTCAATCGCTTTGAGAAGAAGTTAGGCTCCATGTAGAAGATAGCTGGGGCCAGGACTGGCTCCAATGGAGAGTGAGGAGTGACTCCACAAGGCCTTAAGAGATGGAGGAACCAATCATGACACACCCTTACAGCACCTGTCCACCCCTCGGCCAATCAGGGGAGGAGACAAGGGGCCTTATATAAGGCAGGCAGGTGAATAAGGGAAGCCAAGGCTGCACAGACCTTGTCTTAGGAATCCATCTCCCCATTTCCTTTGCTGTCCCTTTCACTGTTTCTTCTGCTTCCAAATAACCTTACTCTGGATGCTTACTCTGTCCTGCCCCTTTGATTCTGACATCCTTGGAGAAAACGAAATCCTAACCCTAGACACCAGCTTTCCTCAAGGGCCTGTGTCATTCGGACAAGTAATTAACAACCACCAAAGAGATCCTGGAACTCGGGGAGGTTTTGTCTGTAAACAGCTGAGGACAGAGGACATCCGCTTGTCCGAAGGAAACTGCCTGAGGGCTGGAACTCCACCGCTGAAGTGGAGACCTCCTCCCTGGGCATGAGCAAGCTCCAGGGAGAACGCCTGTTCCCTCTGCCAGCAGCAACCTCCCTTCTCGCTGAAGCCTCTGGGCCACATTGCATCCCACATTGCATCTCTGCGTGTGTCCTCTCAGTCTAGAGCAGCGCAGAACTTTCTAGAAGAGCTGCTCTGTGTACATATTCACACCGATGGAGAGAGGAGTTTCAACAGCTCCCGTCATTGCCATCCAGATCTTATCTTTGCTATGTCTTTTGTCCTTGTAAGAATACGTACAGCTTTTGACCTTTTCTACATGTCTGGTGAGATTATCCTAGACATATACTTGTTATTGCAAATAAGGGAAATCATGTTTCTTTGGGCCTGGCTTATGTCACTTAATATAATTTTTTCCAAGTCTTCCCATTTCCTAACAAATGGGGCAATGTCGTTCCTACTTATGAAACTGTACAGTATCTTTACAATAAAAAATATACATAAAATTAAAAGGCCCACAAATAATACTTAAATTTAAAAAAAACACAAAGAATACTTATAACCGAGGAGATATTTGCTTCCTCTCCGCACCACCTGACTTATTCTCAAAGAACAAAACCTCATCTTCCCGTAATGAAAACAGAACATTAGTCATGAATTGAATCCAAGCCGGGTAAACTGAATGACATGTTCCAACTCTGCTTGTATGCAGCGTTAAACCTGTGTCCTGCCCCGAGCTGCCCATTGATGGATCAGCCCATCCTCTCATAAACCCATCGCAACTGTGATTCATGTGCTGGCATTTTCAAAAGTATACAAGCGCGTGCTACCTTGGGTACTTGACCAACTTCTGGAATGAAGCTAGGAAGGGAGGAAGGAATGGTGAAAGTATAACACTATTCAACTCTTGAAGACTGATTTTTAGTATATTACCTCACTTATGATTTTCAAGCAAGCATGCAAATTTGCAACGCATCCTTCCAGCTCCCAAGTTTAACGTAAGCCTGGCAGTAGGTCTCTGGTTACTGTGATCAGATTTTATTGTTGCTACATTACTAGTCTCTGTCATCTCCTTCTGTGAGGTAGGGCAGGAAAATATCCATTCGCAGTGGATTTTCCCTGAGGCTTATCGTATAATCATACTACCACTTTCGATTTCTTGTACACAATGTTCTGTAGTCCTCATATCTTCAGAGCAAGTTCAAACACCAGGACACAGGGGAGATAACTAGACTTGTGGAAGTTGGCTGCTGTCCACTGAAAGTTAGATTCAAGCAAAGCATTCAAAAGAAAGAAAACATTTGCAAGTGCTCTGCCCTAATCTTATCTACTAGCTGAATTTGACTTGCTGGTTGTGATGTTGCAACCTAAGTTCTTTTGGTTACTTTTTAAACATGGAACAGTTTAAAATGTATTTTATGAACAATAGACTCAGTCTTCATTTGCCACTTTTATAAACTGAGATTATTAGCGAGGTACCTCCTTTTACATCTTCAATTTTACTCCCAAATTTCAATTGCAGTACCATTTGTTTTAATTTTTAAAGTTTTAAAAAAATGCCTTTGTCTTCTAGCCATCAGTAAGCCTATGGTTTCAGATTCAAAGTAAAGAACCTGGGCTGGGAAGGTGGCTCAGTGGTAGAGCGCTTGCCTTGCATGCCTGAGGTCCTGGGTTCAATTCCTCAGCACCACATAAACAGGAAAAAAAAGCCAGAAGTGGCGCTGTGGCTCAAGTGGTAGAGCGCTCGCCTTGAGCTGAAGAGCTGAGAGACAGCGCCCAGGCCCAGAGTTCAGGCCCCATGACCGGACCCCAAAAAAATAAAAGTAAAAATAAATAAATATAAAAAAATCAAAGTAAAGAACCCATGGCAGTCAGAGGATGACTACCGCAGTGGGCTTCCGTGGAAGAGCGCAGTCGCGTGGAGTGCTGTGACTCGGTGAAGCTTTACTCCAGAGAGAACGCTCAGACACGTCTTAGTCATCTCCTAATAGACGCTGGTTTTCCTGAAGTTTCTGTCTGCCTTTGTGTTCCATGCAGGGGCAGGGTAGCACATGCTTCTCCTACTCCTTTGTGTGTGTGGATTTTTCTCCAGTCTCCTGTTGAAATTCTGTGCCTGGTTTTTCTAGCTGGAAACCCTTCCTGGTGGCTCCTTGTAGTGTTCTTGTCCCTGTGTGGTGCTGACGTGAGGCCTAGTTTCTACCAGTGACATGTAGGAGTTTATTTGGGGAGTGAGCTAAATGAGGAAAGTGGCAGGTCGGGGGAGTTTCCATTGTGTGCCAACAGACCCTGAAGAGGAAGCATCGCTCAGGAAGGCTGGCTGTCCACAGCCCCCTTGCCTGTTTGTTTGTTTGTTTGTTTTGGTCAGTCATGGGCTTGAACTCTGGGCCTGGGCGCTGTCCCTCAGCTCTTCAGCTCAAAGAGAGCGCTCTACCATTTGAGCCACAGCACTGCTTCCGGTTTTCTGAGTGGTTAATTGGAGATGAGAGTCTCAGGGACTTTCTGTTCTAGGCTGGCTTTGAACCACGACCCTCAGACCTCAGCCTTCTGAGTAACCAGGATTACAGGCATGAGCCACCGGTGTCCGGCCTTGCCTGGTTTTACGGTTGGTGTGGTAGCAGGAATTGTTCATCCATGTTTGGCCTACACAGATGTTAATTTTTGTGTTCACCTAATGGCTCTGGAAACTACCCACAGTCCCTTCATGAACATCATAATATCGAAAACTGGCAAAACAGGTAGTTCAAGCTGAAGGTTCAGAACTCTAATCAATACAGAGGATGCTCTTTCCCCCCGACAACTGGTAAGTTTTCAGAAATTTTTCATCTTTGTCTTTGTAGTTGGCTCTTCTTTCAAATGTTATAGCTTTGAATTCCTAAAGAAGAAGTTTCTTACCAGTGAATATTAGACCAAGAAGAAATCTTCCCAATGGGCTCCAAACAATCCCAGAAATAGTGTCAACTTTCTACCTAACTGAATGTATTTCCCCTACTTGAACTTTTATGCTGACATCCAACAAACAAGGCTCCTATCCAGAATTCTGAAGGTGGGATTCGGATGTTTCAGAGATGTCATTCTCTGTGAGTATGGTTTGGTGGAATGCAATGTCGAGTGAGCAGGGCAGGGTCAGGCTGCGTAGCCCAACATCTTCTGAATGTTCTTCGCAGAAGGCTGAACCTCCAAATCACCTCCCAGCAGATACTTTACACCGTTCTAATTGTTTCTTTCTGTTAAGAAAACTCTTCTTTTTCCCAGTAGTACATTTCTGACTAGATGTAATTGTGAGGAGTTGGCACTGTGGTCAGTGGAAGAGAGGGCAGTCCTTGCTCTGTGAACAGAGATTTAATTTTTTTCTGTGATGATCTGCTTTTCTAGGAATCTTGTTCTTCAGCATGCTTCCCTGCTACATCACTATCTAGGCTCATTCTGGTCTGAAGGTCTCATCCAGAAACAGCTCTTTATTTACTTTTCACACCCTGAAAATTCATTAAAATCCTTCACCCTGGCATTTAATTTTCCACAGTGAAATCTTATGAGTCTATTTTGCCGCTACCATTTTGATGCAGTCTCATGAGGGAGAACAGATTCACATATATAGCTCATGAACTATCTGGACCCAGGCCTTCCAAGAATCACCTTAATTCATCTCACTGATAATACTGACTGCCTACATTATTAAAAAAAACTTATAGAATCAAAGAATATATTGAGTATTTTGTCTACATTTAGTTAAATTACCACCTATGGGAGGGAGGGGAACACATAAAACAACACCACACCCAACACACGCTCTGGCAGAAAAATAAAATTATATACCTATTTACAGAAGTCAGTCTAAATTAGGAAGTTTCAAAATAGTCCGGAGAAGCTAGAATTTTTGATATAATAAAATCTCCTGGGAAGCAGAAGGGGTGTCATCAAGGGAGCGCATTATAAGAAGATCTGGGTGGAAGAAGCTCCAAGTGTATTTAGGATGGTGTTATTTGGAGAATGCTCTATATATACAAAAACCAGGGGAGATGTGGATGTAAGAATAAATTAGGCTAGAGCACACAGAGCTCCAAAGAAGCGACATGGAAATATGTAGATCTAATTTGGCTGGGGATGCTGAGCTATGAAAGGTTGACCATGAAGAGGCTTCTAGTCTGGGCCTGTAGCAACTCCTGCAACGCACTGGCCCACATGCCTATGCAGCAGACCTTGTAATGGGAGTGCTTTGGAAATTCTTTCTTGGGTCACAGATCACAGGTCCTTGCAGATAAACTTAAGGAAACGCCTTCCTGTCCATCCCTCCAGGGCCCCGTTAGCTCATGGAAAAGCACATGGGAAGACTGGGAGAAAGTTTCCCAAGCGTGCCATGTCCCCTGCTGGTGGGAGCCCTCCGTTCCCAGCTCCAGCCCTGTAGTCATTCCTGGTCCTTGATGTTTGGGAAACAAACGAAGCCAGGGCCACCAGGATGACACAGATGACACCATCTTTCTGAATGTCCCAGCTTCACCAAGGGGCTTTCTGCAGCCAGAATATCCAGGCAGTGCGTCTCCCATGCAACTAGCAAAATTGAGGGGAGGGCTTGGGTTAGCAGGGAAGGGGGAAAGGGCGACATCCACCAAGGTCCGCCGTACTTACAAAATAACACCTTGTATGGCAACTCTTTCCTACAACTCCTTAAAGAGAATAAAAATGTAACTTAGTCAGGCACTGGTGGCTCACACTTGTAATCCTAGTTATTCAGGAGGCTGAGATGTGAGGATCATGGTTCAAAGCCTGGGCAGGAAAGTCTCTGAGACTCCTATCTCTAAATACACATACACACACACACACACACACACACACACACACACACACACACACGATAGAAGTGGAGCTGTGAATCAAGTGGTAGAGCAGTAACCTTAAGCAAAAAAGCTCAGGAACACAGCCCAGGCTTCTCTGAGTTCAAACCTCACAACTGTATATAGTCTTGTATGGGAACAACTGAAGCAATATGAAAAACTAGTCCCAGAAATAGATTTTAGAAACTTATATGAAAGTCGTCTCCTAACAATTAGTTGATGTACAGCAATCAAGCATCTTAAAATTAATTTTCATATGTCTACGTTCACTCTAAGGAGAAGTCAAAATGCCTCTCCTCTATTTATCTACCCATAGGAGGAGGGGGGTCTGGATGGATTTGCCAGATTACAAAAGCTAGTCCCCTGTCACCACTTTTTGAGTGTGAAACTTCCGAGGGAGCTAAAGATAGCTCGTGTAGGGCAAACTCTCCCACCTTTCCTCTCTTCCTTTCTGGCAGTCAGGATGGTAATTATAATCCCTATTACTTTTGAGAAAATTTTCTCTTCCACCCACATGACAGCTGATTCTGGGGGCTCTCTGTGAGGAGCTGGGGATTAAAGGGAGAACTCCTCTTTTTACTGTCTACCTCTCCTCTTGCTTCTCTCCCTAGTGGTTTCTCATGGTCTTTGTTGTGGGTCTTTTTTTTTTCTTCTGGTGACAAAGCATGACGTTATGTTTTATTTTTGTCTCATCACAGTGTTTAAATTTACAGACTTTGTAGGAATTGGGATATAACGGATATGGAGGATTCATGGCTGATTTTGCTTCTGAGGTCTTTGTCCAAATGTTCAGAGAAACACTGGAGACCTCGCATGGTCCAGAGCCTTGGGGTTGTGCCTCAGTTGCTCTTTCTAGTACTTGGGACATTGTGCTTGCTAGGTAGGTGCTCTACCTCTTGAGCTGCAATACCTAACACCTTTTGCTTTGTTATTCTTCAGGTAAAGTCTTTCAGCTTTGCCTGGGCCAAGCTGGGACCGTGATCTTCCAACTTATTCCAGCGAACCTAGCTAATTGATGGAGCAGGGGTCTTGGTGACATGTTTTTCAGACTGGTCTAGAACCTCACTGATCTTCATCTCTGCCTTTCTCCCTCAAGTAGATGGGCCAAGGTAGCTGGCCTACGGATCGGAAATCTTCAGTAAGGAAAAGCTATCTCTCCTCTATTTACTTTTTGCTTTATGAGTTCATACTGTTAGTTTTCATGAGGGGTTAAAAAAAAACTAACGTGAGTGTTACTTATGGGTCAAACTCTTCCTTTATAATCATTCACAACTCTTGCAGGTTGGTTTTGAGGTCATTCGACAAGCCCTCAGTATTTTGTTCATTACCTTACTTCCTGTTCCCAGAACTTTTTTCAGGATCACACTGGTATATTTACTGCATTAGTCGCTGTATCAATACAAGCTGGAGGGAGCACTGGCTCATTTTGGCGGAGAAAGGTATCGAACCACCAAGATCTAACCAAGAGGCGTGTTCATGGCTTAGGAGAGGCCATCGATCTTCAGCTCTCTCAGGGACGTGAAAAGTAACTTTTTTCAATGCTTTCTAACAGCCACATTGGATATACATTCATACTTTTGTATTCATGTGTTGTAGGGAGTGTAAAACAGCACAAGTTCGTATGGACACAGTCACACCTCAGAGATTGCCACATGGTTGAAAACCATGTGGCAAGGGAAAACAAATGAAATATAGGCTAGGGTTTTGGCTCGGGCTCTGAGTTAGAAAACAGAGGGATGGGTAGGGTTGGGAGAGGTGGGGAATGGTGATGTGGCACAGATCAAGATACACAGTATTCCCATGACTGACGTGTTGATTTGAGCTGCCCCTGTACAACCACTTAAGAAAGCTTTAAAGATTAAAGAGGAGAATCTAAAAGCAAAATACTTTCTAGAAAATGGGCAAGTAATTTTACTTGTTAGAAACTACAATAAAACTTTGGAAACTAAGGAAAAAACTATGAACTATGTATTCTGATTGTTTTCTCCATTTTTAAAACAATAGTTATTTTGTAAACAATTGCAAAAAATGAAGAAGTTAAAATGATTTTGATAACTTGGTGAACAGTCTACCAGTGTGAAGTCCTCACTTGATAACTGCATGATAATCAAGGAAGATAGAAATATTAAGTGAAGGCACACGGAGAGAGTATATGAACACATTTCTTGACTATTTTTGGAACTTTTCTGTAGGTGTAAAATTATTTAAATAGAAAAAAAGTAAAAATAATTCTTTAAAGGCGTGTCATCAATCAAAATGCATTGTATTCATAAAATGACTTGTGTGGTTAAGTCCTTTATACAACTATTTAAAGATAATACAAATATTAGAAAACAAATCTTAACCTGATATTTCTCAATTTCCTTTGCGTGTGTTATTTTGTTTTCTGGGAAGGGTGTCAGTACCCATCCACAACTGTTAATTTAGTCGTAGGACACAAATTTGGCAATTTACACACCACACACAAATTAGTTCCATGGCATTTTGACATAACATTTTTCTACTGTGCTTTGCAGATTTTGCTAAAGTGTTATGCAATCTCTGGTGAAATAATTATGTGTGAAATCATAAAGTTCATTTAGTTTTTAATGCTTATCACAGAAATTTGAACATGACCACTTCTCCATAATTTTGAAATACTTTGCCTTCTGTTAACAGTCTGATAAAACTTAGAAAACTAAGGGAAAAAATCTATGAACTGGGTATTCTGATTTTTTCCTCCCATTTGTAAGATACTAAGTACTTTGAAAAGATTAAACAAAACTTGATAATTAGTGCTTACAAGTTAATTTTCTTTTATCATAAGAGGGACACCACAGAAATTTCCAGAGCTGCTGTTTAATCCCATTGACAAAAATAATGTTTTTGTTCAGGAAGTTAATGAAGGGTTTCTCATGAAATAATTACTCCCAAAGAGTATATTTACAAAATTATAACTTTTTAAAATAGATTCTGCTAGAATATAAAAGCTACTTACGTCTACTTGTTTTCAGTGTATTTTCATGGAACACAGCATTGGTCCCATAGATTAATGCTTTAAATGGTCTTTCAGTAGTTGTACAAAGGATTTTCAATTTAACATGTCAGTTTATGAGTACAAGGTATATTGAATAGTGTCACCCTTTCCAACATTTCCCCCTATATCTCTCTCAATTCTATCCAGACATATTTTTTATTCACTTAGAGTACTTGACATATATATCAATATCAAACCCATTAGTATCCAAAGTGTTCTTGTCTTGGTGATATAAAATAACACTGTTTCTGGGTACTTTTGTAATAGTGTGTTATTATCTGAATCTACTAACAACTTTTAAAAATCTGCATTTCTTCTACATTTTCAAATAATCTTCATATCATATAAATCTTAAATAATCCTCTTATTTATATCCTTTCCATTCATTTTCTCTACATAAGCTTATGTGTTTGCATGTTGATCTGTGCGTGTGTGTGAGAGAAAGTGTGTGTGTGCACATGCACATTTGTACACGTGGGCATGCTGATCCTGGGGCTTGAACTCCAGGCCTAGGCGCTATCGCTGAACATTTTTACTCAAGGCTAGCACTCTACTACTTGAGCCACAGCTCCACTTTCAGCTTTTTAGTTGTTAATTGGAGGTAAGAGTCTCATGACTTTCCTGCCCAGGCTGACTTTGAACTGAGATGTTCAGATCTCAGCCTCCTGAGGAGCGAGGATTACAGGCGTTAGCCATTGGGTCCTAGTTTCTGAGTAAATTTTAAATGTTTACAAGAAACATGTATGTTTCAAGGAAACTAATGATTTTCACCTTTCCTTTAACTCAACTTAGTGCTCTTCTCTACAAATCTTGGGACTAAATGTTTGACCACTAGATAATGAAAAGGCACAACACTGTAGGTCTTTCCCTCATCTTCTTCAAAATATATTTCATTCTAATTTTTGTAAAACCTACTACAGTGACTCCAAAGAGTAGACATGGAGAAGATACATATCATGACTATTTTTTTGGTTGTGGGGGCTGAATTCTGGGCTTGGGAGCTGTCCCTCAGCTCTTCAGCTCAAGGCTAGCACTCTACCACTTGAGCCACAGTAAACTTGAAAATCTATTGCTATCTATATGCTCAATAATAACATCAGCCCAAAAATATCCAAATAAAGTAGCAGCTAACATGTATTCTTGTGCTATGATGATAGTTACCATATTTTGGCATGGGTCCCCCAAATATTCTGATTTACATATAAATATATGTGGAGAAAGGGATGTCTCTCACTTTGTTTCACCCCATACGTAAGGTTGTAAGTGTCTCCCGCTTCCCTCCAACCTGTCCAATTAGACAGCAAATTGCATGATTGACTTTGATGCAGAGAATCTGGCTGCACAACAAAACTGAACCTGTTATGACCACAGCACTCCATGAGCCTCAGTGAGTCCATCGGCTGACTTCTTCCAGCTTCTGACTTGAGGTATTATTCACATGTTGATGGCAATCACTCACACTTTACTTACATCTTCAGTACAGCTCTAACTCTAGACCACATACCAAGCAAAAACTGAATGTTCTAATGTGTAAAATCTTCCTTATGTTCTATAGTAGTATACAGAATTACAGCATAATTACAGCAATTCTGATTGCTCAGTCCAAATAAACACTGCTCTCTTTCCATTTCACCCCATATGCAATCAGCCCAAGAGATCTCCATAACGCCTCCTAAATACTTCTAGAATCTGAACAATGTTCATCATTTTCACAGAAAATACTCTAACTTGAATTGTTAGAATAGTCTTACTTTGTAGTCCACTTAAAGAGAGAGAGAAACCATTCCTATTATAAGAATATCTGATATCTGATCTAGAATGATAGCTGGCACCTTTCTAACAGCACAGAATTCCTATAAAATCAGGTACCATGTTTTATGTGGCATTTAGAAAAACAGTATAAGCCAGACATTGGTGGTTCACTCCTATAAAACTAACTAAGCAGGAGGCTGAGATCAGAGGATCTTAGTTCAAAGCCAGCCAGTCATGAGGGGAGAAAGGTCAGTCTTTGAAGAACAAAATGAACCCCCAGTGAACAACAAAAACACGTGTGTGTGAGGCGTGTGTGTGAGGCTGCTCATCGTTGGAACTCGTCTAGGACCGAAAGACACATAGAAATGCATAGGGAAAGAAAATGGAACAGCAGAGGAGAGCTACCAGGGAGGCTAGGCTAGAGCACTGTCAGACTGTACAGACAGACTCCAAATTCAAGACAGATTAGAAAAAAATGCATGTGGGCCTATTAATATTGCTTATCCCTTTTAGACAAGCTCAAGGTTGGCAATTCACCCTTAGCGTGTGAGTCTGTCTGTCCACATGCACAAGTCAGGGCAGAGTCGGGAGGGACCTGGGCAGGGATGAAGCTGTGTGTACTGGAACAGAACCCAGAACTCCATGATTACTGTGTTCCCAAGGCAGGTCTGTCACTTACAGGGGTGACCTCTGGCTATCCAAGGACTGCTGTTAGTCTATCTCATTTCTGAATTAATGTTTATCATTTTCTTCAAATAATACACACTCTGCTTCAAAATGCATCTTAAAAATTGTTTATTGCTAGGGTTGTTGACTTTATAACATATCTTTTATTTACTCTTTGTATCAGTCATAAGGTACCCAGGGCCCGGGACTATCAATTCTTATACATAATTATTTATTTTAGAGGGGAGTAGTAACATCATCTTACTGCTTTAAAAGAAAGATTTTAATACTATTTCATTGCTTCTTTGTTAATTAGCAAGCTTCTAACGCGTGCATAGAACAACACCCAGACTTGTCAGCACTATTCCCCATTACACGACTTAATTCAGTTTCCAAGTTTGTTCTCTTATTATTAAATTGATAGATTGGAGCTTTTGAAATTTCTACTGGCACTCAAAGGTAAAAGTACAAACATTCTGTTCATGATGGAATCTTGACTATCTATTCAATTTATGCATAACAGAAAAGCTTTGATTAAAAAAAAAAAACTTGAGAGCCAGGCACCAGTGGCTCACAACAGTAACCAAACCCAGCCACTGAGAAGACTAAGAAGTGAAGACCTCAGTTCAAAGCCAGCCTAGGCAGGAAAGATCCTGAGACTCTTGTCTCTAATTAGCTGGAAGTGGAGCTGTAGTCCAAGTGATAAAGTGCTAGCCTTGAGCAAAAGAGCTCAGAGACAGTGCGCTAGGACTGACACCAGGACTGGCTTGTGTGCACACACGTGTGGGCATGCACACGCATATTTATTTTGGTCAAATAACATACTTAATGAAGTACGTTAGAAATGTAAATTAAATGGTCTGTTTGGCTGGTTATTTGTATTCCAGTGACAGTTTACCTCTGACAAGGTATTTGTAATACATAACTATCATAACTCAATAATCAAAGATAAATATAGGCAAAGGATCTGAGTATATTTTTATTCAAGAAGACACAGAATTATATCTTCTTTTTGGACCAACAGATAACACAAAATAGTGTTCAGAGGATTAGGACGTGGTGAGGTATCACTGCACACACACAAGAGTGGGTATCACAAGAAAGAAAAATTGTAAACATGGCTACTGTGACTGGGAACCCAATACATTGTTGTTAAAAATTTAATATTGCAGCCCATCTGAACAATGCGCTAAGTCCCTAAGGAAAGGATTACAGAGTGATCATATGATCAACCTCTCCTGCTCTTAGATACGTATACCCAAGAACACCAAAAGCATTCATCCACGCAACAACTTTTACACAAATGCGAATGCCTGCATTCTCCATGTGAAAAACAACCTATATACCCAGTAGCAATGGTGAAGAATGAAATGTGATATATCCCATCATTGGCCAATAATCAGCATGAAAATGAGTATAGTACAAAGCATATTAAGTCATCCTTTGCACGTGTGTGTCAAGCCAGAGATACCAGACCAAACAAACACAGCATTTTGTGACTCCATTTAGAGAAAATGTACCAAACGGGTGAATCTATAAGAATAGATAGAGTTGGTAGAGCGCGAGTCTTGAGCTGAAGAGCTGAGGGACAGCGCCCAGACCCAGAGTTCAGGCCTCACGACTGGACTTAAACAACAACAACAAAAAATAGGCAGAGTTTTGTAACTGCCCAGGTCGCAGAGAATAAGGCAGTGTGATTGCAGTGTGGCTGTTCATGGCTTGATTTCTTCGTGGTGCTCTGCAGCTAAGAAGTGGTAATATGCATTTTCCCTAGTAGATGGCTTGTGAATCAAATCTCAAGCTTTAACAAAGAAATTAATAGTGGACTACCAAAATCATTGTGAGCTAGTTGTGAAATAATTTTTCAGGTTAGTCTTTTGAAAGACAATTTCCTTTTCAACTTATCTCAGGTAAAAGTTTTTATCCGGGCAATGTTCAATGTCAATAAATATTATTTACTAAGGGTTATATAGTTTAACTTGAATCTGAATTATGAGCTGCATTAAATAAAAATCAATGGCCTGGTGGTATAAGTTGAATGCACAACAGTGAATTGGACTAGATGTTTGGCATCAAAGTTAACTCATTAAATTATGAAGATGCATGGAAAATTATGAACACACATGGTGAGTTCTCCATTCTGTCAGCTGGCATGTAAATGAATTTGTAATAGTTTAATTGCATCAAAAGTCTGAGTATTGCTTTAAATAAAGAAACAATTTCATTCATGTTCCTGTTGCATCCTTCCCATTGAACAGATTAAATTTTTGTGAATGTACAGAATCAAAATACCTCCATTAAGAACTAGAGAAACTCACTCTTGAGAAATCCTTACCATCTCTACCGAAGAGAAACTCAATTAGAAGTTAGAGTTTATGGTCTACTTTGAAATACCACTGGGCATCTATTGGTTTTATATTAGCCATTTAGTCTACCTTATGTAAATCCCAAGAAAGAATTTTGCTTGTCAAGGATTTGTATTCAAGTTCATTTCATACTTCTCACCAATTAACTTTCAGAATTTAAATGATTGTACATGCATGTTCACAGTCATATGTACTTAGAAATTCAACATTTTATCTACAGTCTCAAGTTAGGAATCTGAGAAACTATGACATGGGGTGAAATATTTGTCTCTTTAAGTAAGAGCAGTTACTAAGTTCACTCCCTAATATTTCCTTGGCCATCAAAGTTAAAAAATAAAAAGGCTGCATTTCATGAAACTCATTAAAGTAACTAAAAGCAAAAGATATTTCTGATAATATTGCTTTGTCTCATTTATGTTGAAATGCATGTTAAAAAATCACAGAACTAATTTTTGAGCTTAATCACATCCTAAAGCTTTAAAATAAAAACTTACCTGAGGAAAATACTTTTTTTTTGTCAATCATGGGGCATGAACTCTGGGCCTGGACACTGTCCCTCAGCTCTTCAGCTCAAGGCTAGAGCTCTACAACTTGAGCCACAGACTTTCCTGCCTGGGCTGGCTTTGAACTGAGGTCCTCAGATCTCAGCCTCCTGAGTAGCTAGGATGACAGGCATGAGCCACCAGCAGCCAGCTAGAAAATACTGTTTCTGTGATCTTAGACCAGTGATGGTCAGGATCTTGTTTTTAAAATTATATGTGTCTTTTTTAATATTAATGGTGAAAAATAGTAACCATGATATAACTCTAAGCTGAAGAAATGACAGAACAAGTTATCTCAAAGAGTGTTGAAACAGGACAGCAAGTAATGGCCAGTTTTCTCCTCTAGACTCCTTTCAACACACAGTATGCACTGGTGGAAGATAGCACACAAATGAAAATAATAAGCACACATCACATAATTGTACTTACGTTTATATAATTTATCTCAGAGGAAAAAATTATACTTACTGCCCTCTCGAGGTATGAACCAGTAGTGTAATAAGCGTAGATGTGGCTGGACATACACAGTTTAAAGCTAACATGGCGTATTTAAACTCTTCTTCACAAACAACATGATCTGTTTGAGATAAAATGGGCCAATTAGAATGGTTTGCCATGGGAAAGGATGATATTGAGATAAGACATAATGAATGAGTTACAGAAGTCTCCATTGAAACATACTTGATTTAGAGATGGTTTTACATTTGTAAGAAGAAACTGTCAAATGACCGGGTTGGGGAAGGAACGGGGTCGTCTCCTAATTCTCCCTTTAACATGAGGATACTTAAATACTAGATTTTCCTTCACCCCAGCCCCGCAAGGAAAACATTCAGCTTTCTTTAGTCCTGTCCATTCTAAGATAGGAAATCCAATGGTATTGACTTTCTAAAAGCATAATCACGTAGCCTACACCTTCATAATTATTCAAAGTCATGTTCGACCACATTGGCCTAGTCTAGAGATAAGAGGGTTCATCTTATGAAAAAACTGTCACTAATCAACAAAAACAAATGCCAAAAAAATTAAAATTGAAAGCACGCTTTCCTCTGAAGGACTGAGCTTCACGAACGCCAAGTATGACGAGGTCCAGCCAGGAAAGATAATGCATACTGACTCCATGCACTAGAAATGCACGAGAATGTGCCAAGCTAATGGCAGGTAGGGCTGCGGGCTCCACCGGCAGGGGCCAGAGCCCACGGCTCATGGGGGGAGGATCATATGGGAGAGAGAACTCAAGCTGTCAGCCCTGGATTTCCACACACATCATCTTCAGAGAAGAGAATAAAGACTTGTTTATGTTGAAAGCAGCAATGAAAGCCTCCTTTCCCAATGGGAGCAATTATGGCTGGTATTAGAAATAAAGGCACTGTTAAAATTTGAAGAAAAACCCATTATCTTAGGTAGAAAATAGCAGTTTGGCTACAGTTAGCAATGGAAGATTGGAGTTGCCAGTGAGAGAGATCTAGAAAACAATAACAAACACCACACACTTGAAGATTCTGAAACACACACACACACACACACACACACACACACACACACACAATGTTACTTGGGAAGAGGTTAACAAATGCTCTGAATAAATTTTGACCATATTCTTATTTTATGTAATAATTAGCACACGAAAGACCCCATGGTGTTTTTTTCCTTTATTTAAGGGCTGTATTGTTTTAATTTTCTCATTCACATTTTATGAAAGAAATTACACTCAGGATTTACGCTCAAATAAAATAAATTAATATTGAATGAGTATTAGGATCTCCTAATAATCATTCTTCACTATCTTTTCTTTTTTTTCTCTCTCTCTCACACATACATATACACACATCCACATTTCTGCTTGTCAATATATCATACAATCATGAAAGAAAATTTAAAAATACATAGCCATCCCATCTAGTGCTTTGCAGGAAAAGCAAGCAAATGAAGTATACTGAATTTTAAAAGAGCAGTGCATTCAAGCTAGCATTTCAATATTTCTCAAAATAATTGTAGAATGTGTGTGCCTCATCTGTGAACATAATGCAACAAAGCTGCTGAGCAGAATGCTCTTCCTTGCAACTCCCATGCTAGGATTCCACAGGGGACTCAGAAGTTTCAACCCCAAAATTGGAACATACAATCTGAGAAAAAATATGTACATTTATTATAACACAACATAAGGCAGATCTTTGTAACAGCACATTTGGAAGGCTAATTACAACATATAGAATACCACATGGAATTATTAACTTTCTCTCCCAGTAATGCACAGAACATATTTCTTACACGGCGGATATGAATGAATATAGATGTGTGACCTTTGTAAAAGTTCTGTTTGATTTTCCTTCAATAGCTAAAAGAAAAATAGTGGCTCCCTTCATTTTTTTTCTGGTGCTATACATCTGAATTTGAAAGTGGATAGTTTGGGGAGAATTATATCTCACTGGAGATTTTTTTTAGTTTCTTGGTTATCTTTCTGTAGATACACAAAAGTGGTTCCATTCAGCTTCTGAGTACAGTACCTCTTGATCAGTGTCACCTGTCCATCTTTTTCCCCATCTGTCCCAACCTCACCCATCTCCAAAAGTTACCTGGCTCCATTGTCACACCTGTGCATTGAATGTGACTAATTAAAAAAAATGTACTAATGCAAGCAGCAGGAGCTAGAAGGGCAGAAAAGACAAATCTACTTCAGGCAGCTATTCTTGGATTTACATGTCTTTTATTCTCCTTTAGGTAAAGATTTTGTAGACTCCATTGGCCCTTCAATCAAAAGGCACTCACATACACTATCATTAGAGTTAGTAATTTTCCACATGAATGCAAAATAGTCTTTTCACTATTTCACATAGTCAGGTTCTGAATTACTTAGGGCCACAAGTACTGTATAAATTAAACTTAAAAGTTTAAGATACTTTGGTTAGTATTTATTATCCATATCAGCTTCAATTCTTTGCACAGTTTGGGGTCTGCTTCCTTTTGCTCTAATTCTTTTGGGTACTCATACTTGATCCTTTATATATTAACAAACACATCTCATTATTTTGCTTCTCATTGCTCTACATGTTATAATTCAGATAATACAAGTTACATGTATGAATAGTTCTATTTACTCTGAATTACATTCCAAAATATTAAGAGATGTGCTGTAAAAAGAAGGCAATATATCAATAGAATAAAGATTGTTAAGAAATTCCTTGTTAAATTAAAAGTAAAAATCACCAGACTTCATTTGAAAAAGTCTAGTTGGAGTCAGATGGGCAAATAAAAATATTTTATGACAAACAAAAGTTAAAATAAGTTATCTCCATTAAACCAGCATTACAGAAGACTGTTAAAGATAACCTTTATACTCAAAAAGAATATATAAATTTGAAAAAAGGGAAGAAAATAGGAGAGAATTTAACATTAAAAAATTTTTAATGGCATGAACTACTACACACCTTTTGATTTTAACACCCAGTATCAATGAACTAGTTCCCAAATTAAAAGGCAAGTTGGATCAAAAGGCAAGACCTGACCATTTTTTGTCTACAAAAAACCTCATCTGTTTGACAAAAACAAATATTGGCTCATGATAAAAGGCTGTAGAAAAGATCTGCCCAGCAACTGGATCATGGAAACAGGCAGGAGTAGCTCTTTCTCCTTACCGATGTGGTAAAACTTGAACTAACACTTTACAGAGACAAAAGCTACTTCATATCAAGAACATGAATTCTCCATGGAGAAAATGGATCTTAGACCTAAAATACAATCTCCTAGGTGAACAGACTACAAGTGCACCATCTTATATACACGACCAACTAGACTGAAGTGGTCTACGTACTGTAAACCCTATGAACAACTAGCAGATAGTTTCAGAGCATGAATATTGGACAGCTGAAAGGCTTGTGAAAAGGGAGGCAGTGGATGAATGGAAGTGAAATGAATGCACAATAATCCTTAATGTACATCGGTGAGAAAGGAAATGGAAAACCTGCTATGATGGATGAGGGGTGAGGTGAGTAGGGTTGGAGGGAGAATGACAGAAAGAAGGAAGGATCTGACCAAGAGTTACTCACTGAACACATTAATGGACATGTCAATCGTAACCCTTTTGTACAACCATTTGTAGATTAAAAAAAAACAAATTTAAATATATTAAATCCCCATGGGTAGCAGAAAAACTAAAAGGAATCATGATAGAAAATCCAACTGAATAACAATATTGATTATATATAATATATAACATATGTTATAATAGTATGCGACAAATATATAGAGATAGTATATGACAAAGATCTGAAATATAAGCTACAAATTTAGATTGGATTCTGTCTCTAATTTCCCTATCACATCTAAATACTTCATTCCTTTAAGTACCTTTATTTCATATTCATTTCTAATCCTTAACCTACACTATGGAAACTAAAAATAGCAAGGCTGGGGGATCTAGCTCATGGTAGAATATTGGAGAATACATGCAAGGCCTTGGGCTTGATCCTCATGGACTATAAACCAACAAAAACCCTGAAACTGTTCATTCCCCAAAGCCCTCCAATAGCCAGAGCTCATTAATCAATAACACCATCAACAACCCTCCCTGGAAACCTCTCTAAAAGTTTCCAGTCTGCAGACATAATTCCCAAAGATCAAATACCAAATTTTACAATAATTTATTTACTCATTTTTATTAGCACACATTAGTCATTTTCATTTTGACCTGTCCATAAAATACATCAAAGGAACAATCTGATCTTAAAAACAGCACTATTTCTCATCTTGATGTGTGAGTCTTTATACTAAGTAGAAAAAATAAATAAAAGATTAAACTCTTCCATGTTAGTTCTATGCAGGGACTTGCTTCCAAAGAATTTATGTCAAGTCAAGCTCATATTTTCTACCAACAAGGATACACATATGCTTTCATTTTTCAGCAGGTTTTATTTGGGGGGGGGTGGATTGGAATTGATGCAAAGGATCATGAACTGTGACTCAAACTCAGCTTCTCACCTAAGCGGATAAAATGATTCCTAATGCATCTTCGTGTTTTCCACCTACAGCACTCCAAAAACAGTGCTGCCCCACTAACCACGGATGGTTTTTAATAAATTAAAATTGAAGACAAATAGACATTCATTCCCTCCATCAGCCTGGCCACAATTGAGGCCACCAGTGTGGCTTATGCAACAACACTGGACTGGGTTGGATGTTTCCATCATCACTAACCACTCCTTTGCCCGGTAAGTGGACTCACTTTCAGCCAAGTGAATTTTCAAAGCTCTAAAACATTCCAGACACACTCTGGAGTCCATAAACACATCATTTCTAGAGAGTCAGGATTGGAGAAAGGCTTGTTACCAAAATATTCCACCCTTTCCCGTGCACTATTTCAGACCTGCAGCTGCAAAAAAATTCTCACAGGTAATTACAAAAGAAAAGAAAGATCGCGTGGACAAACGCTGGCTCACAAGTGGGTATACATATTGAAGATTATGAGACTCATGCTTTTCTTCTGTAGCTCTACTTTTCTAAGTGCAATCAATGTGATCAGGGAGGGGGGGATTAGCGTCTGGAAGCTTCAGATACTCCTTTCCCTGTGTGCTGCTTCATTTCCATGAGTCACGTTAAAATGTTTGGAAGTCAATGCTAAGAAGACAAGAGAGGTAGATTAATCGATAGAGAGGTACGAATCGATCACTTTAGCAAACATAGAATCCTTTTACTCCAGCAGGCCCTTGCTTGCCATCAGAAATCTATTCAAGGGTCTAGAAATCTGGACACCTGCAGAGCTGGATAAAAATCAGATGAACTGAATCTAAGTAGCAGGATGTGATGCTTCCTTTCCAACCTGCACTGGGGCCTCCTCTTCCCTTCCTACTTACGACCTTTCAGCCACACTAATAGGCCTGAGCTGTGGCGGGGAGCAACTCAAAGCACTGTGCTCTCTTCCCACCCAAATGTGATATTCTAGACAACCCAAGACTCCTTGGAGGGCACAAAAGCCCTAAGATACACAGGGTTTAGGACAGTCCTTGGCAAACCACTTGGAGTGCAGTTACAGACACTCTGAGAAGATTGCACAGACTACGCTCAGCTTCCACTTCAGTTGTATCTACAGCAAACCTATAATGGAGGCCGTGCAAATGAACAGACCAAGAAGTCCCTTCCCACATGCAGAAGTGGGCTTCATTCAAGAAACTGAAACCCTGCTCCAGGGTCTCTCCATCCACGGGCGGTAGGCCCTGCTATGAGCCGCGGTGGCTGTCATGTTCCTCCCTGTCACGTTGTCTAGGTGAGCAAGCTCTGCTCTCGCTGTGCCCGGGAATGATTGTGGTAAGGAGCAAGTGGAGTCATCTTTATGGTTTTACTTTAGTGGGGGGGTCACATTCACTAGACACCTGCAGTTCCAGCTGGCTGCATTGCTTGTTTTTTTTTTTTCTTTCTGTTGGTCCTGGGGCTTGAACTCAGGGCCTGGGAGCTGTCCCTGAACTTTTTCTCTCAAAGCCAGTGCTCTTCCACTTGGAGCCACAGCACCACATCCAGTTTTCTAGTGGTTCACTGAAAAGAGTCTCACGGACTTTCCTGCCCAGGCTGACTTCGAACTGTGATCCTCAGATCTCAGCCTCCTGAGTAGCTAGGATGACAGGCATGCACCACCGACGCCCAGCTCCAGCTGCATTTCTTGATGGGGCTCTGGGGGTCTTTAGGGGAGTAATAAAAAAAGAGTCTACAGATTGTTCTTTGCTAAGACTCGTGCAATATTTGCATGAGCAAATACTGAACTGTGGCTGAAAGTAATACCTTGTCCACTACCCTTTCCCCTTCCGGTCAGTAATGGAGACTCCTGCGCTTTCCTCCCAACCCTTGTGCTGGCCATGTGGCTGCTGTTCTGGCAGAAATTACTTTTCCCAGCTTCCACTTAAATACTGTCATCACAGGATTGGATTGTGATGAGAGATGGGAAGGAATGAGCAACTTTTACTGTTTTTTTTAAAGATAAAGCCACTTTCTCCAAATGCGTTTCTTCTTACTGCCGATACCATGGATGGGTCACAGCCCAGCTTTGATGATACAAACGAAGATAACTCGTTATCAAATAGAAAATCTGTCCAATTTGTTCTTAGGGCTTCTAGGGTTTTTTTTTTTCCTCTGTGGAAGAAAGCATTTCCTGTTCCCAGATTGCATACATTTAATCTCATGTTTCCTTCTTAACCTTTCAAAGTTTCTGGTTTGATTTGGGTTTGTTTCCCCCCTGTTATCATCTGATAATTCAAGACAGGAGATCAAGAAACGCTCAAACTGAACAGAACAGGACGCAGACATCTTTCTTTATTGCTCCAAACCCAACTTACTTCCCTCTCTGAATTATGAGCAGCACGGGCACTTAGCTTATAAGGTTGTGTGGAGGAACAAACTTCTGATCAGAATTCTAAACCAATGTTACGGTTCATCATAACCAGGAATTCGTGAAAATCAAACGTGGATTTCAGTGAGCTACCTCGGAGCCGTGCCAATACTGTATTCTCAAAACGGAAGTGGCAAGCCAGGCTTGGTAGCTCATGCCTGGATTCCTGCAGGGTCAGAGGAGGACTGGGAGGCTGGTGTGGTTCAAGGCCAGGAGAGGCAGACGTTTATAATAGGTCCATCTCAACAACAACAGCCACACATCTGTGTGTCATGGCACACATCTGTCATCCCTGCTCCAGCAGAAAGCATAAATAAGGGGATTGTAATAATCCAGGACAGTTTAAAAGCAAGACCCTGTTTAAAAATAACCAAAGCTAAAAGAGCCAGGGGCATAACTCAACTGGTAGAGAACCCGGCTAACAAAGTACGAGACTGAGGACAAACCTTACTAGTGTCAATAAATAAATAAATTTGAAATGTGAATGGCAAATAAAAATGGCCTACTCGGGGCTGGGAAGATGGCTCAGTGGTAGAGTGCTTGCCTTGCACGCATGAGGCCCTGGGTTCGATTCCTCAGCACCACATAAGCAGAAAGAAAAAAAATGGCCCACTGTTACACAGTTGAAACAGTCTACCATTTTGGGGAAATGGCTGAATGTGCTATGCTGTGTGTGGACAAGCGCAGGAAGCCAGCCTGCCATGGCTTCCATACTCTAATGCCCCTCACGACCTGTGGATCAGGGGCCCGGTCCCAGCTCCACAGGCTTGGAAGGAGGCAGAAGATTTAGTAGTCAGGCCTTGCGGGAGGTCTTTAGGTCATGGGGAAGGCAGCTTTGGAGGGAACCACGAGACACTCTTTGTGCTTTCTTTCTGTTTTGTTTCCTGGAGGTAGCATGAAAGGGTTTGCCAGGTGCTCTCACGAAGAAGTCCTTCTTCACCCAGAGCCAGAGAGAGACAACCAGCCATGGGCCTGATACTTCTACAATGGTGCGACCCAACAATCCCTCTCTTTATCCACCTCTGTGAACACAAAGAGCTTGCCAAGGGGCTACGCTTATCCACTGACATGTGCAAGTTTTAAACACCATTGGCATAAAAAAATAAATAGATCCATAGGCATGGAATAACAAGTATGTCCGTCCCTTTTGCTTCAAGGAAAATAAAAGGTCTCCTTATGTTTTAGTAAGTCAGAAAATGTTTTTCCATTGTCTGCGTTGTCATCATATTTCCTAAGTTCTTGTGTGATCTGCCCTGCTAGAAGTCTCCCTGCACAGTTGCTAGGTAACGGCCTTTGGAAAGCAGGCAGCCATGCAACTAAACCAGTCCAGTCCTGGGCTTTTGATTTAAAGAAATCAGATGTCCTCTGGGAAAGATCTTGTAAACAGGGTCAGTGTAAATAAGTTTTATCTTAAGAGTAAAAAGTTTGTTACATAAAGTGCCTGGAAAAAAATCGTGACTTTAATGTTTCTCATGTATCTTCTGCCTACTAGATTGTGTTTATATGCAAAAGTGGTTGATTCTATGAAAAGGGTCTCTTTTTCTTACAGAACACATAGTGTCTAGCAATCAAGTGATTTTAATGTTGACCTCGTTGCTTCCAATAATAAAAGTACCCATCTGTGTGTGAGTGTTTGCTGTGTCTGTGTTTGTGTGTATGCATTTGTGTGGGAAGGGCCTGTGTATGAAGCATGTATTTGAGGTGGTTGTAGGGAGGTGTGTATGTTTATGTATGAAGTGTTTGTATTTGTGTGGTGTGTGTTTGTGCAGGGAGTGTGTATTTGGGGTGTTTGTGGGTAGGTGTGTGTGTAAGTTGCTTGTATTTGTGTGGTATGTATATCTATGTGGGTAAAGTGTGTTTGGGGAAGTGTGTTTGTATGAGGTGTTTGTGTTTGGGTAGTGTGTGTTTGTGTCAGGCACTTGTATTTTTGTGTTGTGTGTTTGTGTGAGAAATGTGTGGAGTGTTTGTAATTGTGTGTATCTGTGTAAAGACTGTGTGTTTGGAGTGTTTGTGGAAAGGTGTGTCTGTGTTTGCATGAGATGTTTATATTTGTGTGGTGTGGTTGTGTGGGAAGTGTGTGTTTAGGTGTTTATGAGAGGCACACACATTAGAGATTTTGCCAACTCAAGATTTAGAAATCATTCAACTACTAACTGGCCAAAAATAGATCAAAGTAAACCTGCTAATGTCACTTAGTTTCACAAGATCTAAACAAAAGAATGCTTACTATGTAATATAGAATGCAAAAATATTCTGTAAATCAGAGGCATTTCATTTCAGTAATATTGTGCATAAAAAGCACATTTGCATTTTCATAACTGTTTAAACATTCATT
Source organism: Dipodomys ordii (assembly GCF_000151885.1). NCBI lineage: Eukaryota > Metazoa > Chordata > Mammalia > Rodentia > Heteromyidae > Dipodomys > Dipodomys ordii. The sequence goes on from NW_012267251.1 coordinate 4,605,822, forward strand.
TTAATGCTATAATTAATTGCTCCAAAGGAGATCCAACTTCCTGGTATTTAGTGCAAAACAAATTTGAATTTATTTAACCCCCGCTTCTTTTTACTTCTTGTTAAGGCATAGTAGTAATAATAAATTTTTTAATTATTATTCTCCCAACTCTAATTTCATTGGATTCTAACCAGAAGTATTCTTTCCTTATAGGTTATAATATTGCAAACTATGGTTGTTGAGGCTTCTTATTAGTAATATAGTAACAATAATACTTCAGCTTTATGCTAAATGATGCATGACATACGTATGTGAGATTATAAACTTCACAAAAAGTTGTATGACACAAACTTTGGGGAAAAGTTTGTAGGTAAGTAATGAAATAGTCTGAGGGGTAAATTACTTACCTAATTTATCATCTAATTAAATTCAAACTTTTTACCAAGAACTATACAAAGCCATATACTTTCAATTTGATTGACCAAGTCCAAATCAGTGAAAATATTGACCTCCTACCAGACAATGACGATAGTAGCACACACAAACCATGTGTGCACAGAGGTACACATGCACACGAACATGCACATGAGCATGAATGGTAGCTCCAGTAGAATATTTGAATGACTCATTCAAAGAGATTTGGAAAGACCTCTGGGAAAATTATTAGTAGCAAATAAATACTGTCTAAATGCTACAGAAGAAATAACCATTCGTCGGTGCTCAAAGAAGGCTGAAGGGACAACGTTGTCTGCTGTGGACAACTAAGAGAAGCATCCAAGAAATGATGCTTCCACTAAGATTTTAATGACAAGGATGGTAAGTTAGTAAAAGGGTGGTATGAGTCTACAGAGATAATCTCAGAATTGGAGAAGAGGATAGTTCGATCTCTCTGGAAATAAATCAGCAAAGAAGAGATCTGAAGAGTAAACAAACAAAAAGAAAAGAGAACTATTGCAATGCAAGTAATAAGACCATGAGATACAGGGTAGACATGGAAATAATCCCTTCACCTCGGACAGGATAAAAGCAGAAAGCCATGAATGTATGTAAAGGAAGAGTTGCAAAACAACTGTGTTAAGAGCATTTTCTAGAAAATGAGGTCAAATGTGAAAGGGTAACTGCCTGAGTAAGAGTCATTTGAACATGAGGATCTCGCCCTGTAGAATTTAAGTGTATAATTGTTTAATAGAAGCAAATAGAGGACAAATATCAGAATATTAATGGAATGAAATGATGACAGTAGTGTTCTTAGTAGAAGAAGATGAAATTGAAGAAAGAGATCTTAACAAATGATGTGTTCATGCTTCCCGTGTGATCTGCAAGGAACAATCATATTCCTTGCTTTCTAACCTCCAGCCCACTGCAAACACATGCAGTTCAGCTCTAAGACTGGCACGTAATTGGATAATATGACTCTCACCATGTGACTCACCAATGGTTTGATAACACCTGAGCTAGTCTGTTTGGTTTCTAAAAGAGACAGTCCAAAGATGTCTCAGCTGAACGTCCTGGTGATGTCAATTGCTGTCCAAGATCTTAAAGCCCATCCTCAACGGCTCTATTTGTTAAGCTGACCTTTGGACAACAAGTTGAAGAGAACTGTGTACCTATTCTTCGCATAGTATCAAGAGACTTCTAAGCTAAACAGAACGAGAGTGGAGATCATAGGGCTGAATGGGAATTGTGGGGTGGCCCAGGGTCATCTCCGAACTATTTATCTTTTTGCTCCTTTAACTCAGGAAACTTTTCTCCATGTAACAAGGAAAAAAATTCAATGAATCAAAGCATTCTATAAAGCATAAAATGCCACGTAACCCTAACCCTTGCAAAAATTCAGTAGAAAGTTGTAATGTAGCAAAGTAAAAAGATGTCCTGTATTGATTTGAAGCATTGTTCTTTGTGTGGCACGAATTCCATCTCTTTGTCTTAAATCAAATTAAGTCTTTGAACAATTGTACCATATTGAATTAAAAGACAGAGCTATTTCTATCTCAGAAGTTATAGCTATCCTATTCATTGTGATACTAAGTTGTGTTCTTGAAACTTGCTAAGAGATGCTAGCACATTCCCAGCATGCACACACACACACACACACACACACACACACACACACACACAAATGAAATTATTGAAGCTGATGAAGGTGTGATTAATTGTGTCAACCGTTTTATAGACTGTGTCTTTCAAACCATTGCATTCTCCATCTTATACTCATGTGATTTTGCTAGTTTTGCCACCATACATCTGTACCAAAAGCTGTTTGCTTCAGATTGAAATGATTCAGAAAAGCTCACAACAAGAACAAAAATCCCATGACAACTAAAGGTGTCTCTTGCAAAGAAATAATAACTGGCATAAGCACTGATAGGGAGTAAGTATACCAAGGAGTAAGTAATAACCAACCTACGACTGTCACATGCCATCAGTACAGCTGGTGTTCACGGCAGCCTTACTTTTCTGAACAAAACTGCAGGGCAGTATCTTTTGTATTCGACTTTTGAAAACCACATTTTTGCCACTGGCTATCTTTTGTAACACACTCATTACAAACAAACATGACATTTCCTTTCTGATCAGAGATGTTGAACTTTTTTTTCATGCATCTATTGGCCATATTTACTTTTTCTGAGAAGTCTCTTTAAGTCAGTCAGTAGTCCATTTATTAATTGGGTTGTGGTTTCTTTAAGGGTTTATTTTTTTTGAGGGTTCAGTTTTGGAGCTCTCTACATATTTTGGATATGAGGTCTTTAGGATATTAGGATAGCTGGTAAAAAAAAACTTTTTCCCATTCTGTGATCTTCCAATTTAGCTTGTTAACTATGTCCTTTGCCATAAAGAAACTTTAAAGTTTGATGTGATCCCATTTATCAACTCTGACCAAAAGGAAATGCAAATCAAAACAACATTGGGTTCCTCTGCACCTAAGTTAGTATGGCCACTATCAAGAAAACTAACAATAAACAGAGGCTGGCAGGGATGTGGCCATAAGAGAACTCTATTACACTCTTGGTTGGAATGTAAACCTATTCAAACACTCTGAAAAGCAGTATGGAGGGTCCTCAAATAATGAAACATAGAGCTTCTCTGTAACCTAGCAATTCCACTCCTGGATATTTATCCAATAGACCACAAACAAGGAGACACTAAAGCCACCAGCACCACCATGTTCATTGCAGCATTATTTGCCATATCCAAGATAAGTAATCAGTCCAGATGTCAACCAATGAATAAGTGGATTGATTGGAATTCTGCTCATCTGTCAGTAAGAATGGCATATGTATCGTTCATAAGGAAATAAAAATACTTGGGAAGGATTATGGTAAGCAAGGTCAGACAGACCCAGAGAAGCACACACTGGATGTTTCCCTCATTAGTGGGAGCTAGAAGGTGCCTATAAATCTAGCAATAAGCACACTGGGTGGCCCTGAAGCAGTTATCAATGAATTAACTGAAGTATAATAGAATCTATGGAGATCACAAATAGTATAATTCTTTAGAAAGACTAAGTCCAAACCTAACAAAATGAGTACTAGGAAATGGGTACTTGTAAGCAGTGAGTGAAGGAGTGTCAAGAGGAGGGAAGTAGAAAAATGAACAGCAAATGAGTAGAACGCAGGTAAGAATGCATTGTAGATGCCACAGAACTGAGAAAAATAAGGGAAGGGGTGCGTTGAAAGGGGATAAAGATGTTGACATTATGACACAGATCAAAATGCATTATATATATAAATTACTTTGTTAAACGGAAAAAATTTTCAATACATAACCTAAAAATTAAGAAAAGTCAGGGAAGGAGTGGGGGGAGGGGGGTGAGAATGTGGAAAGGGGCGATATTTGATCAAGAATCACTGCATTCATAAACTGCTCTGTTGAATGGCAACTCCTTCATGCAACTACTTACAGAAAGAAAAGATATATTATTAACATGTTACAAATGAAAGACAGAGTCATATTTCAATTTCTCATCATCTTCTACGGTTTCTTGCTCTTCTGTAGAATTCTCCCTCGTGGTTTCAACATGAAGGAATATGACTTGACTACTTGCAAACAATTTCATATATTTTGACATCTTTTATTTTACTACTGTTATCGAGTGTTACTTTAAAATATTCTTGTGGGATATTTTGAGTTTTAAATCATGGAATGTTCTGTGCAGTAATACAATGCAGTGGGTGAAGCACTATGTGTTTAGTGAAACGATAAAGCACAAAAGAATAAGCCCTCAGAGTCTTGTATTCAAGAGATATTGTAGCAGCAACAAATCACTTAGTTAACTGCCATAATGAAATTCTTATTAATGGTGAGGATATACAGAAAGAGCTCCGTGGGGCAGAGTTAAAACACAATGACTTCTTATCATCTTTTGGTTCTCAGAGTCATTTGATCATTAAGTTTACAGAATACATTGGAAATGTTTCATAGATCTGTTCTCACATCTCAATTTTATTATTAGCAGGTTGTTTCCATTTCTCAGTGTCTTTCATATGAGAAGCTGTAATAGCTTCCTAAACCATCATTCCTTTGAGGGGCTTTTTGTGGTCTCCACTGCATTCATGTCCCTCCAGTCACTTTCTTACCTAGCTCAAATTTTATTTATTTCATTAGCCTCTCATCACTTCCACCATGACAAAGTTCCAAATCCTTTGTCAGATCTAATCATAATCACTCAACACAGACATTCACACTCATACTGTGTGTACTAACATGAGACATACACATACACATACACATGGATACAAATATGCTTATACCTACACAGCATGAAAAACCTACACATATTTATGACAATGAGTCAATTAAATAAATTGTTCATTACAATTGCCTTTTGTACTTACTTAAATCCTACTTAAACTCATTTTTGTGAAATTAAAATTTGCATTTTTAAGAGAGTCTTGTTAATGCAAAAGTGACTATTTCAGGAATCAGGAAATTCTATCATGGAATCTATCATGAATATTCTATCATGAATATCTATTATAGACCCATCAGGTTGACCAAATTTATCAAGCAGTAGCCATAAAAATTGGAAGCTAAATGGGCTTTCATAGATGTACATCTGTATGCATGTGTGTGTATGTGTGTGTGTGTATATATATATATATATATAGGTTTATATATATATGTGTGTGTGTGTGTGTGTGTGTGTGTGTGTGTATGTATATGTATGAGTAGATGTGTGTATGTGTGTGAAAGGTAAAGGCAGGAAATGGGAGGTCGTAAGGTTAAAATAATCTATGTAGAAAAACAAATAGAATTATTTAAACTTGCTTCCTTGGGTAGCAAACAGAAGTGCATTTCCTCATTCATTTTTAAAAGATATAAGGTACAAAAAAATGGACAGAGTTGTCATTAAAATTGATGTATCACTGTGTTTATCATAACAGCAAGAACAGCAAGTTGCTCACAAGGACTCAAGAAAGTATGCCGAAAAAAGGATTGAGAAAACCAGCAGCAATGCCTGGTGCTCTCCACAAAACAGTGCCATCAAAGAATGACACACTGACTGAACATCCTGTCACAGGCTAGAGCGTGCCAGCCATTTTCCAAAGACTGGAGAATACATATTTACTGGAGAATAAATATTTGACTCTGATTTTCAGGTTCACGCAATTGTTTGAAATATATTCAAAAACATGTAAATTAATGGAGAAAAACAGAGATACCTTGACTTAATGTATTTATACATAAGTAGCCCACAAAGTCATGGCCTGAAATTCTAAATGTTTAGTTGCTAAACAGTTATTAAAAAGGTAAACAGTTATTAAGAAGAATACACAGGAAAGACCACATAATTTTAAATGCCATAAGAAAGAAAAAAGTAAGTTATTAATTTTTTGTGAGGAGGAGTGACACTCAAAGAGTATATTTCACTTAAAAATAATGTATACCCCCACAACCAACATAAGAAAAAATCAATCTTTGATATTCTGGGCACTGGTGGCTCATGCCTATAATCTTAGCTACTCAGGAGGCTGAGATTTGAGGATAATGGTTCAAACTAGCCCAGGCAGGAAAGTCTGTGAGACTCCTATCTCCAATTAGCCACCAGGAAACCACAAGCAGAGCTGTGGCTCAAAGTGATAAAGCACTAGCATTGTGCAAAAGAGCTCAGGGACAGCACCTAGGCCTGAGTTCAAGTCCCACAACCAACAAAACATAAAATAGAATAGAATAGAGTAAATAGTATATACTAATGTTGATTATAATTTTGATGAAATGGACTACAGTTTTATGACACCTAAACATCAGCATGGAGACACCATTAGACACAGAGGCTATATATGAAATCTTTGCTAGCCACACCACTAAAACTCTTAAAATAATATTAGAAGAAATGGAAAATTGACAATTATAAAAATTAAACTTTGTGATTGTACTGAACTTTAAAAACAGCCTCGAGGTAGGGTGGTTGGTCAATTGACTACATGCGGATCTAAATGGGTTTCACAGAACTATTACCAATCCAGTCATAATAAAGACATTAGCATGAGTGTGTGTGAGGTGCATGTATGGTGCGTGTGTCTGACATATATGTTTGTACCAGCTGTACAATGTGCATGTGTGACACACTTGTATGATGTTTGCATCGCATGCATGGGACACTTGTGTGTATGAGTAGTGATGCATGTGTGTGTGTGACATATGAACACACAGAGAATAAGCAAATGTGTAAAACGTTAACAATCCCTAACTGACCACAAAATGAGTACAAGTTTTATTGTCTGTTATTTTTAAGGCCTCTAACCTAGAATTTTTTTCAAAATAAAAGAATACCAGGGAATGAGATAAACAATCACTCTCCTGATACTGCTCAGCGTAAACTTGGTCTTACATTAGTTTCTGATCATCTGCATGGTAATAAAAAAAAGTCATAGTTCTATCTGAAAAACTGTGAGTTGTTTTTTATTTCTCCCAAAAGCTTGTTGCTTTGTTGTTTTATGTTGTGACAATGGAGGAGCTCACGGCACCGTGTTCTTCAGTAGGTTGTGCGTGTGAAGCCTCAGCTGTGGGCTGTAGGCGGCACAGGGGAAATGGAAAAAACATTCAGCAGGAGAAACTCACACCTCACCCTTCGCTGGAAGTCAGGCCTGCACCGCCATATGTGATTTAGAAACAGAGAGGACATTTCCCAGTGTTTATGCTGCTTGGAAATATTTTTCATGCTCTCTTTTTGGGGTACAGAAAAGTAAGGCATCAAAAAGTCTAGTGTGGCAATAAGAGAAAGACAGTGGGCAAGCGGAGAGGAAGCCTTCGCGTGTGAAATCACCGCTCCCAGGCCCCACTCCACACACATCCATGCTTCGCACTTTGTAACACAGGTGTGCCAGCCGCATAGGAAACACATGTCCTAAAATACCGTCAGGACCGCGGCAACACCACATTCATGTCTACTGTACATCCCACTGCTTACTGTAATTATTATTTAATTTCTAGAAGAATTAACTCAGGGAACTGTTCTTTCTGGGAAGCATAGGGCATCTCTCTACTGTAATGCAGTTCTGCCTTTGCATTTTTTTTTTCAGTTGTGGGACTTGAACCCTGGCCTGGGCACTGTCCCTTAGTTCTTCAGTTCAAGGCTGGTGCTTTACCACTTGAGCCACAGTGCCACTTGCAGTTTTCTGGTGGTTTACTGGAGACAAGAGTCTCACAGACTTTCCTGCCCTGGATGGCTTTGAACTGTGATCCTCAAGTCTCAGCCTCCTAAGTAGCTAGGATTACAGGCGTGAGGCTCCTAGCTCTACAAAAGCTGGCTTTCCTTCCTTCCTCCCTCCCTTCCTTCCTTTCTACTTTTCTTCCCTTCCTCCCTCCTTCCATTTCTCCCTTCTTCTCTTCCTCCCTTTCTTCTTTCCTCTCTTTATTTCTTCTTTCTTTCTCTTTCTCTGTTTCTTTCTATGGATCCAATAAAACTAAAGCAAAATTAAGTCTTTTCTCCACAGATTTGAGGACTAAATTAAACACCATTTTATTACCCAATTTCCTAACAATTCAAAGCAAAATCTCATGTGATCAATTATTTTAAAATCAGTGCCACTAAAACAAATACTTAAATGTATCTTTTTCTTTCATCCTATTCAGTCTACAGAAAAAATAAAACATAATCATGTATCAGAACACATTTAAATGTACTATGTAATATATTGTATAGTAGACATATTTGTTAAATATAGAAAGGTGTTATCTATGTCTAAAGTTAACAAGAAATGCAGAGGATTTGAAACCTGTGTTTGTCTTATGTAAAAATCTCTCCCAATACTAAATTAGTTAGGCTAACAAGAGTGTTCAGATAATTCAGCTGTTAAAATGACCAAGTTAAATTAAAAAGTAAAGACTTATCCCAAATATTATCTTTCCTATACTAAAGTGAAGAAACCATAACAAGTAGATGATTAAAAAGAAAGCCCTTTGCATTATATAGAGTCATGAATACATTTATTGGCAATACCTTCAAAGAAATAACTATGAATTTACAATGGGAGTCCAAGGAAATTCATAGAATCTCATTAACAAAAACAAAATACTAGGAAAAGATAAAACTTTAAAACTTACCAGCAAATTTGATATGAAATTTATTTTCAGGTTTTAATATCTGGACATACAAAGGGCAGTTTGGAGCAAAATCTTTTACAGCCCATGCTCTCAAAATTGTTTGGTGATCCTGAAACCATAAAAATAAAAATATCATGAGATGTATGGAAAGAAAAACAGTAATCCATTTAACTGTCATATCATACTTAAAAATTAAGTATACAAAATAATTCACCTTGAGGTCTTAGATATAAGAATATTTATCTCTATAAAATAACAATAATTACCCAACCAGTGTTAATTATGAGCACTTAGAGAAAATTTGTAGTGAGCAAAAATCCATCACTAGAAAAAATAATTTTTTCCAAAACCATTTTGGAGTCAGAAACTCTCAGAATTTCAGAAAAACTAATAATAACATTAGTTGTATGTAATAGAAATTTTCATGGAGACAAATATTAATTCATAATATTAGCATACTTAGAAAGACAGGTAAAAGGAAAACAACTACAGTGCCAATGAATGGAGAATATATTCCTATGCTTTTTTATATCACAGTAAAGGTTGAAAGATTTTGACATGTGTGCATGCACACATATGTGTCCACACATGCACATGCATGAGGATGTGTGTGTGTGTGTGTGTGTGTGTGTGTGTGTGTGTGTGTGTGTGTGTTTGGAGAGAGAAAGAGATGAAAACAGATAAAAATATTGAGAAAGTAGGATGTTATGTTTCAGAAAGAGAATCAAACTCCTAATTAATATGAAATTCTGCAAAGTACTCACCCCTATAATTATTTATGAATTGGATTAATCAAGGCAGATTATTAGAGAAACATGGCCTGGAGTTAGCTAAAACATTTTACAAAAGGATATTCTAATGTAGCAGTAGCTGGATATTATTCAAATCCAAATATCAATGCTGAGTCTAATATAATTAAAATTTAAACAGAATTCAATACCCTCAACCACATAGCCACCTATCAAGGTTCAAAGCCACGGATGGAGAGGTGGCAGCCAAACTGGAGAGTGGAGGTACAGGGAATTTCCTTTATAGTATCAAGTTCTACTGGGCAATGCGTCTAGCGAGGGAAAGGAAGGTCAACCCATCCTCTTACACACGCGTGGTATAAATAGACTGATGGTTTATTCAAAGGCACAGAAAATTTAGTTAATAGTTGGTAACCGCACTGAACGCCTGTGACCCCACTTATCCTAAGTATACAAGGCCATGGAAAATGACATCATCACCTTCCAAAGGAGACATTCTTATCAGTGCTCTTTAAAAATGACCCCAGAGAGTTCCAAAGCCCTGTCGGCCCTGTGGCACTGCAGCAGGAAGACCATGTCAGAGAGCTGGGCACCAGCCTTCACCAGACACCAAACCTGTCCGCACCTCAGACCTCCAACTCTCCCACAATAGCAAGTGCGTTGTTGTTCTTTGAAAGTCATCTCCCCTACTGAATACAGAACTAAGTGTTCAATAGTTAGAACATACTGAACTAGGTCAGAACAGAATATTATACATCTAATGAGGGAGACAATGCCACGAAGGTTCAGGAAATAACAAACATCTGCTATTCCTGTAACACGATGCTACATCGTGGCTAGTCTGAGTACTAGGCGTAACTCACTTCTCGATTGTTACTGCTTTTGCTGGAAGTACATTTTAACTAGAAAGGAAATTCTTGTTCATGCAATGTGATTTCAATAAAAAACGGTACAAAAATGTAAGTTTTGTCTTATTTCATTTTACTGAGAGTCATGCTCAATGTAATAGGTCATTTTAGGAAGTTCATCCTGCTCGTCCCTGAATATATCATTGAGTTAGAGGCCCATTTTTTTAATTTTTTATTGTAAAGATACTATACAGAGGGTTACAGTTACATGAGTAAGGTAATGAGTACACTTCCTATTGAGCATTGTTACCCCCTCCATTGTTTTCCCCCTACTATCCCTTCCCTCCCTACCTTCCCCAAGGTTCTTTTTTTTAAATTGTGATTAAGTGATTACATAATTTCCCAAATTTCACAGTATTGTGGAATAATGATTAAAGTCACAAGTTCATTCTAACTTTCCTGGAGAAAATTGTCTATCACAGTCTATAACATATAACGGTGTACACATATACACCATAAATGTGATCAGCAGTATGGGGACATTTAGTAGTGGTTCGACCAGATGAGTGGGAGTTCTTTGTTTCTTAAGTCCTGTTAATTTTGTCGTATCACCTAACATTTTGGATTTAGCATCCACTTATCAGGGAGACCATGTACCATTTGTCTCTTTGCTCTTGGCTTACCTCGCTCAACATGATTCCTTCTAGCTCCATCCATTTCCCTGCAAATGCCATTATTTTTGTTCTTTCTAATGGCTGCATAGTATTCCATTATGCATAGATACCACAATTTTTGGATCCATTCATCTGTGGTGGGGCATCTGGGCTGTTTCCATATCCTAGCTATTGCGAACAGTGCTGCAATAAACATGGAGGTGCACGTGTCCTTGTATATTGGTTCTTGTTGTTCAGGGTAGAAGAGGCCCTCGTTTTTAAAATGCGGATACTTTCTGTCTCCTGAGATTATTAGTAAACCACGTGAAGTTCTTAGTAGAGCTCAACCAAGTTCATGTTGAATAAGCTATATTTGTTATTCCATGAATTAATTCAACTATTCTCAAACTAGTATGAGTTAGCATAAAAGCCTAAGTATATGTAGATGAATGGTTTGACAGATGGTAGACCATAGGAAGGCAGAGGATAGATAAACAGGTAGGCAGATAGATTAATTTTCAACATACACATAAATGTTAAAAAAAAAAAAACTAAACTGGAAGACTGAATGCCACACGAATCCAACTACATGACATTCTGGAAAGGACAAAGCCAAAACCATGGTGACAGAAAGGCGGGACTCCCAAGAGCTCAGAAGAAAAGGAAGGATGCTGAGCCAGCTGGGGGTAGCAACGCAGGGATTTCAAGCCACGAAATGGCTCTTCAGGACAGACCACCCTGAGGGAGCCCTGCCGCACAGCTGGGCATGCACAAGACTAAACACCACTGCAATAAATACCTCACACCAACTGTGGAGGGGATGGATGTGGAAAGCTATTATTCTCTAAGTTTTCTATAAATTGAACATTTCCAAAAATTCAAGTGAATTAAAAAAAAAATAAGTGGGACATGTATGAGGTCTTTGAATCGCAAGTCCTGGGTCTCTAATCTTCACTCTAGAGCTCAGAAAACAGGAGTCGAGAAACGTTTGTCTTGGATCTGGTCCTCAGAATTGAAGGGTTGATTCTAGAAAATGTAGCCTGTGGCCACCGCTGTCTGTTCTCTGTCTGTTCTGACATCACGGCGACTTTCCCCTCCTAACTTACACTCATCTTCCTCCTGAGAGCCCTTGCTTCCCCCACATTCCGAGTCCTCAAGTACTGACTGTCTCCTTTCCTCTGAATCCAGCCAACCTCTAGTTTCCTTGCTGGTCTCCTAAGTCTTTCTGTGATATCTACGTTCAACCAACCCAATGTGTCCAACACCCAGCATCCCAAAGACTGTCACTCCTAGTTTAGGTGCCGCCGGGGCTCAGTCTCCAACTGTCTTATATCGCGCAGCTTGACTTTGTTTCTGCTTTCACAATTCTGCATTCCTCCGAGTTGAAATACAACCCACAAACTAAAACCAAATTGTTGACCTTGGCTGCATAAAACCCTGGGCTCTTTTTATTACTCTGGACGTCAAATCCAAACTTAAAATCAAGGCTTGAAACAACATTCATTAAGCGTTGCCTAAACTCTTTCCCAACAATTTGCAGTCACTTCCCCCATGAGGATAAGCATTCTCCTTCCACTCCTGAATCTTCAGCATTTCTGACACAGAAAACAATCATTCACTCCTGCTAAGAAGATGCCTTTTAGCTAAGAGGCAACTGTCTATACACAAGCATTGAAGTCTCTAGCAGCTGATCGCATTTACTACCCCTTCCACTATGGCAATCCTATCTAATGTGTCTTTTGTATCTGTCCTAGAACTTGAGCTTGTAACCTGGGCTCTGTCCCTTAGCATTTTGGGTCAAGGCTGGCACTCTACCACTTGAGCCACAGCTCCACTTCTGGCTTTCAGTGGTTGATTGGAGATAAGGGTCTCATGGCTTTTCCTGACTGGGATGTCTTTGAATCTGAATTCTCAGCTCTCTGCCACCCAAGTAGCTAGGATTACAGGCGTGGGCCACCAGCATCCAATTAACCCTAATTTTTTTAGAACTTTTCAAAAAGGAAGTTTAGTGAGAAGCAGACATAAGGCTACATTCATTTAAACAGCAACAGAAATCGTAGATCACAAGAGTAAATCATGCTGTACAATGAGTAAATACATGAAATAAACTACTTATCCTGACAACCATAAAACTTCCATTTTTGTGTGTTAACTGAAATACAAAAGGAAATGAGGAGTGTAAGAAGGCATAATTGGTCACATTTAAAGGAAAAGAGGGGGGGAACCATATTCCTCATGCACACAATACACGAACATACAACTCCTGCTTCCAAAAGCTAAATATGAGACAGATTTTTAACTTTCACTGGTGATAAGCTCATTCTTACACCAGGCTCATATTTCTATCCAAAGAGTGAAAATATTGACTGTGACGACTTGGTAGCAGGCTGTCACAGGAAGGAAGGCCATGGAGCCAAGCGGTAACCCTAGAAAGACAGAATGCTTCACCCAAAGTCACAACAAAACGGACAGTAAGGTCCCTCCCCCAGAAGCCAACTTGTACAGACAAGGCAGGAAGAGCGAAGAGAGGGTGAGTCTGATCCAGGACGTACACGGTATGCATGTATGGCTGTGTCAGAGTGACACCGCCTTCTATAATACCCCAGGCCCATAAAAATGTGGAAAAAGAGAAAAAATAACTTTAAAAAACTTGAAATGCCAAAATATTAGTTGTTAGTGTTCTACGGACTTACATAAATCACTTTACCCTTGTCAGGTATCGCTTTATTGAAATCCAACCACTCATGAAAAACACAAACAGTTTTAGATAAAATTTTATGCATGAATTATCTATCACCCATCTGTGAGATCTTGTCATTTTAATTAGATTCTCGAATAGAGTCCATGACCCAGAAAACGCTAAGAAACTGATCTTCCCAAACATCATTTTCAACTTACAAATGTACAACAATGCAATTTTCAACTGACAATGCAATTTTCAACTTATAAACACACAACAGCTGCATTTTTACTAAGGATAACATGATTTTATATTCTTTTAAGGATGTTTTACTAACTTACCTATTAGACTGTGTTTCTTATGTTTACTAATCTACAAGGTCAATTTAATTAAAGTTTAAATGAGTATATGTATATTAATTTTCCCAAAACATTCAGGCAATTGAAAAATAATCACAAATATTTTAAAAATAGGGAATGGAAAGAAAGCCATTTAGAACACAATAAATGGTTATTCAAGTCCTTAGTTCATTTTTTAAATTTATTTATTTGTTTTGCTATTAAGTTATAGGAGTTCCTAATGCATTTTTTACCTTAATCCTTTAATCACATATACAGTATGCAAAGTATTATCTTCCACTCCAAGTTACCTTTTCAATCTGTATCTCTGTCTCTCTCTCTGTCTGTCTCTGTCTGTCTTTCTCTGTCTCTTTGTCTCTGTCTCTCTGTCTCTCTGTCTCTCTCTGTCTCTGTCTCTCTGTCTGTCTCTCTGTCTCTCTCTCTCTTTTTAGAATTTTTAGAATACAGTCACCCTTGCCCATTCCTTTTCATTTTATTGTCTGTGTTTGGGCATCACATTCATGAAATCCAAGACCAAGACCTCCAGGCTTGCCCTTGTGTTTCCTTGTAGCTATCTTACAGTTCTTGGTTTTATGTTAAAATATAATCCACTTTTAGTTTATTTGGCTTCTTTATCTTTTTAAATTAAAGGTCTTTCTGGAAGTGGATTTCCTGATTTCCTAGTGTGATTAGTTACATGCCTCTTTTGCCTATTTTTGTTCTTGGTAACCTTGTCAAAGATTACCTGACCAACCATACTTAATTAAAAGCTCTTACTCTGTTCTGTGCTGCCACATGCTTGTCTTTACACCAATGTCATATTGTTTTAACAACAATAGCTTTGAAATATGTTTTTAAATCAGGAAGTAAGTGTGACAGCTCCAGGTTTCTCCATCTTTCTTGAGGTCACCTGGCTGTATTGAATATTTTATAGTTACATAAGAGTCCAGGGTTGTTTAATGTCTCCACAAAAGAAAAATTATTAGTAGAACTTTGGTGATGACAACATGGGCTTTGAGTGTGTGGAACATTTTAGAAGGAGTTTACTAAGGAGTTTTACAAAGGTGTCACCCCTTCCTTCATTTTCCTGTATTCCCTCCTCCCCCATCTCTGCCTTAAGTTGCATAGCTCATTTTTATTTAATGTATATGAAATACCATGACTACATTAGGACAAACACTTTTATATATTAAGTCTTCTAATCCCTGAATACAAGTTGTCTTTCCATTTACTTGCATTTCCTTTCATGTCATATATAACTTTTCATTCCCCGGTTACATATATTCCTAACTACTGTATTCTTCTTGACCCAACTGCATATAGTACTTTTTATTTACTTGTATATGTTGACTTGGTATTCTGCAATTTTACTGAGTTAATATTTTTTCCCTCAAGGTTTCAGGTCTTATACAGGAAAGCTCCTACCATCTGTAAAAGACATTCTTCTTATGCTGAAGATGGCTTTGGATCTCTTTCTTGATTATTACAGCTGGAATGTCTAGAACGACGGTGAATAGAAGTGTTGAAATGGTGACACCTTGTTCTGTCACTGATTTTAGATTTTAGGGGGAAAAAATCTTCTGGCTGGGCGCCAGTAGCTCACACCTGTCGTCCTAGCTACTCAGGAGGCTGAGGTCTGAGGATCACAGTTCAAAGCCAACCTGGACAAGAAAGTCTGTGGGATTCTTATCTCAAAGTAACGACCAAAAGAAGTCAGAAATGGAGCTGTGGTTCAGGGGTAGAGCACTATCTCTGAGCAAAAGAAGCCGAGGGACAGGGTCCTGGCTCTGAGTTCAGGCCCCAAGAGAGGCATGAAACACCACCACCAACAACAATAAACAGTATATTCTTTCCTTTTTTCACACTGATTTCAATTTTAGCTGTGTATTTGACATGACGTATGTAGAGTTTGATTTTTCCCCCTTAGCTGATTGCACTTCCTTACAATGAACAGGTTTTAACTTCTGGGAGTTTGCGCTGCATTTTTTGAGATGGCTGTGAAGTGTTTATCCTTCAGGCTGTTGATGTGATATGTCACAATTATTGTGGTTTATTAAACCATCCTTGTGTCACAGGGAAAGTCAACCTTGACTATGACATGTGACTCTTTTAAAGTGCTATTGAATTTGGGTCACTGTATTTTTCCTTGAGGATTGTTACATCTGTTTCCTTAGGGAGACTGACCTGTTTTTTTTGTCTTATCTGTCTCACTTTAGTATCAGAGTAAGGCTGGCCTCAGGAAATGAGTTTATCCTCTGCTTTAATTTTATGAAAGAAATTGAGAACCATTTCCATTTTAAAAAATGTTGGATAGAATTTATTTGTGGAACAGCCTGATGCTGAGTTTTTCTCTATTGTAAAGTTTCTGATTATATTAACCTTCTTACTATTGTGATCTGTTTGAATTCTTGGGTCTCCTTAATTTAATCGTAGCATATTGTTAAGCGTTCAGGAATTTTTGTAAAATGTTTTTTTTTCTTCTACAAGGAGATGCAAAGCTTAACTTCATCGTACTATCTTCAGGTCTTATTAATTATTGTGAATAGTTTCTTTCTCTTCTTTTGTTTCTGACTTTCAAATTTTTTTCTCTCTCTTCTATCTTATTCTCTCTCTTGAAGTCCAGTTGAAATTTTGTCCCTCTTGTTTATAGTTTCAGAAGACAGTGCTACCTGTTGCTCGTGATCCTAGTCTGTATTTTATTTATTTATGTTGTCATCTTTATTATTTCATTCTGTCTGCTAATGTGGTGTTCAGTTGAGCCTTTCCCATCTCTTGGTGCTGATCTGCTCTGTCTGGGAGCTTCTGAGTCCACGCTTGTGATTTCACAATGGTGAAATATGTTTGCTATTTTACCAAATAGCACATTGGTTATCAACATTTTATCTATCACCTCTAGATTTCCCTCCGAAACCACGTCCATTTCCCTCTTCCATGTCCATGACGTCACTCACTCACTGTAAATGTATTTGGCAATTTGTGTTGTTAATGGTATCACAGTTGTCATTTCTGAATCTTCTCATGGGGACTGATTATTTTTCCAGCTTACTAAATAAAAGTTTGGCTTTGGCAAGTCCAGTAATTCCTTTAAGGCTGACCATTTTGAAGACCGTACTGAATTCACTCTCAGCACTTTGCCTATCCTTCAAAGACTGTTGAGCTTTGTTTTGGTACTTACTTGCAAAGAAACCATATTCTGGCGATAATATTCTGCTGTTAAGCTCTCTTTGAGCTATTTTAGAGGATTGCAGTCAGTAATTGGTCTATTTTTATAGAGCAAGCTTTCTTGCATCTAACAATGATCTGTGTCACTCAGCCTGGGCCACTGACTTTTTGTAGCTATAGATACATTTTGTTCTAATCTCAAACAAGATGTGTTTGCTATTTTGTTTCTCCCTGGTTGTTTTTTTGTTCTTTTCCAAATTACTATTATTATTCTTTGCTGCAGGTACTCTCCTCCTGAGTACCCGTGTCCTGCTATTCAGCCCAGTTCCCCCACAAACCAAGATGCAGATTGCTAGAACTTAATTAGAAGAAGTTCTCTGTCCCTTGTCTCAGCTCTGACATCCATGAATTCCACGCTTGTCTCACACACCGCCCTCTGCGCAGGTCTCTCTCCTCTCGGCTCCCTGAGGTAGTCATGAATTGCTTCGGTTCTCTTGCTCTTCACCAGAACCGTATTGACGCTTCCAGCACAAAGTGAAAATTCTTTCTGGGTTGGTCTCTCTCTGTTCCTTACTCCCAGATCACAAGCCTACGCTACATGTTGTTCAGTCTGAAAATAATTGCCTTGTATTTTTTTTTTTTGGTCCAGAATGCTAAACATTGGCGTGGGATTGCTATTCTGGTTCTAGTTGCTTCCATATGGCTGAAGGCAGAAGGGATTCCGACTTACTTGGAAGCACACTTTGGGCTTTAAACACCCAGTATTTTATCAAAACCTACTCCTCTATGACGGACAATGACCTCTATCTCACCGAATCTCAAGATAATGTTCAGAGCCAACATTTTACTAATGTGCCTTTCTTGAGAAACATCATTCATTTCATTTGTGTATCTCATTCTCTGATGATTTTGTTGTGGATTATTTTTATTTTTTTAAGTCTTCTTCTGCTGAATTCTCATCCTCTGTGCCAACTCAAAATATTAAACCCCACTTGGGTCTAGTCCAAAGGCTCTTTCTAGCTCCATGTATTCTGTAGGTGACTTCTACTTTGTCCAGTTTGTGGCTTTGATGTATATATCCAGATACATATATTTACCATCTATGCCTCACTTGAAACTGAAATTTGTAATCCAAACACCTACTTAACATTTGTGGCTGGATTTCCCATAGCTGTTTTACATTTCATAAGCTGAAAGTGTTAGTTCTTTCCCCAAACGTGCTTTTTCTTAAAGACTTCAATGTCATTGTACTATTCACATTTACCATGATCCAGCATATACCTTTGCCTTCTCTACTGTAAAAATTATATCTAATAAATTGGTAAATTGTGCCAGTAATACTTTCAAAACATCCCACAGCTGGGCACTGGTGCCTCATGACTAATCCTAGCTACTCGGAAGGCTGAGATCTGAGGTAGCGGTTCAAAGCCAGCCTGGGCAGAAAAGTCCATGTGAGATACTTATCTCCAATTAACAACTCAAAAACCAGAAGTGGAGCTGTGGCTCAAGTGGTAGAATGTTAGCCTTGAGCACAAGAGTTCAGGGACAGTGCCCAGGGCCTGAGTTCAAACCTCACAACAACAACAACAACAACAACAGAACATCCCATAACCAACCAGCTTTTCAATATCTCTGTTCCTAGCACATCAATTAAAGACATTATTTTCACTCACTCGCATTATAACTTGAGATTCAAATTTGTCATCTGTCCTTCATACTCCCTTGTACTCAAATACTTCTTTTCCACATTGCAATCAAAGAATTCAAAGCAAAAATCTAGGACAGGTCTTATTCCATTTCTATTCAATCCTTATTTAGAGTCAAAACTTTCTTCCATGTTTCTCTCTCCCCTTATGGTTCAAAAGCAAAAAGTAGAAGCTGTGCTGTATGCTCAGCACTTTACTTGGAAAGTTCTTTAACAAACTATTCAGATCCATTACTGTCAAGTACGACCTGACAGGAGACAGTGCTGTTCCGCTACGACTTTCCTCTGATTTCCAAGGACAGATTTCAGATTTATATTCCTATTCCAACCAAAATTCTCCTCGGGTCAACATAATCATTCTCTAAAACAACAACAGTCAATATATGTGTTCTCTGAGACAATACAAGTTTCTCCATATCTCTCTTTGTTCTGAGCCCTGATTTTCCACGGCAATCTAGGTTTTTTTCCCATCATTTGCCACAATACCCTCTCACGTTGTACTCATTGACCAATTCCAAGGCTATTTTTGGTTTTTTTTTGTTTTTTGTTTTTTTGGTCATGGGGCCTGAACTCTGGGCCTGGGCGCTGTCCCTCAGCTCTTCAGCTCAAGGTGAGCACTCTACCACTTGAGCCACAGCACCACTTCCAGCTTTTTCTGCTTATATGGTGCTAAGGAATCGAACCCATGCACTCATGTATGCAAGACAAGCGCTCTACCACTGAGCCAGCTTCCCAGCCCCATATTTCTGTATTTTTTACAGCAGTACACTGCTTCCAGTACTCCTCAAATCTGTATTTATTTGCAATGGCAGGAATAGCAAAGCAGTACAAACTCAATGATCGAATCAAGGACAATGTATTATTGTCTGTTAATTCTGATGTTTACAATCTGAAATCATAGAGATAGTAAGATTGGTTTCTTCTGGTATCAGTGAAGAGAAGCTTTAATTGATTCCTGTCTCCTCATTCCCATGTTCTTACATGTATTTTGGGTGTGTTTTATCTCCAAATGTTCACTCCATATAGAGAATTCATCTTGGATAATGTCCTACCAAAGTGGCTCTGTTTAGATTTGATTTTGTTTTCGTAAACATCCTGTTTACAAATAAGGTTATTTTCTGAACTAACAGAATGTAGGGCTGCAAGAAAATGGATTTGTCAGGCATAACTTAAATTTGGGTATTAGTTAAACTACCCAAGAAGTATAGAGAATTAACTAGAAAATGTCTGAGCATTACTAATATTTAAAATATAAAAAGCTTTTGAAAAATGAATGAAAAGAGTTAAAAAATTAATTCCACAAAGGGTAAGGCTACAAAGGCAATACATAAAGGGGGAAAAATGCATCCATGATGACTGAACCAAGCAGAGAAAATAAGGTGACAGTCAAAACTGCTCTGCACTACATAGATGATCCTCACAGTTTTAGAAAGAGCTTCAGTGGTAAGGACAGGGTGGGGCTGACAGGCCTGGGGTGGAACCCCGATTGTTGGCGTTTTTGTTTGGTATGGTTTTGTTGTACTGAGCCTAGGACTTGAACTCAGGGCCTGGGCGCTGTCCTTGAGCTTCTTTTGCTCAAAGCTAGTGCTCTACTACTTGAGCCACAGTGCCACTTGCAGCTTTTATTGCTAGTTTATTGGCAATCAGAGTACATAAGCTTTTCTGCCCAGAATGGCTTTGAACAGTGCTCCATAGATCTCTGCCTCCTGAGTAGCTAAGATTATAGGCACAGGCCACCCAACTATTGCTTTAATTTTTTTAATTTAGGAAGAGAGAATTGATAAGGAGATTTAGCTAGTAGGCTCTCCAGCCATTTTCAGTGGAACAAATACAAAATATCGTAATAAGTTTCACAAGTATGTTTTAAATAAATCATGTGTATATGTGTGTGTGGAGGGGTGTGGGTATAAATAAAGCATCAATGTGAAAAGTCAGCTTTTATCACCAAGGGAAATAATTCATGTAAAGAAAAGGTTTGAGGATTGGTATCGGAGCTATGGAGCAACGTGACTGAGCAGCTAGCTTTGAACAAAATAGTTCAGAGACAGACCCCAGGCTCTGAGTTCAAGTGCCAGAACCCACAAAAATTAGAAAGAAGAAAAGAAAAAGTTTTAGCCAGGCACCAGTGGCTCACGCCTGTCATCCTAGCTACTCAAGAGGCTGAGATCTGAAGATCGAGGTTCAAAGCCAGCCCGGGCATGAAAGTCCATGAGATTATCTCCAATTAGCCAGCAGAAAACCGGAAGTGGTGCTGTGACTCAAGTGGTAGAGCACTAGCCTTAAGCAGAAGAGCTGAGGGACAGCACCCAGGCCCAGAGTTCAAGCCCCACAACCGACAAAAAAGAAAAAGAAAAAGTTTGGAGAGTTGGAAAGAACTGGGTCTCTCAGAAATCTAATTAACACCTCTGAGCCTTGATGAAATCAACCTACAAAACAACATAATGGACAGAAAATACCTGGCATATGAAAGCTAATCAATAAATGTCAAATCTGTTAACTTTCTTTTTAAATTTTTTTTTTAATTAAGAGATCACCATGAAAATTCGGAAATCTGCATAGCGCTAGTAAAATGTTGATTCACAACTCAGTCCTATGTATGCATGCAAGTTCTTTGCAGAATTGTATTCTCTCTGTAACTGGTATCATGTTAAGAAAAAATAGGAAGGCAATTTTTTTAAAGGTACATATCATGCACTTTATTTTTTTAACATATGGAATAATCAGAGTTTGATCTTTGTTTTTGGTCAATACAAAAAAAGACCCTTTACTGTAGTAGCTGTAATTCAGTTATCTACTGATTTTCTAATATATCGTATAAAATTGTATATAGACATGTATTTATTTTTATAAAACATTGCTAATACCCAAGCAATAGATGTAATCCCTAATGGTTTATCATTTTGGTGTTAGTCAAAACTTCCCACTCTTTCTGAACATAAAGGTAGGGTCAGCTGTGTCCTGGTAGATTAGGTTACTAAAGTAACAAGAGCTTATTCATTTCATTTTGAAACTCAACAATAATAATTAGAATGTCACTTTTCAGAAATAGCATATCACTTTTGAAACTGTACTATGCCAAAGAAAATCAAACCAAAAGAAACAAATTTTATGACATATCTAAATAATTTAGAACCACATTGAGAAAATGTCTCTTAGGATGCCTACCATTAAAAAATGGCACCCTTTCTTCTTAAAAAATGCATTTTTCCCACAGTAAATTATTGTACTTTAGGCTTAGGTAGCTATAGACAGAAAGTATTTCAAGACACAGGCAATCTGTTAAAAATAGTTTTTGGAAATGTCCTGTGTAGGGACAAAAATTTCAAAAATTAGCCTGTTATTTCTTTATTAAGAACTCACAAACATTTCAGTAATAAATCTTATATATTTATCTCTGGAGCTGAAGCTAAGGGAAGAAGAGAATTTACTCATTCTTAGCTATTAAGCAAATATTTCTCTAAGGCTCGATAATAATTGACATTATGCCTTTGTTCATTGTTTAAGAAAGGAAAATTCTTTCTTTTGCTTAACTGTGTTAGTAAAATGTGAGCCTCTATGTTCAGTGTGCCTGTATGATGGTTTTAACGTGGCTTAAAACCACACTGAAAAGCACCCAGCCTAGGAATTAAGTTTTTGTTATTAAGATGTTTGAAACTTGTATAAAGGAGTTGCCGTTCAATGAAGTCATTCGTGAATACAGTCTTGGTCAACATCATCCCTTTCAACACCTCCCTCCTCCCTCCCAAGCATCCCTTCCTCCAATTTTCTTAATTTTGTTGGATAGGCATTGAAATTTGACTACGTTTTCCCCCCTTTCTTCTTGTTATTCATCTAGCCCCTTCTCCTGATTCCATTTCCTGGAAGTACCCATTTCCTGGTGTTCGCTTTGTTGACTTTTGACCTTTGATGACCTTTGTTTTAGCCTTTCTAAGAAATTACACTGTTGGGTTGTCCTCTGAAACTACACCACAGTTCTGTTAATATATTTGGGCATATTTGCATGCCACCCAAAGTATTCACTGATATATTTATACAGTAATTTTAGCTTCCACATATAAGCAAAAACATGTTACTTGTGTCTCTCCAGGCCTAACTTCACAACATAATTTTTTTCCAGGCCCTTCCATTTCTTCACAAATGATGCAATATCATTCTTTCTTGTGAATGAGTAAAATTCCACTGTGAATCGGTACCACATTTTCTTGACCCATGAAGTTTTGACTACCATCCGTTTGAGAATAGACAAAACATCTAGAAAGGGTCTGTGTGGTTCACTGTGAGTGATCTCAATGAAAATCTTGGAGAACTGACAGTCCTCAGCCACATGAAATCTGTGTGTAAAGCCCAGCCTCCTGGTCCTGCTAAGACATCGATGTCCACGGAACCATGGGAAATGCAAGGGGCAGTGAAGAAGAGTGGGAAGAACTCACTTTCCTCTGAGCAAAAGTACAAGAAAGCTCTCTTGCATGTGAAATGATTACATTGCAGCAAGACTGCAGGTTCAACAAAATTAAGAAAAGTGACGGAAGGGGAGCAAGGGTGAAAATGTTCAAAGGAACGGCATTGACCAAGACCATTGCATTCATAAGGGCTTTGTTGGAGGGCAACTCCTTTGTACAAAGATTCGAAAATATTAATAATGAAAAATTAATTCCTTGGCTGGGTAATTTTCAAACATGGTTTGAAAACAATGTTAAAATAGAGAGGAGGAATTATTAATTTTCTTCATCCTCTTAACTCCCAAAGAGAACCATTTACTTACAAGTCACAACGAAGAGGATTTTCTGGAATAAGGTTTTATACATTTACCACGTAGTCTTGGGGGGGGGGGGAATGTAAGCTAGCCTAGGTATTTCGCAAAATGTAGAAGTAATCAGCGTATTCACTTCTGAAGAGTCACAGAGCAGCCACCTCAATGCTCCTGAATGGACTTCAGCCAAACGCCGGAGAAGGACAAGCGTGGGTTAAGGGAATTGTTGAACCACCCTCTGTGTGGAACAGAACGTGTTTGCATCCAGACCATGCTAGATCTTTCCCAGCAGATAATTTATACCACCAGGGCCTGTTCACTACCAAGCAATACGGTGTTCTCCCTGCTCACGTTGCTAGCTAGTCATCAGACTGCACACAAACGCACACAAATAAATGTGTCTGGGTTTCCTTTTCTGAATAAGTCTACTTTGTTTGGATCACTGGGCCCACCTCTATGTACAAATAGTCTTAGAAACCATGAATGAGTGCTCATCTATCGGTATGTCCAGACAGGAGCGCATTAAAAATCCTCATCAGTCACTGAGGAACTGTCTCATCGAGGGCTGTCAGAGTTCCAAACATAAACAAATGAGGGATGCTCTGACGCTTGCCAAAGAGGAAGGTATATCAGCTGCACATTTGGTGGCTTCTCATGGGTATCTGTGTTTGTTGACCTTTCCTGTCTATCAAGACTATCAAGCTACCAGGACCCAGTAGTACTCTCCATGTTCTCGATCAGGATGCCCTTCCTTGGCCTTCACTTCCATTGGGCTCCCAAGGACCAGTTTGCTCTCCTTACGCCTCCCAACCCTTGCTCCTCTGCTACACCCACAGTTATCCTTGCTGCCTCCTTCTTGGCATGCTCTCTGAAGAGAAAACAGCTGTTTGGTTCTACCTGCTTTACTCTGCTTCGCTAGACATGTCTAGTCTGTGCGCCTTCTGAGCTACAGGTGGTGAACAAGGTTAAATATTCTCATCCGGTTTCAGAATGTTGAATTTCTTTTTTTTTTAGTATACTCACGCATATAAAAATATACGAAAGCAAGGTTTATGCAAGGGGTGGGGTATCTCTTGTGCAACTTCCTTGAACTTTCCATTTCATAAAATGAGTTTCCAGAAGCAGAGACTGGAGGTGTCATGGGGTGTGGGGATTTTGAGGTCAAGGGTGGGTGGGCAGACAAATGGAGAGAGGAAAGGTGGGTGAAGGGAGTCGTCAGATTCAAGGTACGTATGTGAACATGGAATTTGGAAAATTGAGGGCAATTGGAGAGACAGAGGAGAATGATGAAAGGAAGACAATGATCAGGATATACTGAATTTATATCCTGACACAGTGAAGGGAAACGCCTTTGTAATGATTAAAACCAAAAGAAAAATGCTTTCAAAATACACACACTTCCAATGATAAACTCCTTCGGTGTCTTTCTGGCATTTCAAAGGTCACATCCAGCTGGTAGGGCCAAGAGCTCATTTATCACCTCAAAACAGAGGCCTCATCTTTCAGATGAATGAATTTTAGCCTAAACAGCCACAAGTTAACTTCTATTTAACTAAAGCTACTGTCAAACCTACGCCTGCCTTTCGTTCCTATGAATAACAGCATTCCAAGCTCCCTAACACACAAACGGCTCCCCTTTCCAGTGGGACCGCCCCAGCGAAGCCCCTACACGCATTATTCTCTCATTCATCTCCATATTTCGCACTGTGGCTCACAGTATTCTTTCCTGATTTTTCTCCTTTGTTTGTCCTGATACTGGGGCTGGAAGCCAAGCATTCCCACTCTCCGGGAGCTTCTCCACTCAAGGCTGGAGCTCCACCGCTCTACTTCTAGCTTGTGTTGCAGAGACCGGAATGGAAAGTGGGGAGTCTTTCCAGGGGGCTTTGCTACGAAGGCTGCTCTGTGACAGTGTCCTGGAAACTTCCAATTCGCAGGTTTACCTGAGCACATCCATGTCACACGCCACAGCACATGCACGTCAGACGCACACCACAGATCGTATGCACTAACACCACACTCCACAGACACGCACACAGAGACCTTGGTGGGACGGAGATGTGAATGGGCCTGCTGGGGTTCAAAGAGAAGCTGGAAAGCCCTGGCACTTTCCCTGAGGAATCTTGTTTCAAGTTCCCCTAAACTTGGGGTGTCAGGAGCCCCAAGTTTCAGAAAGGACAGTGACCCGAGCTCACCCTGACTCCACAGTAAAACTTCCAGGGCGTGGAGAGTCGCTAGCAATGTATATGTGAAGAAATGCAGGGTAATGTCTTCTCTTCCTTAAAGAGTTTTAACCACCACTCACAGAGCCAGGCCTACATGGAGCCCAACTTTCACAGGCATCTGGCTCCTCTATTTCCCGAGACTTTTGAGACTCTCAGGTTCTGTGGTAAAAAGCATCCTCCGTCTCATGTCTTTCCTCTCACAACCTAAACTTGAACTTCTTTCCAGCCACGTCTGCTGCCGTTCATTTACCACTCTCTTAACCTTCCAAAATTCTACTGTGGTGACCTCAATTAACCAGCCCTTTGTCGTTGTGCGGTAAATATGTTCATTCATTAAATTCTTGCCAAGTTACGAGTGTCCACGGGAAATGGAACATATTGATAGGTGGCAAATTCCCAAATTCATCTTATAGAGAACTCTAGAAGATGTCAGACCTCCATTTCCGAATGTCTTCTCTGCTCTTGCTGCTCAGTGTCATGAAAGAGAGCAAAAGAATGTATTTTACCACAAAAAAAGTTAATACTTGAGGGGCACAAGATTCAAAATTACATTAATGTAATAATTAAAGACACACAAGACTATCATCAACTTGAATTCATTTGCTCAGTAAATATGTTTGGACCACTAACTGTGCCAAACCCACAAGGAAGCTACTGAAACTGCTTTCATGAGCTGAGAGGATCTGCGTTTAATTAAAGTAGTAAATGTGGAAAGGAAGGAAGTGATGACATATATATATATATATATATATATATATATACATCTATATGTACATATCTGCATATATATATATATATATATCTTTTTAAAAGAAGCATCATACAACTGTTCCAATCATTTGTTTGGTTTATGCCCAACTACTAGCTTTGGGGCTTCTGTAATGAAGAGCCACAAACTGGGTGAGTTAAACACAGGAATTGCTTGTCTCACAGCTCCTGCGGCTGAAGGGAAGTTGGCAGCATTTGTCCCCTCCAAAGCTGGGAGAGAGGTATCTGTTCCAGGCTTCTCTTTGGCTCCTAGTGAGTTTCTTTCATGTTCATTTGGAATCTTTCCTGTATCTACATCTGTCTTGAAATTTCCTTTTTTTTTCTTAAATAAGACATCAGTCTTTTTTTTTTTTTTGTCAGTTGTAGGGCTTGAACTCTGGGCCTGGACACTGTCCCTCAGCTCTTCAGCTCAAGGCGAGCGCTCTACCACTTGAGCCATGGCGACACTTCCGGTTTTTTGGTGGTTTATTGGCGATAAGAGTCTCATGGACTTTCCTGCCCGGGCTGGCTTTGAACCGTGATCTTCAGATCTCAGCCTCCTGAGTAGCTAGGATTCCAGGCATGAGCCACCAGCGCTCAGCTGACATCAGTCATTTTGGAGTAGACTGTGCTGTGTGACTTCAGGATAACTCGATTAAGGTTTCTAGGAACTTCTTTCCAAATAAGCCCAGGTTCCAAGCTTTTTAGGGTCAGGACTTTGAACATAAATTTGGTGGGGACATAATTTAGCCCACGGCAGCCCTCTTCAAACGAGCAAGGAGAATGCTGGTTTCATATTTGTACAAATCAGTAAAACACCGCAGGTAGGTAGAGGAAAGCATTCCAGAGGATGGCCTGCTGGGGACGGCAGCCCCCAGCACCTGTCACAGACTGCGTCTCCTTGGTAACCTCCATGCACCCGTGTCCGTTAAGGCCTATTTCCTATATGTCATCCTGTCTGCAGTAACCGCAGACATTACCCAGAGTTCTTGTTGGTGTGAGCACCATACACAGTTCAGCACCAAGATGGGTTTAGAAACCAGGACAAAATACTCCAGCACTTAAAAAAAAAAACAAAACCAAACATGCACTTCAAAGGTACTCTTAAGCCAAATGGAAGTCACAATTTAATCATGTATTTCATTAGCTTCTAAGTTTGCAAAACACAACACTCACCACACAAATCACAGACACCCTGTAAAAGTGCGACATGACTTCACTTACCTGCTGGGTGTCTTCCGGAAGTTCCCAAATTCCCAGTCCCCACCCTAGGTGCCTCAAAGTAGATTTTCATAAATGCATAGATATTTTCGGAAGTCTCCTGCACCACCCAGCCACCTGCCTTCTTTCAGAGCCCAGAACAACGAGGCCGCTTGATTGACAATGGACATAGCTGACAACAAAAACATCATCTAGTTCTCCGTTAGTTCTGATCAACAGAAATCCAGAGGATATTTGTGGATCAAAAAAGGCAGTAGAACCCTGTGTAGTGTGGCAAAACAGCTAAGAAATAGCTGCTGCTCATTGGTGCACCGATATATTTAATCTGCAGATTTAAAAAAAATTATGAACAACATCTTCGAAGGTGGAAAAGCACAACTTACAGATGAGGTTCTGTCCACCTCGCAACGGCTGCTCAGAATGAAACAGGCCTTAGCGTCATCCATCCTAAACACAGTCAGAAGAAGAGA
Organism: Dipodomys ordii; assembly: GCF_000151885.1. Classification (NCBI taxonomy): domain Eukaryota; kingdom Metazoa; phylum Chordata; class Mammalia; order Rodentia; family Heteromyidae; genus Dipodomys; species Dipodomys ordii. Next base: position 4,633,893 of record NW_012267251.1, read on the forward strand.
GTCACACCGTGAAATCAGTGTGCTGAACCAACAAAAGTAACCAGAATTACAATGCACAGTCTATTTATGTATTTATTTTTTGTGCTGATACTGAGGCTTGAACTCAGGATCTGGGCACTAAATTGGCTCTTGCACTCAAGGCAAGCACTCTACCACCTGAGCTACAGCTCCACTTCCAGTTTTTTGCTTGGTAATTGGAGATTAGAGTCTCAGACTTTCCTGCCCAGTTGGCTTTGAACCATGATCCTCAGATTTCAGCCTCCTAAATAGCTAGAATTATAGGCATGAACCACCAGCTTCAACCCATTCAGTACAGGTGGATTGTGTGTATGTAACTATAACCTTAAAGAAAAGTTGAGTTTCTAGTATATCCTGACTGTATTTGACTCTGAATGAAAGAATTCTGTTGGGCTGTTTATTTAATTCAGTAGTTTATGATGGAAGTTAAAAAGAGTAAAGGCTTTCTTCTCCTATGACTGTATATTTTCACATATATGCTTTGCACAAATTACGGCATGCCATTGGACTCTGCTTGCTGATGAATTCCATGTTAGCTACAATGTCTCAGGTAAATTAAGAGTGCGAACAAAGCAATTCGGTATTGGTGAATCAAACTCTACTGTACATTTATTTTTCTTGAAGACGACTCCATCCCCCTCCCTTTGTGTGAAGGTGTGCTATATCTTAAATAGTAATAAAGAAATATCCTTTAGTGCTTGATACATAATGTTTAAAAACACAAGAACGTTTCTTTTCAAAAGAAGAAAGGGCTTATCATTCTGTTACACTAGGATAAAATAAACCTTTGCCAAAAATACTTTCAGTGGAGAGGAAAGCTGAAAGGTTTACGAAATGTATCCAAAGCAAACCGTTCTGAAAAGAAAGAAAACACGCTGATACACAACTTTTTATGATAAGATGAGTGTTGGCTAGCATTTGTAAATATTTTCACCAAGACAATTCAAAACTCATGCAGCTGACCTTTGCCGCTTGATTGGAGTCTTTACTCCTTGTTCTCTGCATTGGGCGACAGCAGGTTCAGTCTGCGCCCCTCGGGAGCCTTGCCCAGGCCTGGCAGCGCCGGGGTGGCGCAGGTAGATGGCTCACTGATCTCCTGGTCCCTGCAGCCCTCAGGGACCCTCTGTCTCCTCCACCAGACAGCACTAGCACTGTCTGCAAGTGCGTTAAAGGACATAACTCTGGCTCCTTCCCTTTGCTATCCCACATCCTTCTTAGTCCCATGTGTTTATTTGTGGAATCAAAGCAGCCTTCAGGGATCTGGGGACCACTCTAGCAGGGAGGCTGGATGGGCCTGGCAGCTATTACCAGCTGAGCTAACCCTGCTTCCCCGTGCGTGGTGCAGACGCAGACGGCTGGAAGCCATGGGTGTGGGGCGAGGCTGGAAAGAGGAGGAAATGCATCGATGCTCTGATTCTGACCCTACCAAGTCCAAGTCTGACTCCCACATTCAAATACACATTTGAAAACAACCTTGCAGCACTGATAACTGCTACAACTTGGAGGAGGAAAAAAAAGACACCAAAGCATCAGAAATGGTAACCTTTAAAACGGGAGCAGAGATCAGTACACCTACTTTGCTCTCAATAGATCCTGATCTTTGAGAGCTGAGCCTTGAAGGTAGATCACTCGCTGGGACCACATCGGAATCTGCAAGACCCTGCGAACTTGCACGTCCATCTCCGTAGGGCATAAAATCACCACGTAATAATCCTGTTCGAAACAAAATGGGAGGGGTGTGCAAACACTTGGTGCTTTAAGTGACATACCACACAGGTAGATTCAACAGTTAAAAGAAAAATTGAATGAAGGCTCAATTCATAACTTCATTATCATCCTAAATGATACCTTGAATACCAGGTAGAACCCAAAGCTGCCACTGTGATTTATATTATTTGGTGACAATATTATGAACTGATCACTTGGAAAAATTGTTGATGAGCATTTTGAAGAGCAAGAGGTACCAAAAAAAATGAAAGGGTTTAAGATCAAAATATTAGGAAATGTGTAGTCCTTTGGAGAAAATGCAAAGGCTTTCTAAATGATAAAATGATTTTATTTTTGTTGTTGTTGCGATTTTTTTAGTCACTGTTATTAATGAGAAATTTAGAAAAGGGTTACAATTCCATAAGTCAAGCAATGAATCAATGCTGCTTGGCCAATGTCACCCTTCCCTCACTCTCTCCCATTTTTCCCTAATAAAACAGTTTTAAGTAAGTGTCTACATCAATATTAGATTTAATTATTTATTGTAGGATCAAATTTCTCCCCACAATAGATTTTTCTTAATATATACAGACTGTAAGTTATGAAAAGATGATTTTACTCTAAAACATGATAAAGAACTTCTACAAAAATACAAAGTCATGAATATGAAAATAGAGGAATGTATCGTACAGTTTTCACTTATAAATTAATTTTAATGTAAACACATAATAGTTAAAAGGGTCTCCAAAGTATTTTCTTTATTTTAAGGGAAGGATTATTAGATATACTTATTACTGTGTTGGTCTTGACATTATTCTACCCCTTGACAAAATCTGATTGATGAGGTACAAGACCAGTAACTCTTAATTCTTCAAACTATACTATTTTCAGCAAGCAGGAAAAAAGAAAGCTAAATCTCCATTAACCCTGTACTCTGAAAGTAGAAGAAATTTCCAGAGATTTTTATCTGGACAGACAAACAAAAAGATCTTTCTTTATGTTTTTAATTCACCTAATTCTTGTGCCATTCTTGGAATTTACTGCACCTATAAATAGAACTTCTTATATTCCTGAAAACAAACAGGCAAAGGACCTTCCAGACTTCTAAAATTCCCTTGGCAATATTTTGCTCACTTCTCAAGTACACAAGGGAACAGATGACCTTACATTGGCACCTTCATTGTTTTATTACATTTTATGTTAAAATTCACTGTTTCATTTTTAAAAAAAGAAAAGAAAAACATCACTGATGCTTTACCCAAGAGGGGAGAAAGCAACCTTTTAATTCAAAGAAAATCCTTGGTTTCCAGAATTAGCATAATTCCATCTGGTTTTAAGTGTAGATACAGAAAGAACTTTAAAGTATTGTTTATCCCTCCTGCAGTTTTTCTATGTTCCCGGTTATATTTGTAGTTCATTTACTGCTTCTAAATTTCGAAATACATAAATAAAAACCCTCCAGCATGCTGGCCGTCTGCAGGGCTGCTTAATTGGCTTTGACAAGATGTTAGCATGGATGGTGTGGTGTGGTGAATAATAAAATCCAAGTGTACCTGTAGTCGCGGATGCGCATAGAATTCATTTAAGAAGTCCATCAGTAAGTCGATCTTCAGTGAGCTGACACACAGAACAACATGCTTTTCAGTCTGGGCCCTGTGGCGGCTGTAGTTACCTCCTGACTTTTGTCTTTCCATCCACAAGTAGGCCAACTGCTCAAACTGCAGTGAGTGTATTTTTCACATGGGAAGGAGAACACCAGACACACAAACAGAAAAAAAAAATCAATGCAGGACATCTACTGTTCACTTCACTCAAGTCTTTCAGATGGGATGTGGTGAGAATAAAATCATGATCATGGGATTTCTTCAGAGTCTACCGAGGTCACTAGGGAGCTTCAAGTCTCCAAAGAAACATACTAACATGAGGTTACTTCTATCAGGCCTATCCTATCAGGCCAATAAGATGTGTGTTGTCCCCCTGATTTTGGCTTGCTGTGTCATGGGCTGAGGGGAAGAGAAGAATCCCCTGTGCATTTCTACACATTCCTCCGCCTGGCTACACTCGCGTGTCTTGCAAAGGTCGGAGGCAGGACCTCGTGCCCAGTGCCACCTTCCAGAAGTGCAGAAGCTGACCTGGGGGAAGGGAGGGCACACAGGGCGAATGTCAGGAAGACACAGGTGGAGGGGAGGCCATTTTTGTACGTGTTTGAGGTGCTTTTTGATACACCGGGGACCACATTGTGGAATTAGCTTGCAAGGCTAAATTGTATTTGTCATTGATGCCCTCGACACCAAGGACTCAGGATGTGAGAGGTTAGAGACTGCTTCTACTCATCTGTAATCACATTGAATATTTCTGTCCCTTTGGGAGCTCCGTAGTCACTGCCCAAAATGGGACATTGCTATTTAAAGTCCATGTCTCCATTTTGTTTTCATCCACCAATACAGCGAATAAATCTTCACTTCATTGCAGTGTACAGATTTAGTGATTATTCACAAGAAGGAATTGAATCCTTCCCAAATTCACTTCTTTCATTTGTTGGCCAATCACTAAAAATAATCGTATCTTATGATGAATATGGTTGTCATTGTGTTGAAAAGGAAACAAGTAACTGAAATCATATGAGTTATCAGCTGTGATTGGAGGAAAAGAAACAACTCAGTGTTTGGAATGAAATGTCAAAAAAATGAGCATTTCTGAAATAATATAAATAGTTGACATGATGATGAAATAAGCCAGCCTGTGTTTATTGTAGAATGTGAAAGAGTCAATCTCATAGGAGTTGCATGCTTCTATAAAATGAACAAAGGTCGTGTTTACCTGTATGGGTAAAACCACCAGAGCAACACAGATCATCGCAACCACAAACAGCTTGGAGGGCCAGGTCTCCGGGGTGACATCCCCAAAGCCCACAGTAGAAAATGTCACAATGCAGAAGTAGAGGGAGTCGAAGAGATTCAGCTTCTTTCCAATTCGCTCCAGATGCTGGATTCCGCAAATGCTAAAAAAGCAAAAGGTGTACTACCATTACCACCTGCATGTTGGACATGGGGTCTCCCATCACTGTTCTCCCAGAGACAAAACATGTCTCAGACAGCCGAGCTCTCTTGTTTTACAGCGCATGTTCTCAGAAAAATATCGGTTTGAAGTGTTCAACTACACTAATCAGAGAGAATCTTATTTTGGCTAAAAGCCAAACTATTATGATGAGCAAAAATGCTAGCGGAAATATCGAATCCATTCATAGTCATTCATGTAAGCATGGAGATCAGACACTGCTAAATCTCATTCTGTTTGAGACAAGTAAGGTTAACGGAAGCAAGACAGCACACAGTTAGAAGACGCCTCCAAAACAGGGGTATTACAGGGCATCCGCAGTAGCACTGCTCCTCGTTCTAAGGAGGGAATAACAATGAGTGACAAATAGGTGACTCCTGCTGGAGGTTTCTGCAAACATGACAGTGTAGCACTCCTTTATTGGAATGATGGCGTGGAGCCAACCCCAAATCCTCAATGCAACAATAGTAAAATGGGAGGTGATTAAGGAGTGGAGGATGGAAGTCCTTCAAGCTGGACAGGAGAGACTCGCGGAGCCCCTTTTTGTCCTTCCGCTTTCTGCATTGTGAAGATACAACAAGAAGACGCCATCTTGGAAGGAGACAGAAGAACAAACCCTAACTGAATATTTATCCTTATAGATCTCGATATTAGAAATCTCAGCCTCTGACTCAACTAGCAATACATTTCTTTTGTTTATAGCTTATCCCATCTCAGATATTTTTGGTATAACAGAAGACCAACACAGATTTTAATACTAGAAGCTGGAAGTTGCTGTACCAAATACCTAAAAAGTCCTGGAGCAGGTTTGAAACAGGGTAATGGGCAGAAAAAAATTGAAGGTAAGTGACAGAAAAAGTCTTGATTGTCCTATATGGGGTGGTAAGACAGTAATTCTGTAAGGGATCAGAACAGGAGAGTCGAAGAGAAACTAATCTTCTTAAAGATTGCAGAAGTAGTCATAACTAGAATGTCGGTAGCCACGTGGACAGTGAAAGCCATTCTGGCGAGTTATTAGACAGGCACGAAGAATATTTTCCTGGGAAGCAGAAGAAAGGCCATCTGTGTCACACAGTGGAATCGCTGGGCTGAATGCTTCCATGTCTTCGGATTCTGTGCAAGGCAGAACTTAGGACCGATGATGGAACTAGAACTTTTGGCAAAAGACATCTCTAAATTAAGGAAGTGTTCTGGGTATTTCAAGGCAGCTCCTGACGGCATGCTAAAATGGGAGAAGACAGAAGTGGGTTCAAGACGGCATTTCTAAGCAAAGGGTGACAAAACACGGATTTGGAGGAGTTACATCCTGTCCAACGTGTGAAGAATGACAGAAACAGTGCCGAGGAGAAAGCACAAAGGGCTGGAGGTTCCCCGGAGCGGGGAAGCGCTGTCCTCCCTGCCACGCTGGCGGGCGGCTGCCTTTGAGTCGCCTCAGTGCGCCTTCAGGGCACAGGCTGTTCCAAAGGAGGGACCCCAGAGCCCCCTGGGCTTGTCCTGAGGGACGCTTCGGGCCCCTTATCCTTGCACTGGGGGACAACATTTGGGGACAACCCAGGTATGTTGCAAACACATCCTAGAGCCGCTCCTGGGCACAGGGGAGGGGCAGGGACAGAGAAGGCATGGCGCCACAGGTGTGCAGCGTGACTGGCCTCTGAAGGAAAGCTACGCAGGCCTGGAAGTTCCAAAGGGCGTTTCTGGGGCCAGAGAGAGCAGGACCACCAGGCTATCCCTATCCCTGTCATCACGCTCCCTGACCTGCAAGGCCACCACCGCCAGCCCAACAGAGATGAGGCCCAGACCCCCCCCCCCGACCAGGGTGGGCCGGCACCCAGAGGCTTGGGAGCCAACCCCTTTGCCGCTGACCGCTGAGTTTAGAGGGTCTGACATGCAGCCAAAACAATGTACCCTTTAACCTCAGGCCTTCGCATTGTTTGCTATATTGCGTAATGGTGCGAGTTTAGACTTTCAGAGCTACCAGAAGGCGGTGAAATGTATTCTGTGGCTAAGAAAAAGGCATAAATTGGTGTAGCCAAGCTGAAATGCTATGCGTTGAATCTGTGTTCCTTCCCCCCCCCCCAAAGAAACATAGAAACATTCATGTTGAAAGCTAAATTCACAATGCAACCGTATTAGAATGGAGACTAGAAGCTGAGTAACTCAGGAGCAGAGTGCTCTCGGGAGCAGCAATCCTGACGTGAGGGGTGTGGTGGCTGGACAGAAGGCCTTCACTGCACCCCACACTTGAGGAAGCCTGGCCTTGGGCACGTGAGTGTAAGAAGCCAATGTATGCTGTCTATAAGTTGTGCAGAACCAATGCAACAGTGATATACACAATACATTGGAAAGGATCCGTACAACTGGGAGGGGCAGGGAGAGGGTAGGGGAGAGAAAGCAGGAAAGAATTGAGAGTAGCAGCAAGGTTGACAGGAAATGTACTCATCACCTTATGTATGTAACAAACCGCTCTGTACATCACCTTGACAATTAAAAAACGTTTAAAGTATTTCATTATACCAACCCAAATGCCCTACACAGAATACAGTCCTATTCAGGGAAAGAAAGAAGGGAGAAGGAAAGGAGGAAGGGGAGGACAAAGGAAAGAGAGAGGAGAGGAAAAGGAGAGAGGGAGGAAGGGTGGAAGAAAGGGAAGGAAGGAGGAAAGAAAGGGAGGGTGGGAGGAAGGGAGAGGGAGAGAGGGGAGCTGGGAGGAGAGAGAGGAAGGGGAAGGGAGGGAAGGAGGGAGGGAAGGAAGGAAGGGAGTCCTGATACATGCTACAGCACACAGAAACTGTGCTGGGTGAAAGCAAGTGACAGGAAAATGAACACACACACTTGTGTTTATATGAAATACCCAGGAAAGTGACATCAAGCAGATCAGAGGTTGGCCAGGACTCATGCTGGGAACTGAATGATGGACATGTTAGAAAGCTGGATGGTGGCTGTGGCTGCCACCTAGTGAGTATGTATGTTAACATGTGATTTAATTTACGCGTAAGGCAGTGAGTCTGACCATGTGTGAATGGGGTTTCTGTAAGGCTTTCGAGGAAATCAGTGCATGATTTTGAACGTCCACTACATTTTTTTGTTGCAACAAATAAACAATTCATTTATGTCCTGGAAGAAATAAAGTAACACCCAGTTCCTTCCCAGAAATATATTCTCTAGCCTTTTTACAACAATCTCCCTGTTTGTCTAAGGTAAATAGCATTAACCTTCATTCTTGAGGGTGTTGCTAATAACAAACATCAAGGCCTAAGGTGGTGAAGACTGGAGAAACAGACAGACGGATCAAAGAGCAGAAAAGAGGAAATCGGAAATGATCATTTTCCTCCTGAAGCAGGAACAGGTGTTGGGTTTGTTTTCTTTCACTTCTGGTTTCCAAACTGATCCAGGAAAAGGTATTTTAAGAAGAGGAGGAGGATTACAATCCAGCAGAGACAAGGTGAGTGGTGAAGCCCTCGGTCAAAGAAAACACTCGGCTCAAGTTGACATGGTAGGTGCAAAGGTTTGTTTGATCGTTAGCACTTCTAAATCAACTCACCAACCCAATCATCAAAAACTCAGTAACAACTTTTCATAATACTTAAAATTGTAGTGCTTACAAGTAAAATAAACCATGACAGAGAATACACCAATAGTTAGTCTAGGCACAGAGGGATGGTTTTAAATGCCAGCACAGGTCCTCTTCCTTCCTGCGGCTCTTCTGCAATCTCGTCTTTGATCGCCTCTTGTGCCTTACTTCATTCCACCACGCTGACTTTGGCGCTGTTACTTAAACATGGCAGCATGCACAAACTCCAGTCTCAACATGTAAGCAGTCTTGTCTCACGCAGCATGGCAGCACCGGGAACTGAATCCTGAGTTTTCGCTCTGCTCTTCCCAGACTCACCAACATGGTAAATTTAGTTCTCCTGTTGTCTCAGCCAAAATCCCGGATCCACCTTCCTTTTCTCACAATTGACATCCAAATTCTCAGCAGCTCCTGCTTCTAGAGCTCAAAGTTCATCCAGGGTCCTCAGTCACTACCCACCATCTGCACTGCTCCTGCAAGGATGCAGGCAGCCATCTTTGTTCCCCAAACTGGAGCAGATACTCCAACTCTTCCCCAAGAAGCTGTGGTCCATATTTCAGGCAGACTTGGCTTGGAAAACCATGCTATGTCTCCCCTGTCTCACTAACACAGGAAGCTAATGTTATTCCATTTGCCCACAGCGTACCCTGGGGTCCCTCCCCTCACGGTCTTTGGGGCTCACTTCCTGTTCCTTTGCCTAGGGTTCTTTCTTCCATGGATAACTGGGATTGCCACTTTCTACCCAACGAAAGACACATGGAATGCCGACCCCTGGATGGCCTGTTTTCTCTGTGTGGCACCCAGCTGTTCTAGAGTCTCCTGGCTAACACCTTCCCTTCCGCCAGTCTTTGCACGAATGCCACTGAGCTGTGAAGTCTTCCTCACCCCTCACACACACGCCAGGCCTCGCTGTAGAAGGGGAAGTTCTGGGATTCCTTTGCTTAATCGTACAAAGCATGTAAAATAGTGCCTGGAACACACCAGTGTTCATTAATTAGAACATAAAATCTGCAGGCCTCTGCTCCTTAAACTTAAATCACCAAGCCACTCAGACTGCTGGGATATACATGAAAACTAATTTAGGAAAGAAAAGCAAAAGCAAGCAATACTATTTATCAGACTGCTGACTTCATTATTGACTTGAACACAAGACAGTGGCAAGATTAAATACCTTTCAGTCAACAAACTCGGACCCTGTGTTACACAAGTCACCGCAACATGGGTTGAACATTTGAACTTAAACTATACAACTCCCAGAAGAATACAACACTCCTGACATGAGTCTTGGCAATGATATCTTGTATTTGATATTAAAAACACTAGAGAAAAAAAATAGATGAGTAGAGCCACCGAATTCTAAAAAGCTCCAATTCCAGAAGAGTAGGAGAAAATATTTGAATTTGGAAAACCATTTATCTAATGAGGGATTAATTTTAAAACTTTATAAGAATCTCCCATAAATCAAGAGCCAAAACAAAGAGATAGAGATTTTAAAAAGGGAGAGGAAAGAGAGAGAAAGAGGAAAAGAAAGAGAAAGTGACAGGAAGGAAGGAGGGAAGGAAGGAAGGAAGGGAAGGAGGGAGGGAGGGAGGGAGGGAGGAAGGAAGGGAGGAAGGATGAAAGGAAGGAAGGAAGGAAGGAAGGAGAGACAACAAAGAAGAGAGGGTGAGAAAAGGACAAATATTGGTGATTCTGTTTACAGAAGGTATCCAGAACAGATGGAGAGGGCGGGGTACACCTGCAAGAGGCTGGAGTAAGCAGTAGGGAAAGAGGAATTGTGCAATGCCCAATAATTGAGTATAAACTTGCATTTACGAAAGACAAATAGAATGTCTGCTTTAGAATGTTTACCTAAAATACAGCCATGCACACTCAAGCTAAAAGGGTAGATTTCATACTGAAGATTCATAACATAGAGTCACATATGTATTTTCCTATATTGCGAGGACTACAAGGGTATGCATAGTACCTTGATTATGGCTTTGGTATCATAAATGTATGCTTATGTCAAATTCATTCATTGGAAAGATTAAACTACACAATTTTCGTAGAGTGGATATTCTTCAATCAATGATAAGATAAACACTTCTTCAATATAGGCATCAATCACATGACCCCACAAATCTGTAAACTCCCACAAAATTGTAATCAACATCAACCTGAAATACTCAAGTGAACAGGGCTGGGAAGGTGGCTCAGTGGTAAAGTGCTTGCCTATCATACATGAAGCCCTGGGTTCGATTCCTCAGCACCTCATAAACGGAAAAAGCTGGAAGTGGCGCTGTGGCTCAGGTGGTAGAGTGCTAGTCTTGAGCAAAAGAAGCTCAGGTACAAAGTCCTGAGTTCAAGCTGAAGGACTGGCAAAAAAAAAAGTTCAAGTGAACAAAACAGCATTACTCTCTCTAATAATTTGTGCTCAAGTTCTGCATTTGTTTCAGTTAGGAACTCATAGTATTATAATAAAGAAAAAGTTGGAAATATAAAATGGACATGATTTACTTACTGAATTTCATGATGAACTTCCTGCAATTCATCTATCTCATACATAAATTCATATATGATTTATTAGAGCTGGGTGTTTTACTGGATAGAGAAGATAAAATTATAAATAGGAGATAGCTCTTTCACCCTAGACAATTAACAAATTAATTTAATTACAAAAAGCAAAGGTCAGTCCTGGTGCTGATGACTCATTGTTGTATTTCAAACTACTTTGGAGGCTGATATCTAAGGAGATTCAAACACAGGCTTGGCAGAAAAGTCCATGAGATTCTAACCACCAAAAAGCTGGAAATAGAGCTGTGGCGCTAGTTGTAGAGTGCCAACCTTGAGTAAAAAAAGCTAAAGGATAGTGTCAGGCCCTGAGGTCAAGCCGTATTACTTACATAAACACACACACACACACACACACACACACACGCATGCACGCACACACACATGCACACACATGCACACACACAAAATCAAAAAGGTGAAATGAATGACAATGACCCCAACTTTAAGACAGCACAAATAATACTATTAATTAATATGCAAGCACTTTTTACTTGCTCAGTTGCTAACTTAGGTAAATTGCTTAAGCTTTTCAAATGCATGCTCAGTTGAGAAGTCAATGTAATAATATGAGCTCCTTTAGTGGTTATTATGAGGATTAAGTGAAGAATGCTCCATGAATGCATGGCCCATACTAATATTCAATGAATTCAAAGTAATGGTCTGATGTGCTTCCAGCCTCTGAAGCATCGAAACAAGCCCAATATAAGGACCTGATACAGGCACAGAAGTAGTACAGAGCCCCTGTTTTTCTATTTGAGCAGAAACAAGTGCTCCCTTTAAGAATACAGCCAGGGATGAAGGACAGGGACACAGAGAGATGAGAAGTCGAATCTGCTTCCCTGCCCTCCGCACATGCAACCAGGATTATTAGCAGCAGGCTTTAAAAAAAAAGTAGCAATGGTCTTGACCAGTGCTTTCAGAATGCCACAACCCAGCAGCTTCAGGGAAGAAATATAAGTGACCAGAGAAGCCTCCAGAAGACTTAGGCAATAGACAAGGTCAACCCGTAATCGTTAACTAGTTAGAAAGAGGAATCGTTTGCTAAGATCAGATGACCTTCCATGGCTCTCTGACATCATTCACAGAAACTGGCAACTAATTGTTGGGAAAGCAGGATGAAGAGAAAAGAAGTTTCAAAAAGAGGAAAGAATCAAGAACAATTTCTGGGTCAAAAGTGTCATTAGGCCCTTAGCTCAAGTCCTAGTACTGGTGTCTGTGAGGTCACACCTGCGCATGCACGCATGTGTGTGCACGCACCACACACACACACACACACACACACACACACGACAGATTGAGAACCAATGGTTTTTGCCTAAATCTCAAGAGACGTGATATGTACAACAAGTATTCAGTGAACAGGAATACATGATTGCTCCACAGAGGTCACTCTGGCTACAGAAGGTATGGAACACACTCACAAGAAATGTGCATAAGCCACACACCCAGCTCTTGTTACAAAGAGGTTATAAAGTTTCGATGAACAATGTGGTGATTAAGAGGAACAGAATTAGAGGTATTTACAGAATGTTTAAGAGGTTAAATCCATGGGCTTCATGGATGGTATATTGTGCAGAAGAATCAGAAATGCTAAGACTAATTGCTATAAACCAGGTGTCATTAGCTCATACTTATAATCCTATCTACTCACTGTAAGGTCCTCCTAGATGGCTAGCAGACTCCACCCTCCTCGCAGCAAAGTCTCCACCCATTACCTGCGTTACCTAGGCAACTGGGACACCTGGAAGAGGTCACATCTGCATCCGCTGAGGTCACATCTGAATTTGATGTGGCCACACCTTTCCCCGCCCATACCCTACATAAGGCCTAGCCCAGGCCCAGACGCTCTCTTGCTCTTGCTGCTCTTTTCTTGCTCTCTCTGTTCTATTCTAGCTCACTCTCTGTTCTTTTCTTGCTCTCTCTCTTTCCCAGCCACGTGGAGTGCCAACCTTGCCTGGTCCCAGCAGGTCTACTGAATAAACCTACCCCTTACCTGAATACCACGTGTGTGGTGCAGTTCTTACTCGGCTACCTCTTTTTAAAAACCTAACACTCACAAGGCTGAGACCTGGAGGATCTTGGCTCCAAACAGAAAAGTCCACAAGATTCTATCTCCAAAATAACTAGCCAAAAGCCAGGCTGGAGCCATGGTTCAACTTGTAGAGAGGCCAGCTATGAGTTAGAAGGCTAAGTAAGTACCAGGCCAAAAATTCCTACCACACTCAGCAATAGCACATACACACACACACACACACACACACACACACACACACACACACAAAGAACAACTCCTATACAGCTAGGTGGCCCAAAAGAATATGGGCAATTTTAGAAATAGATTTTTTTTTGGGGGTCCGGTCGTGGGGCCTGAACTCTGGGCGCTGTCCCTCAGCTCTTCAGCTCAAGGCTAGTGCTCTACCACTTGAGCCACAGCGCCACTTCCGGCTTCTTTCTTTTTGCTTATGTGGTGCTGAGGAATCGAACCCAGGACCTCAGGCATGCAAGGCAAACGCTCTACCACTGAGCCACCTTCCCAGCCCCTAGAAATAGATTTTATAGAAATTATAACAGAAATTATCATCTGTGAATAGTGCTTTTTTAAAAAATAATCTAAGATGTAATGTCACTGAAACAACTGACTATCAAAGTTGTGGAAAAAAAAAAACAAAAGAAAATTGGCCTAAGAAAATTTTACCTTTACATAAATGTCAGGTTCTTTCTGGAGCAAAATTTAACCTCCAATGGAAAGAAAAGTCCAGGAAACTGGCTTGCCACCCAACTTACACTGAGAATAAATCTGAAATGGAGTTTAGCACACACAATCCTTAATAACCCCTGGTTACTAAGATCAGCAGTAGCTTCTCCCTAAAATTCTGTGTACTTACATACATATTTAAAGGAAGACCTTGACCACTAAAACTGTGCTGCGAATAGGTTCACACAACTGGCTTGTGTTTGCAGTCAGATCACACACACACACACACACACACACACACACACGTCAAATAGAAACAGTTGAAATATTCCTTAAGAGAAGCCATATCTACACAAAGGGATTGAGCTTATTCTGTTCTTATGAGAAGACTTCTAACTTCCTGTTCATTTGTAAGGTTTCTGCTCTGATTTCTTGGTGCTTTTCACAGCCTGGTAATGGAGATCTTCACATGCTAAGATGTTCCTAGATTTTTATCTCATACAGGCACTGGTGTATCATACTATCGGTGCTGCTGTGTTGACAGGGGACAGTCAAACTAAGAGCATCTCTTACATTAAGTAAGAAATATATCTTACAGGCAATTTCTTGGGTAATTAGATTTTCTTAGGAAGAAAATTTGGTAAAATGATGGAAAGAACTTCTTAGAAGTGATCCATGAAGAACTGCATTATGAAATGATACATTATGATAAATGAAGGACTAACGTGTGTGTGTGTGTGTGTGTGTGTGTGTGTGTGTGGTGTACACCATGGAGTGTAGAAGTGCATGTCTGTAAGAGAGCATCATTGGTCCGAATGCACACTTATGACTTTTGTGTACATATGAAGGTGATTCACGTAAACATTTCTGACTTTAATCCCGGGAGTGATTTAAAGTTGCTGAGTTGTGCTGAAACATCAGAGACTTCCTAAATATATCTTGGTTCCCTTTCCAGTAATAGGAAAACAGTAAAAGGTCAACAGTGCTAAAGAACCATATTTTCCAGGCCTCTGTTTTTCTTGGTTTAAGTTTGAAACACAAACAAAATAAAGCCAAACACCCATCCCACTTTCTACTTGTGTATTTTTCCTTTCTCTGACCATTATTTTATCATTAAAAAACACTGTGCTCTAGATGGAGGAAAAAAAAGAAGTCTTCATATCATGACCAGCACAAAGCACCTCTTGGCAGTAAAAGATGCATGGGATTTTACATAAAAAAAAAACACTACAAGTACAAAAGGCTACGTACAGCCCACAAAGGCTAAAGAGATAGTCTTTAGAGTAGTGTAAATAGCAATGAGGCTACATGTTAGCAGAAAGATCATATAGTGTTTTGCACATCACACCAAGAAGCGGACATCAGCCTGAAGGAAGTATAAAGGAACAAGTTAAAGCCAAAAAATGAAGTCATTTGTGCAGCATTTGAGATCACAGGGGGAAAAAGGTCACAGACAAATAGCAACTATATTTATGCTACACCATGAGTCTCAGGCTGAAATCACTTTTAAGACTGTCCCCACAAATCACCCTGGAAGACAGAGCTCAGCCCAGAGGAAATAATACATGCAGAAAAGCATTAAATTTAATCCTACAGCAGTTTACAGCTTGTGAGCACTGCTTCAGAACATTTTTTTCCCTTGAAGAATTTCTTGAAGGCATTCATCTATTTTACTTATTCAACTTTTAAAAGCACATTGCCAACAGAAGTGACCTAAACTTACTAGTTTACACATTACTGGTTGACACTGTATGTTTGCAGATAAAAATCACGAAATTGATAGAACAACATATGTATGTATCCTGATTGTCTTCTGAACGTTGATTCAGCAGTATACCTTTCATCTCATCAAGAATTTAGTAAGATGAGTCTTTTGTGCAAGTAAATATGAAATGGAACTGTATGCATATCGACTAATTTAAGCTGTTTTCTACTCTTTTTACATATTCCTACCAGAATATCTTTCCATTTACTGGCAGGTAACAAGATCAAATGGTTCCTGAAAATCAAAACAGCCACAAAACAAATTTTGACCATAGTCTATCAAAACTACCCAAGTTTTGTTCATTAAAAATAAAAGAAAAAAATAAATATATAGTCTAATTTAATATGCTACTGCTCGTTATACTTAGTGGAGAAAATGCTTCTAGAAAAAGTGACTCTTGTTTGTATTCAATCACATGTTTGAATTTGGCTTTACATGTAATATTCAAATATAATGTGCACCAATAGAAAAACCCTGTCACACTGAAAATATTTCTCCTTTCAAAATTCACTCTGTTTGCACTTGAATACTGTCCCATTCTAAGAGATAATCAAAAATCTTAAAGCTAGGTCAGAGTATAATCATCACAGATAATTCTTTAATACATAGCCATCTGTGAAAAATAAAACTTGGACGTTAGACTTGTAAATTCCTATCAAGTAGGTGAGAATTGTGTAAAATGGACTCCTAGTTCATTCTTTTTCACTGGAAATTAAAATTGTTTTCCTGATCGATTTGTTCAAAGAGCAGTTTTCAAAAGTCAATGATTTGACCATCCAAACTAAAGAAATTTACTGGAAACCATGATTTGTATCAACATTGACCTAATGAACATTGCTCTCAGGGCTTTGGGATTTAGAAAATTTGTGGGAACTACCTACCAGATTACATAAACAGATCAAACATAAAGTTAGTATTTTTATTAAGATATCATTATTTGAGAAAAACCTCTTCTTTTTTTGTGTGCACTGTTTTATTTTTCCACTTGAGAGGAAAAGCAACAGAATAAGATTGCTGAGTCCCACAGTGGAGGGAAGGTAGCAATGGTTTCATTGAGAAATGTGTGTTCTCCTCTTTCTGATCATGAGCACTAACTAAAATTACCTAGTTTCCTCTAGCTTAACTGCCTGGAAAATTTTATGTAAGATTTATACTTAGTTCCCACTCTGTAGATTTTCCTTCTGTTGTAAGAACCCAATTCCATTTCTATTTTGAAAATGCCTAAAACCTTTTATTGAAGTTTATATAATATTTGTTCTTTCTCTATAAGACAACTAAGTAAATCAAGGCTGGAAAAGGCTATCACTCCAGTAAAGTCATGGACCAAGAATATACCACCACCAAGATATGGTCAATTCTAATGAATTTCTTTTCTAATGTCCATATAGATATATATGTACACATATATATAAATGTCCATATGTGTGTATGTGTATATATCTGTACTTTGGGTAAAATGTTCATATATATATATACACACACATACACTCACATGCATATATAAACACATATGTAATGGGTATGTGTGTGTATGCATGTCATCTGAGAAATAAAACCTCCAGAATAACCATCTTTTTTCCTCCACTAGGAACCTTTCCCTGAAATTTACAGGCTACCCTGTATTTGAACAGTACCTTATAATTTACAAAATGCTTTGATAGAAATAATTTTCCTCTTTGTGGCTTCTCAGCACTGGTGGCCCTGTTTGAATTTCTAATTATGAAACAGAAAAGATTTAGAGGAAAAAAATAATCAAACGACCAAGCAAAACAAAATCCTGGGGAGGAAAATTTAAGCACATTTCGGGGACGTTTTGCTTGAAGGAGAGCAAGCACTCTGAATCATCCACGTAACAAATAATTACAACGCAAGGGATTGAGAGTGGCTTTTTTCACTTTCCCAGTAGGTGCGCTAGAGGGGACGGACTCATGAAATTCAAATGAAATATTTAGAACATTCTAAAACCATTCTGCTAACAAACCAAGAACCTACAAATAAGGACCAAAAATGTATACATAAAGCCAAGCCAAAGGTCGATAATAAATATAATTCATTTGGTGAACAGGAACTATGAGAAAGAAAAATGAAGAGTACCGAATGGCCAAATGGGCCTGAACGATTATATTCAGCCTAACGTTCACATAGCAAATCATAAATGGAGTTTAACACAGTTAAGGGATAGGAGAGTGAATCAGATTAAGAAAAGGCACATAGGAAAAGGCAGACGGATTAAAATGAATCAGCATTCTAGCTCAACATACTTTACGATATATAGACAAGATGATGGGCCAGGAAGAAAACAAACTAGAATATGGTGAAATAATTTAGAGGAGCCATGAGACACACAGAAATGACACTTGGGCATGAGTCATGCGATTCTAAGAATCTCTTCAAGGGTGAGGGGCGGGATGAAGTAGAGAATCTAGATAAACAGAGCAGGATTAATAAAAAGGAAAAGACAAGACGAAAGAACTGGGGATCAGTTCTGAAAGAGAAAAAGAATTTGGCATGAATTTGGTCCCTTGATGACAGGAAACTGCTTTTGTGCTAATAAAAATGAACTATGCAAGTGCTGACATTGACTCTGGTTTAAAATAGACAGCCATCTGGGTGGATGGTATAGAGTGCTATGTTCACAGCAGTGGGAAATAGAAAATATTCTCAGATCCCTTTTAGTCAGATGATTCTTTATATATATAAAAAAATCTGCTGCTGAAATTATGTGTGTGTGTGTGTGTGTGCACGTGTGTGCACGTGCTGTCCTGGGGCTTGAACTCAGGGCCTGAGCACTGTTTTTGAATTTTTGTGCTCAAGGATAGTTGTCTACCACTTGAGCCACAGCTCAATTTCTGGCTCTTTGGTGATTAATTGGAGAAAAGAATCTCACAGATTTTCCTGCCCGTGCTGGCTTGGAACTGCAATCTTCAGATCTCAGCCTCCCAAAGAGCTAGGATTGTATTTTTATACTTGATTTTTTTTTGTTTAAATTTTGTATATTTTAACAGCGACATTTCTTGGCCCATCAGTGCATGAAAGTCCATGCTGCTTATACCAGTAGCTTTTTCTCTCCAATGCAATGCCCTTCCCAATGAGTTGGGTTTTCTTTGCAAATGGAGGCAGCGCTTCCTTGCTTTTCCCTGGATTGCACTTTACTGAGTAGTCCTCAATTTACATGTCAGGTTCCAGCCCCAGCCCCTCTTCTAAGCCGCAGGCTCCTGTAGTTCTATGTTAATTTAACTTCTCACCTGGAGTGGATGTTTGCTTCTTATGCCAGTATGGGGGTTTGAACTCAGGTTCTGGGAGCTGCCCCTTAGCTTTTTCCACTCGAGACTGGTTGGTGCTCTACCACGTGAGCCACACTTCCACTTCTGGCTTTTTGCTGGTTAATTGGATATGTAAGTCTCACAGACTTGCTACACATGCTATCTTGAAAGTGTGATCCTCAGATCACAGCTCCTGGGCAGCCAGGATCCCAGGCCTATAACACATCTGAAACTCAGCAGTCTGTGTTTCTCCTTTTCCCTTTGCCAGCCTTCCCATCCTGCTTCAGGGCACGAAGCAAAGACAGCCTTGCTACACACTCCTTCCCAGATGCAGGAAACCAGCAGAACGGCTCCACTGCAATCTCCAGAAGGGAAGGAGACCTAAGTTCGGCCCATTGCCTGGCTGCATTGGCTAGGCCACGACTCCACTGCCCCCCTCCCGGAGTCCACCATTCACCTAGGAGAAGGTCTGACTTCCTTGCGCTCCTCACAGCCTATCACTCTCTGTATGGAGGCCTCGGCCTCTTCATTACAACCTCCAAGAGCACACTCCCCCGAGGAAAGCAGAGGAAGCTCAGACCCTCAGAGCTGCACCCCTGGCTGCTTCTCAGCGTCCCCCCAAAGACGTCGTAATCCCCCTGCTTACTTCATGTGTTTCCAATCTCACTTTCTCGGCCAACAGTTCCCGGAAACAGCCACCGGCTTCGTCCTCAGCATGGATTGACTGTCTTTGCGTTTCTCCGCTCACTGACTTCGTTCCAGTGCCTTTACTCGTTTACTGTCATTGTCCTTTGGTTGCACAGAGAGCTTGGCATCATTTTAATTAGTGCCCCAGCCTAGCACCTAACTCAAAATTATGTCGAATGAGAGACAAAAATGTAAGAGCTTTTAGCCCTATGTGTTCAGATTCTCTTGCTATTCCTTTTAAATCTTTTGAACCACTTTCAATATCCTCCCTATACTTCTAAGCAGCCATTACTGTAAACTCGCATAAACATTCACTTTTGTCTAAGCAGTCATTACTTTTCACTCTGCTAAATATTCGTTTCTTGTGCATGCAGGAAAACGTAGTCCCTTTATAGATGAGCAGACAGAACCAGTAAGAGAGTACCGAGAAACTACTATTGCTCAAAACACTCTGACTCCTTACCTCGGCCTATGAGCTACCTAGAAGCAACATCAAAACGTTTGACGTTTCTGCCTCCTATACCTTATGGTCACCTGGAATCCAGGAAGGAAAGCACTGGTTCCTAACAACTGGGACAGGACCTGCCCCGTGACAGGGGGTAGATGACCAGATCCACCTGACATCTCCACCTGACATGGAGACTAGTCAAACCGCAGATGTCACCAGAAGTGTCAGATCCTTGCGTCCCTCCTGCTCCGTTCTTGCTTCACTAAAACCTAAAGCTCTATTTCATTCTTGGTCTTTACTTCCATCAAAAACTGGATTCTTTCCCAAACAAAGCATTTCTTCCTTCCAGTCTCTGTACTCAATATTGATACAAGTCACATTTGTAAGACACGTTCTCCATGCTGCCTGCTGATAGAACAATGATAGAGAAACTAGTTTAGGAAAGAATTGTAAAACAGATCCAGGCAAACGTTACCTGCCCTTCCGTGAAAACCAGAGTCTCATTCTATTATTATCTACATAAAGCAGATTTTTTAAACTCAACTTTGGGAATCCAGTGATCTGAAGTGATAAATGACATAATATGAACACAGGCCTCACCAGGCCAAGGCTGCTGACCCTATTCCTAAACCAAACACATAATGAAGCCAACTGAAGGGAGTTCTCTGTTCTCATTCTGACTGAAAACAAGCTGGGGGAAAGGCACTTGATGAAAGGCTGAAGTTGAGCACAGTGTAGTTGCTGTTGGTTGCTAAGCTATCTATTTGTGGCCAAAGTCTCTTAGTCATCATCTATGGGAAACCAGAAGCTACCCTGACTCGGTGCACGGCCAACCCTGACCTCTAGAACCAGACCCTATGCTCTCCGGCTGCTTCAGAACAGAGTGAGAACACCATTCATGGCAAGGCGGTGATCGCAAAACCCATCATCCACAATGACCATAGGCCAGGACTCTGACTAGCAATCAAACCAAGCACGGTTTGATCAGAAGATAGAATACCCGGCACTTGAAAGTCATTCCAGGCAAAGCTGCCAGGACAGGTAAAGTAGGAAGCTAAACAGATCTAGAATGAGAAAGACCACTTCAGACCTTCATTGCCACAGCCTGAAAGTGGACCCAATCTAGTTCATTCCAAGGCTGTAGATATTGACTATTATACATATACATACACAATATATAGATATTAACTATCGATATATAAATTTATTATATATGTATTATATGTTATAAAATATATAGCCCCATGTATTATATAATGTGTTATATCATAGAATAATATAATACAAAATATTATATATTATAAAGAGACAGGGACAATATATCTAATAGATACAGGGTATATAATATTCATTTATGATTACTTCATAGAAAGATAACATTAGTAAACAACATTATACTATTGCCTTCACTCCAAATATTAGAGAACTTAAATTAATTGCATATCATTATCACAAAGATTCATTGTAAGGGTAAAGCAAAAAATGTGTTTTACTGTTTGAAATATTTCAAGATAATCTCATGAAGAGCATGAGATTTGAGAATATTTTGAGTTTTGCTTTTTATTAACCAAACATTAATAAGCACTATCTTTGACACAGACCCATAGAAAATAACTTCACAGTTGCATAATTTGAAAAGAAAATAAATTCTCATGTGACCCTCTTCAGAATGTCTGAACAAACATAATTGACTTGCTTCTTCATAGGCTCTATATATAACCACAAAGGCACATTAATTACTAATCACTTACTCTGTGCTTTTGAAAATTTGCTTCCTTTAAAATGCTAACTATGTTTTCAACAATACAAGCTTTTTAAGCTTTGGAATCCTTTAGGTAATAAAAAAAACAACAACCATTCATTTGAATGGAAGGAAATATTGAGACTGTAAGCTTTTATCACCACCTGGTAAATGTCAACCTGTACAAGTGTTGTACAATTGTACAATGTTCCCAGAGGAACAAAAGGTCACATGACAGAAACAAATAACCTTAAATATTCAAGTGCTCCCCAGCAATCCGAGGGCTATGTAGAGTTACTGGAAAAAATGTAATTAGCAATGGCCTTCTTCTGGAAAAGCATCTACCTCTTTGATTTCCTGCCTGTAATTCAGACATTAGCATCCCAGTCAGCCACATCTTGCACTTTGGCATTTATTGAGGCAGTGTCAATTCAACCGCTCCAAATAATCATTTTCAACTCCTGTAGACTATCAGCCTAACACCTGACACTCCTGTGAACATTAGATAATTTTAGATGTTCAGATTCTACATTGTCTTCATAGGAAATTTTTTATCCCGAAACAAAGAGATAAAGCAGTGTTTTCTATTGCCTAGGTACTTTGCCATTAAAAAAAGAAGAAGAAGAATTTAGTGCATCATGCTCCTCCTCTCCCGCCCCCCCATGCTTAACCTACAACACAACTTGGTCCACGAAAGTGTCCAGGCCCCTGTCACCTGTCCCTCGAGTGCAAACACACATCTGCTTTAGGTGCAAACGAGGTCAGATGAGAAGATTTTTCAGGAGAGATCTGGCACTTAGCTCAGCTAGAAGTCAACTGAAATTTCAAGAATGCAACCGAGAACCAAAAAATGGAACACCACTGTTGGAAAAGCAAAAATAAATAAATAATGGGGGCATTAAAGGTGATGCTTCTAGCATTTAACAAGTTGGGGTTTGTTTTTTTGTGTCTGTGTTTCACAAAACAAAAGAATAGCTGATGGTTTTCAGAAGCTGATTGTCTCTCACATAGTCTAAAATTAAGACCAAAGAAGGGAAACGAAGCAGGTGCATTGTGCTCAGAAACTGACACGTGGAATTGAACAAGTTTCATCCTTTGAACGACTACTTAAAGATAGTAACAATAAATGTTAAGAAAAATCCTCAAGGCATAGATTCTGAAATTGTAAAGAGACACAAGTAACAGCCAACACTTGGTTTATCTGGAAGTTCCTTTTAATGAGGGATGTGTGTGAATCCATAAGAATTATGAAGGGTATTTCTTTTTTTAAATTAAAACTTGTAGGAGTAGTTTTACAGTCCTTCTGTATCTCCTTGAAAGAAGCAGTAATCTCAGAACATCATTTCACAGAGCTGTGCTCTGAAGGAAACATTTATCACTATAAAGATAAGATTGCTCAAATTCCATCATCTTCCACAAAAGTTCACAATGAAAAGAAGGGATATCCCCAAAATCTACTGTGGGAACGCTGAGCTTACAGTATGTTTATGTATCTTCAATAAATAGGGACAATTTATTATCTCAGTTCTTATCTCTCAATGAAAAGTTCTTGTCATGAGAGATGCTAGGTAGAAAAGGGTAAGAGAGAGAAAATGAGTTTTACTCATATATCCAAAGGTAGAAACAATCATTGATAATTAAATATTTATTACCTATTAAATTATTTTTTTAAAGAGAAAGCATAAAGCTTTCCACTTCTCCTAGGTAATGTAAGTGATAATCTACCAGTTAGAAGTTGAGAATTAAGTAAAAGAGAGAGAAAGATAGGTAATTAAAAAATTCAACGAGGATGATTTGATTAATCGTGTTTTGTATTTTGTGTTAAACTGCGTTGTCACTTGGCATTTGTTATTTTTTATATTTTGTCTGGTTTTGTTGGCTTCCAAAAATTATGTAGATGCATAATAAATAAGAAAGTATATTAAAATGAGTTAAAATTCATATATAATCCTATATTTACATGTAATCATTTGAGATGTCATCTAGCTCTCCACAGGAACATATAAACATAGGAAGGTACTGCATCTATAATCCTAGCTGCTCCAGAGGCTCAGATCTGAGGATCTGGATTAGAGGCAGCCAAGGCAGACAAATCTGAGTCTCTTTTCTCCAATTAAGCAGCAGAGAGCTAGAAGTAGAGGCCTGGCTGGAGGCTCCCAGTGAGGTCAGAGCACGAACTATGTCAGTTGATAAGTACGGTACATCCTGGTCAAGGACATGCTGAACTGAAACCTCTTCTTACAACTATTTAACTAATGACAGTCCTGAAATAACTTCAATGGGAGTTGGAGGCCCAGCTCCCTTGGTAGAGCGCCAGACCATGAGTGAGAGCATCACATACCAAGCTTGAGTACTGACCTTGAGTCACCAAAAAGAAAAAGGAACCAAAAAAGTAAAATAAAACCAAACAAAGCAACAAAAGACAAAGCCCATACCACCACCAAAAACAACACAAAAAAAATGTGTAGGGGGAGATACAGAGAGAAATGAACAGACAAATGGAAATAATTCTACTAAATTGGAATCATATGTACGTATTAATGTGTCAAATTAATGTATGCACTGATTTTATATAATTTCATCACACTAATATATTATTTTTACCAGAATTGAAAACTAAGAAATTAAATCTTGCTGAATGTTTGACATATTTAGTTATTCACATTAAACTCATAATAGTGAATAATATATTCTGATGTAGCTTGTCAAAGCTTTTTTGAAAAATTAAGACTGCCTTCTTAATGCCTTTTATTCATTATGATTCCACTTGAAACAACAAGTTAAAAACTTATAATGATAGAAATGATAAAATTGTCATAGTCCTAGCTTTTTTAAATTTTATTTATTTATTTACTTATTTTTTTGTCAGTCGTGGGGCTTGAACTCTGGGCCTGGGCACTGTCCCTCAGGTCTTCAAGCTTAAGGCTAGCGCTCTACCACAGGAGCCACAGCGCCGCTTCCTGCTTTTTCTGCTTATGTGGTGCTGAGGAATCGAACCCAGAGCCTCATGCATGCAAGACAAGTGCTCTACCACTGAGCCACCTTCCAGCCTACTCCTAGCTTTTTTCACTCTTATTTGTGCATATCTAGGTTATGTACTTCTAAGCTATCATACAAGTTTGTGGCCGCAGCTATACACTGAACTTCAAATCCAAAGCTAAATTTTGCTTCTGAATAGTCTGGCCCTTTAGACAAATTATTTAACCTTCCTATGCCTTTTACTCTAGAGAAGTATTCAGTTTTTTAAAAATTAGTATTAAGTAGTTGTTACAATTCCACATGTCAGGTTTTGAGTAGAATCCTGCCAAGGATATCGTGATCAGTGCCAAGAAGAGCAAATGGTTTTTACCTGCTTCTATGAGCACGTGAGTAGAGACCACGGGACGTTGTGGGACCTGAGTCTGTGTGGTGTGATCTCTTCAGAGTCCACTCCTTCCACAGCTGCTAACTGCAAATCTACTTCACTGGAAGCCAGCTATCATCGATGACTGGAATGACCCCCACAAGGATGTGCTCACTTGGTCATCAGGCCAGGCCCTACTAGAAGATGGCGGAATCACCCATGGAAGGAAGGTATGGCGATGGGATGTGCTCTCAGGGAGGATACTGCCAGCCTGGTACCTTCTGGACTCTCTCATTACCGCTCTGGCCTCGGAGGTGAGCAGCTTTCTTCCTCCATAGCCTCTCACCATGGTCTGTTGCCCAAAGCAACAAGACCTAGAACCACCACACCTAGAGCTTCTGACCCCGTGACACAAAACAATCCTTCCTCCCCTTCCAGAAACATCATCTCTAGATGCTTCCTCTGAGGGACAGAGCTGACGAACTAGCAGTCTCAATCATAAGCAATAAAATCATGACTGTGTCTCTACCTGGGTCAGCCTTCTGTGTACTTAGATAGATAAATAAGGCCCGAATGGAATTTCCCAATAGTGGAGCAATATGTTACTATTGACTGTATAATTGTCTCTTCTCGCATACAAGTGTTCCTTTTCTTAATATTTCATTGAATTGCTTTTGAATCACCTCCTTCATAACATGTAGCTAGAATGTTGTCTAAGTTCTTATATGTCCAAAACCACATAAATATTGCCAAACTAAAATGATGGATTGATATAGGTCCCATGGTTTCCCTCATTTGCAATATCTAGTATATGGCTGAGACAAACAGAAACTGTCAGACAAGTTGATGTTAGGCGAAATGAAGCCCAAGATAAGGGTTCAAATGTGTTTTTCTTTCTTATGATTGTTTCCAACATATTTATAAGATGATTTCTTTGTTGCTTTGTATGTCCCTCCCCCAGGGTATAAGCCCTGCTTTCACTGTATTTGATGTTGATATGATTTGTGGAGGGGAAGGGAAAAAACAATCTGTTTAAATAGGGTTACAGGTGGATCCATTACAACAATGAGATGTACAAGACATTATGTCAAAAAATGAACTTTACAACATTGGCAGGGTGGGGGATGGGAGGGGGTGGGAGGGAGGTGTGGGGGTGGAGGATGGAGAGGGAAAGGGATGGTACGGGAAAACAAAGGAGGAAGCAACAATGCTTGATAAGAAATGTATTCACTATCTTGCCCATGTAATTGTAACTCCTCTGTATGGTATTTTCACAATAAAAAATAAAATAAAATAAATGATGGATTGGTTTGATAGAATTTTAGATGCTAAAATTTTCTTGGAAACTTGTGGACAAGTGCTAGGTCACAGAAGAGTCCAGTGAAGATATCAGATTTATTCTTACTCTTTAGTAAGTGAAGCCTTTCTCCAAAAATGTTAACATAGCTCCCAGAAGATCGGGGGCCTTAGTAAATTCCTTATCTATTTGGCATCACAGTATCTTCATCTATAAAATTAAGATAATAATCAAACTTAACAGGTGGTTGAAGATTAAATTAGTAATAGTACACAAAGTGCTCAGAAAAGTGTCTGACACAATAAAAACTTAAAATGCTATTATTCTCATGTGAATGTATAGAGATGATGATAGAATGTCATCATAATTTAAAAGTATCTGGTTTGAGGCCATTTTAGCTTCACTGCTATGCTCCTTTGAGGGGTATGTTGGTGATATAGATCTATACAGTAGTATGGTTTCTCTATGCTAAGTGACACAGCCTTCTTTTTCCTTCTTGAACTTGTCTTCATTGGCTAACTACTTACCCAAAAAATCTGTCTTGCTAAATTTACAAAAATATATTGAGACACATGGTTTTCTATTTGTTCTAGAATCATAAAACCCGGTGGTTATTAGCCCATTGCCAGCTCACCAGACAAAGGAAATTCACTCAACTGGAATATAAGTAAAACAAAATTGAAAATTAATAAAAACCTAATCAAATTTAATGACAGTGACAATGAACACTATTAGAGCGTGTTGGACTGCGTTCTCCAAAGGACAAATCTTATCTCCTCACTCTCCACTTCCCAAGTGGTTATTTAAGACCAGAAATCTATAGATTCTATTGTAAGAATAATAGAACCAATAGATTTAAAAAATCACCTAAATATCCAGCATTCAAGTAAGTGCATGGGAAAATTCCAAATGGTTCCAAGTTATGCACATCATAATATTTAACTAGATCGTATCTAAGTGGACTTATTTTCTCCTAAGAGAAAACTGAAAAAAATGAGTTAAGCCTTTTACATTGAAGTAAAACAGAAAGTATCTGTTTCTACAGTTCTTTCTACCCATGGAATAACACGGGAATTCATAAATAATTCCAACAAATGGTTAAAGTTTGAAACAAAGCAGTGGCAAAACAAGCCTATGGGTGTAAAATTAGAAACACCAACTGCATCACCATGATGGCACTCGTTATTGGTTAGAATATGTTGGCAATTAAGCCAAAATCACGCAGCTAATCCCCGGATGTAGCCGCTTCCTCTGCTTTGTTTCAGAGGTACAGGATGAATCACAATTCCCAGCTGTCTTGGACGTGAGCGTTATTGATCAGGAGGGAGGGCAGGCCCAATGTGTGGACAGATTGGTCCAATTTCATTACAATGACAGGAAAAACAATTCTGAGCACATTCTCTGAAGGGAGGGTGTGGGTCGCTTCAGTTTTATTTCAGCTTGGCAGTGAGCTTGTGTGCCTCGTGGACAGACGCTTAATGAGAGACCACCAAGATGCCTGCAGAGAAGCAACAAGGTACTTGCTAAGGCTCCTGGGAAGATTTCTAATCATCACACACGAGCCTCAGGGAGAACACAGCACTGCTTCCAAGTATTCATTCCTGAATTTTCAAGCCCCAGCTATAAAGTACTTTATAATATTAATAATAATAATTTGTATGATCATTCATTGTTGTGCTTGAATTCAGGGCCTTGTGCTCTCATTTAGCTTTTTCTGCTCAAGGCTGATGCCCCAGCACACGAGCCACCCCTCCACTTTCTTGCGGCATAATTGACAGAAAGAGTCTCACAGACTTTCCTACCCCACCAAGCTGCAAACTGTGATCCTCAGATCTCAACCTCCTAAGGTGATGGATGTAGCCACGGGCGCCCAGCTACAGCATATTATTAAAAGTTCACATTGAGAGTCTCTCTCGGTGATATTGTGACAAGATAGAACAACCATCGTTTAGAAGAGACATAACACACACACATACACACACGTACATATACATATGGTTTTGTATACACACACATATATACATGTGCATTATACAGTTGTATGAATCAAGTAAGCTAAATATCAATGTCTGCCTATACCCAACTCGATATTGATGGAGGGCTTGTTTATTGTGGAAATGTTCCTACATATTCCAAAACTTGGCTGTTCCTTTTCTCGTGACAAGGCAGTCCTTCACCTGGCTATTGAATTAAGTCACCATGCCTTCACTTCTTGTATCATTTATTCAGATAAAATAAAGAAACTGTTCTAACAGGAGAGTCATGGATAGACTGGCATGCCTTGCTC
This sequence comes from Dipodomys ordii, assembly GCF_000151885.1. Taxonomy (NCBI): domain Eukaryota; kingdom Metazoa; phylum Chordata; class Mammalia; order Rodentia; family Heteromyidae; genus Dipodomys; species Dipodomys ordii. Next base: position 4,662,328 of record NW_012267251.1, read on the forward strand.
ACATAATCATAAATATTAAATGTGCCTAGACACTCACACAGAGTGAGAACAGAGGAAGATACTCTCAGGAGAGGCTCCTATAGGCTCAATAGCTATGTGCCTCTGACCCTGTAACATAGCATTTATCGAAATGAGCTCCAGGAAACAGAAACGAGAGGCTGTCTAAGGGAGGGACAATGGGTGAGCAAATGCAGCAGTGGTTCTCTCTAGACACTAGGTTGAAAATGAACTGTACAACTTGGATGTGGGGACAAGAGGGAGAAAGTAGGAGAGAGCAAAGGAAGGGGTGACACTGTCCAAAAACAAACGTACTCATGACCTGACTAACATAGCCATAACCCGTCTGTACATCACCTTTAGAATAATGATAACTAAATTTTTTTAAATGTGCTTAAAGAAGTACGAGCAATTTCCTACTTAGTGGAGATATCCCCCCAAAACCATATTAGAAATACATAGAACAAATTTGAAGATATTACAATGGAGAAAAATGTTTTATATTTCTTGTTAAATACAACTTTGGAATTAAAATGGGTTATTTATGCTTAGCTCTTATAGAGTAAATATAGTGTGTAAGTATATATAATTTAATCTTTACTGTGAAACTAGCTTATAGGTTAATTAATATTATCCCCAGTTCATGAGATGGCAAAAACTTCTATGATTTATCTGTGCTACAGATTTCTATTGCTCCACATAGCCAGAAGTTTGTTGTTTTCCTTTTTTCCTGAGATAAAGAATATTCTGCAGAAAAACACGGTTCTTCAGCTAAACTGCGTTTGTACTGGCTTTCCATCCGCTCTGCAAATAAATGGCACTGAATTCTACACTTAACTATGAACCCAAACTCTCAGTTAAACTTTTCTTCTTTTGAAGACAGGGTCTGGGATTTGATGGCAGGAATGAATGCTGTTCTCTTGGACTGGAAGATAGGAACCATGTTTTCTTCATGGGAGAGACAAGACACAGGACAGTTAGTCGCCAACAGGGCTGAACTGAGGTAGTATACCAGGCCTGGACGGGTGGTTAAGTTGTGTTTTATACTTTATACACCAGGTGAGGTATAACTCTTTACTAAAACAGTCTGAATGATGTATTTTGACTCGTATAACACACTTATATCTGTCTTGGTAGATCATAACATGATGCTGCCTATAATTTACAGAGGTATTGCCGGAGAATACCCAATTCAAATCTCAAGTCCTTCCCTTCTGAGCACTATCATTTTAAGAACATCCAAATATGCCTGTGATCAAAACCAATAACATTTTATTTGGCTAAGTTTCTCTTTGGCTCATTTTGGCAACGTTAAAGCCAGGGCCACATTTTAGCGATAGCTAGAACTTCGGCTAGCAGGTGTCATGGACCCGTCACAAGAGCAGCAACTCCCACAGCGATGCAACCAAGAGCAGAGCAGATTATCGCTCCAGACTCTTCTGTGGTGTGTGTGCTGGTCCTTGTACCTGGGCAGGCGCTGTCCCTGAGCTCCTGTGCTCAAGGCTAGCTCTTCCCTACCGCCTGAGCCTCGGCTTCTGGCTCATTTTTTCCTGCCTGAGCTAGTTCCGCACTGCTATCCTCAGATCTCAGCCTCCTGGGTAGCTAAGATCACAGGTGGGAGCTACGGGTGCCTGGCCATTTCTCTGTGTTGTTGATTTTCATAGTTGATCTCTTGCCAAGGCCCTGCCTTCTGTGAGGCACACCTCTGTGCTGTGGAATCGTCTACGATGGCCCACGTGGGGCCTGTGGAACGCGAAGACACACTGGCAGGGCCTGGAGGAGCCGCCTCTGCGTCCTGTGCAGCTGCAGGCAGGGCTCCCCTGCAGCGGGCCGGGCAGAGGCCGGCCCGGAGGGGGGCAGTTTTCACCCCACTGGGTCTGATCTGCAGAAGGCAGAAAGATGAGGGCAGCCCATGCCAGTGCTGTGAAGGAAGTGTTCTCCTCCGACATGCAGGGCAGACCCAACACACTCTCGTGAGGTGCTGTTGGCACTTGGGGAAATGTCAGAATCCCAGTCCATCTCAATACCAACAGACGCAGGCCACCAGCGCTGTCTGTCGGATAAAAGAAGGACTCTGCTTAGGCAGAGGCCCGTTACAGTTTATGCTGAGTATTGAGTTGTTTATTTCAACCAACCACTGATAATAATGGGTGGTAACACACTGTCCTTCAGAAACTGTAATGAAGCAAAAGGCATAATGAAAATGCTGATAGACAGGAACTTACCAGGTGAAGATGAGACAGAGTAATGTAGATATCAAAATCAAAACTTGATTAAACATGGCAGACTGAGTACGCTGAATGGCTCTGTGTAGATCATTCTAGAATAACAGCAAGAGCGCGTGTATTAGTCTCATGTTGAAAGATCAAATAATAGTAAATTCAATGAAGAAGTGAGTAATAGCAAAGTGAAACTACAATCAAAGCTCATTGTCAAAAAAATAGGAATTAGAACACATAGCTTATCACCAAAAGAAAAAGTCCATGAATACAATTTTGGCATTTGATTTGATTTTTCTAATTTCTAATTCATATTATCCTTATGTTGTTGTACAAAGTGACAGAACTAGAGCTTGAACTCAGGGCTTTGTGATCTTGCTTGGCTCTTTCTGCTCAATGCTGTCTCTCTACCACTTGAACCACACCTCCACTTCCAGCTTTTCCTTGGTTAATAGAAGAAAAGTGTCATAGATTTTTCTACCCAGGCTGGCTTCAAACTGTGATCCTTAGAGCTCAACCCTGTGAGTAGCTAATAGTACAGGCATGAGCCACTGATATCCAATTTGATTTAATATTGATATTAGAAGAAATGTAAATCCAAGACATATTTGGTACTTTTCCAATTGATAATTAAATAATAACAATAATAATAATAATCAGTGTTGCTTAAAGCATAAAAGGTGAACACCCATCTTCAGTACCACTCAGGAAACTACAAATTTTAGGGGGGTTATTTAGTAATATATATCAAAACCCAGAATATAACCTTTCTAATCCATGCATTCATTCATTCAGTAAGCATTTAGCCAATAACGAAATTTCTAAAATGTGAACACATGAAAATCACCCAAAATATGCAACAATGTTTATGTGACCTAATGAATGATTGTCCATACTAAAGCAAATAAAATATGCAATATAAAACTGGTTAATATTTAATTATAGGTTTAGTCATATCCATTAAAAAGGTTTTTTAACTTAAAGAGTTATAATCATTGCATTTCTTTAGAATGTACTTTTAATGTCCTCAAAATTAATGCCATATGAGAAAAGTAACTTCACTAGTGGAAAATATCTCAATGAGACATCACCTTATTTTCCCTTACCACAGAGATACAAAGAAGTCCTATAGAAAAAAAAAGAATTATGGTGATTGATTAGATTTTCATTGTTCATCCTTCAGTTTATTGCAGAAGCAGTGCTAATGAGCAGAGAAACAGTTAGAATCCAATGGTACATGGAAAAGCAAACCTTAGAAATAGGAGGGAAAGGATTAATATTGCAAAACATTCCTTTTTCCTCTCCCTGAATAACTAACGGTTCTGTCTTGCTTATTTTTTCCAACAACTAATTTCATAGTAATTAACAGAGATTTTTTTCTCCTGATGTATTTTTTTCATTAGCAATTTGGCGATCTCTATTTCATCCACTGGAATTGCTCTGGGGATAATTAAGACTGCACCGAGGTTCTACAAGCCAGTGCACAGGCCAGGGCCCCCCACACTGGCTGTGAGCCCCCACCATTACTTGATATAAAGAAATACTCGCCAAGTTAAGACTACTCAAATGTTATTCAAATAGTCTTCTGGGCCAAAACTTTGGTCATAATGTCTATTCCAAGACCAGCTAAATGGAAATTATGTTTGTCTCCAAACAACTGTGATTTATAGTGAAGCATAATTATTAATATTGGGACTCTTTCTGGATTTCTGCCAAATACAAGATTTATACACTCATATTGTATATGTGTGTATGTGTGTGTGCACAAGCAAACCTGCTGTATAGTGCCTGTACCTTCTCTTGCAGATGAAGATACCAATAGAAAAGTTAAGTAGTTTGCCTAGTAGAGGGTGTAGCATATAGTGAAAAAGATCTCCCTACCTATAGAATAAATGAATGAAAACAATCTGTAGAATGAATGAGCAAACAGAAAATGTCTCTTAGCTTGCTTGCACGTCTTCAACAAGGCCTCTGTAAACACACTTCGGTCCTAGGTACACGACATTCATTTCAAACACAGTCAGCTTTGAGCAAATACACGTGGCATAATTCTCAACCTTGCATCTCTTCTTCTGCCTGGCTTTCCACTCTCCTTTCTAACAGCCCACACACAACTAAAATCAACCAAGTCTAATAGGATGATATTAAATGAGAGTATTTCACATCTCTCATAGGGCCCCATAAATTGTGTGGATCATGAAACCACTCAAAATTAAAAGCAATTTGACACATCACTTCCCTGCGTCCTTCAAATCAGGGCGCCTCTTCCAGAGGAACAGATTCCCTGGAAAGGGGAAGGGATTTGTCCACGGAAACCAGGTCCAAACAAGAGTTAGATGCTGTCTTATGACATACAGAAAAATCTAAACCTCTTTCATAAATGAGGCCCTGCAAAGGAAGTCATGTGTTTCTATAGACATTTCACACATTTTCACACTGGTTTCACTATTCTAAAAGGATCGCTTCCAGTCTCTCAATTAACATAGATGTACACTTAAAATACTGTTACATACATATTGCTCTATGTGTATATATACATTATATATGTATATATACATTATATATATACATTATATACACAAACATATTCTTTACATATTATATTTACACAAAATATATAACATAAATATGCATAGAACATGAATACATAACAGCATTTTAATGTTATGCCTATATTAATAAATATAAATAAATTAATAATTAATTAAATGTTATAGGTTAATAAATACAGATTATATAGGTTATATATTAATAAATACAAATTATATAGGTTATATATTAATGAATACAAATTATATGCAATTTCTATCTTATGCATTCAATTTTATATGTAGTTCCTATGTTCTGGATAACAAAAGATCAAACCCTGAAACAGCTAATTCGGTTTATGCCTAGAAAATCAGTAAGGAAAGAGCAAAGGGCTTAAAAGTATTTTTTTTATATTTTGCATTAAGAGGGAAACTTTTGGCCTTCACTTTTATTACTTACAATCATGTTTTCCAAGGCGTGCTTCGCAAGCCAACAGTTTAGAAATACTGGAACAAACAGGTTCCGTAAGGAAGGCCAGAATATCTGAAAAACAAATCAAAGCTGAACTTCTATCTCAAAAAAAACATCCTAGCCCACGGATTAAGAGTTTCATTTAATCAGATTAAAAATTGAGACAACGAAATGATTTAGTGGCAAAATCTTTAAACACATATTTGTTTGTTTGGTTGGTTGGTTGGTTTTTATTTAAAAAAAAATAAAAGCAAAGTAAAGATAGGACCTTTAATTCATTAGGTCTTCCTTAGAAAAATAAGAGCAGAAGAAAAGAAAATAATGATCTCTCATTACACGTCAGATATAACTATGCTAATCCATTATTAGGCCTTTTACTGTAATGCTTTATAAGTGGCCTTATCTTCCTTCTTACTTGAGATAAGCAGGAAAGATGAGAGAAGGCTGTCTTTTACAACATTTCTACTCCCTGTCTTCGCAGTCACCAACTTCAAGTGACACTGAGGACCTGCCCCATTGCCATGATTCTGAGCCTCCTGTCACCTCCCGTAGATAAGTTGCTCAAAATAAACTATCAGAAGTCACCATTTCAGGATTGATTTATTGCCTAATGTTTCCAACCAAAATCCAAATAAAGTGCTAGAAAGTACAATTCCAACCAACATTACTATTGTATTGAGATTAAAACCTTATTTTGCAAACGGGAAAGCACAAAGTTACATATTAATATGATCACAGTTACATAGGATTATTATGAAAGTGGTAATTGACAGTACATTGGTGTCTAGGTCGCAGAAAGTTTCCTACGAAAGGAGAATTGCAGTTAGTATACCCTATGGTTAAACTAGAGATAAGTGTATTTTCACTATTGTTCATTGTAATTTGTTTCCACTTTTTAATATTTCTACAACATAAACAAGAAATACAGTGAGCAATTTCAAGTCTTTCTAAGAGTACTGATAATTGTTCAATGGCATCTCTAGACCCATACTTCATTTTGTAATTGAACTAAATCTCATTAGATTTCATTGAATTACCCAATTCACTTATTCAGCTGCATTTACTCTTTTTCAGTGCTATGATTCTAACCAAAGTGTCAATCCATGTATCTTTGCTGCAATATCATTTACAAGCACTTAGAGTTTTAAAAAACTACTTAAACATAATAACATTTTTTTTGTTTTTGAAGATATTAGGACTTACTGAGATAATGAAAGGAACCGCGTTGATTATCTCCAAGATAAATGGAATTCGTAAAATCTGTTCCCAGATATTTCCCTAAGCAAGAAAGAAGGAATAAAAATAAAAGTCAATTATGCTGAATCCTATTAAAAAGGGGAAAAAATCTGGACTGTTATAATAAGAAAGCCGGTGACAACAGAAAACTGAATTGCGGAATGATAACTGTGAATTGCGGAATGATAACTGTGAATTGCAGAATGATAACTGGGGTATTGGCGACCTGAAGATTGTTTGTGTGATCTCTCACTTTTATAGTAAGTCCAAGAAGTCCAAGAAATATTTTATAGTAATCCATATGAAATTGGAATCCTACACCATGGTATAGAAGTAAAGAATGAAAATAAAATACATGATGGGCTGGGAAGGTGGCTCAGTGGTAGAGCACTTGCCTTGCATGCATGAGGCCCTGGGTTCAATTCCTCAGCACCACATAAGCAAAAAGAAAAAAAGCCGGAAGTGGCGCTGTGGTTCAAGTGGTAGAGCGTTAGCTTTGAGCTGAAGAGCTGAGAGACAGTGCCCAGGCCCAGAGTTCAGGCCCCATGACCAGAAAAAAAAAAAGAAAATAAGATATATGAATCAGCCAGACACCATTCTGTCATCCTAGCTACTCAAGAAGCTGAGATCTGAGGATCATGGTTCAAAGCCAATCTGGCAGGAAAGTCTATTCAACTCATATCTCCAATTCACCAGCAAAAGGCTGAAAATAGAGCTGTGGCTCAAGTGGTAGAACAGTAGCCTTGAGCAAAAAAAAGTTAAAGAACAACATGTAGACCCGGCATTCAAGCCCTCGCATCTTCCCAACCCCCACCATGTAAGTCTATAGAATCAATTATAGAGTGACTCAATCTTTCATACTGCAATGCTTGTGTGAAATGTATCCCAAGCAGTTTTTCCATCACACAGCTTGTTAAAAGTCGCTGGTGTGGTTTTACCCTAAATCAATCTTAAAGGATCTACTCATAATCTCTCAACCCACACAGCACAGTATCCTTCAAGACTAAATAAGAAGGTTGCAGAGCCCAGGGCAAAAGGAATCCATGGAGCTTCTTAAGAATAATCCCTTTAACCTTTTCCAGAAGGTGCCATCGGCATGTGAGACCAGCCCCTCCATGCTTCTGGGCAGTGGATCTCCACAGGAACACACACATCCTGCCCCGGAAGTGAATCCTGGTATTCACAGATTGCCATTGAATCTGTCTCTCTACTGGCTCCTGCCATGGTTTGGGGGCAGTCTGTGTGCCTGGGTGGGGCTATTGGCAGGTACTGGCACATGAAGCTGCTGGAGCAAAAGGGAATAAGCAGGTCATGACACAGCACCTTGGAAAGGGATTTCCAGAGTTCTTGAGGGACCCCAGTCTGCCTTGGTAAAAGTAGGTTTCATTAAAGAGAAACAGCCTGGCTCCCGATTATCTGTGGCATTGCTTTCCAGGCCCCCACACAGCTCTTCTCTGAGTGCCTCCCCCTGTGGTATCAACCCACAGAGTGGACCTCAATGAAGCCCAACAGAGAATAAATACTCTGTCTTGGACTTTCAGGCTCCAGACCTGTGAGACACAAATAAATAAACCTCCTTTCCTTTATGAAGAATGTAGCCGCTGGTACTTTGTGGTAGCAACAGGAAACACACTCATTCAGCACCTAACTCCAAACTACTCAGAATTGCCTACTGCTGACTGCTTTTCTAAAAAAAAAAAAAAAAAAACCTATAAATTGGAAATGCAAAGTGGAAATCTGGCTTTCTGGAAGTTTCCAATTACCATATAATACTTGAGGTCCCAAAATATGAAAATATGTCCACATCACCAAACAAGTTCTAGTGAAGCCATTTCCTAGGAGCTAAAGTATTCATGGCTTTGTGGCACCAGCTCCTCCCCCTCCAGGTTCTATCCAAAGTCCGAGGAGGGAGCAGGAAGAACTGCTCTGCCCGGAAGTTGGTCCAGGCGCTACAAAGCTCCTCCAGTACCTCAGGAGACAGGAGACTCACTCAGGAGTGGCCTAGAGAGATTCACAGGGACAGTGGCCTAGTGCCTAAGCATAAGAAAGGCTGGAACGCAAGGACAGCAAGGGTAAGAGCAAGTGCTAACTGCTCCCATCTCCATAGGCATCAGCTACAGACCCTAAGGCACTGGGCTTGTTTTTAAATGGCGTCCTCCAGTGTGCAAAGTAGGTTCTGATAGACAGTGGGGCTCAGAAGAACTGGGTCTGGGTCTCAGCCTCAGGAGCTGCCCTGAGAACCAGGCTCCAGGGAGCTTTAGCTGATGGCTTACGCAGGGCCTCTCAGAATCCCAACCCAACACCAGATCGTAACTGCACGCTGACTACACTTAACTTGGCTTGTCCTGACCCTGGGGCCCGGATTCAGCAGGTAGCACCAAGGAGACAAAGCTAATGGGAGCTAATCCTGTGATGATGTCCTACCCCTGGAGGTCTGTACTGAGATAAGCGAGAGACTCACTGCCCGGGAATGTAGGAACTCGCAGACACCCATCACTGCCTCTGCCTGAGGTACTTAGTTTTTTCTCAATTGGCACTAAAGCAAGCCTGTCCAACAGGGCGGTTATCACCAATGCCAGGTATGCCAACTTGGTATATTGTACCAGTGTACAACAGTGTACCTTTTGTCCATTTAAAAAAAATATGGCCGAGTTTTCATGGTCTGTTCTCTTTTGTAGTATTTTAACTTGTCATGGTATATAGGCGTTTGGTGGAGGTGGCTTTTATTTCAATGTGATGGTGGTGGGGTTGGGATTAAAAGCCTTGTACTTTCAACATGGACACTCAGCTGCTGAGCCAGGGCTCCAAAAGCATTTTACCCTGATTATTTTTGAGATATGGGGTCATGTTTCCTGCCCTGAATAATAATTTCATATTATTTTATATTCATATTGTTTTATATATAATAATAATAATAATTTTCTAAGAATGACAGGCAGGCACTACAGAACCCAGCTATTGGTGGAGAAGGAGTCATACAAATGATGAATTACTTCATTTCTTCCCTAGCTGACCTAGAATAGCAATTCTCCCATCTGGACTTCTAGGAGGCTGGGATTATAGTTTGATTGTAAGTAGATCACTAGTTCCTGGCCAAATTCCAAAATATTTTATAGATCATCCTTCCCTTCTTTAACATAATTGTCTCACTTTTTAAACAGAAGTATTGATATTTCTCCACAATGGTTTCAAATGGAAAACACTTGTATAAGAATGTTATTATTTAGCCGTGTGCTCTGGCTCATACCTTTAATCTGAACTACTCAAGAGACTAAAACTGCGGATTACAGGTCAAGACCAGCCTGGCCAGGAAAGTCTATGAATCTTTCATCTCCAATTAACCACCAAAAAGTCAAACGTGGAGCTTTGACTCAAGTGGTAGAGTGTCAGCCTTGAGCACAAAAGCTTGAAGACAATGCCTGAGTTCAAGCACCAGGACCAACACACACACACACACACACACAATTATATGAGATTTCCAATCCTAGCACTTGCTTAACAGTCTGATGCGCCTAAATCACTGCCACTGCTATCACTAACTCTCGTTGTTCAGAGTGTGTGTGTGTGTGGTGTGTGTGTGTGTGTGTGTGTGTGTGTGTGTGTGTGTGTGTGTGTGTGTTGTGGCCAGTGAGTGAACTTTCCATTGAGAATCAATTCACACGGTCAAAAATTGTACAGGAGAACAATATGTTTCCTGCTAAAAATAAAGGGCCACATTTTCAATTATATTCATTAGGTTTAATTCTAAGATCCCAGGTTGTCCTCTGAACAGAGAGATGCATCGTTAATCATCTCAAATGAAAAACAAATATGGAAAGGATCTGAATGCCACTGGCATTAGGAAATCCCAGCTGACCTGGAGCTCAGAGCCGGCTGAGCACAAGCTGTTACAGTGACAACAGAGAGCAAGTCCACACGCTGCCATGGATAGAAGCAGGAAATCAAATCCGTTAACTATTCATCTCACTTAATTTTATTACCACGGTGGAGATAAAAGGCATTACTCTTCCTTCTTGCAAAATATAACTTCTTGAAAATAAATTTTAAATTAGCATCTGAATCAGTTTTAAGTAAGTAGTCCCATGCTCTCTTTAGAACTCAGTAAAAAAAAGGAATGTCTCAATCTAACCAATTTCCAGTTAGCTTGGGCATATTTCTTAGTGAAAAATATGGGATTTGTCTAAAAAAAATCTATCCTACTTTTATTTTTATCATCCAAGAATGGAAATCTGGTGCTGAAAATAATTTGAAAAAGCACTTGAGTGAAAAAATCCTATGAACTGTAGCAGTTTAAGATCAGGCTGGACTAAAGGATTTCTTATACTTTTTCTTCCTTTATTTCTTTGCTCTTTAAGGCAGAGACTCATGTCATGTTTCCCAGAAAAACCTTGAATTTGCTGGAATTTGCAGGAGTGAAGTACAGGTGCATGTCCTCACGTACAGATACACAAGGGCTGCTCTCATCTTCCTTAAATGAATTGAAAATAGTAAAGTAAACCCAATCTTAATTAAGTTTAACTGTCCAGCACCTAGTAGAAAGAACTAGCCTTACTTAGAGTGATGCATACATGAGACTTGAACTAAATTCTTTGTTCCTTTCTAGAAAAGAAAAAAAAAAACCTTTATGGATAGGGCTGCATTTTTTAGATCTGCAACTTTTTGTAAAGCGATTATAAGAAAAACAATTGTAAACTTAACAAAAGCTTCTAGGTATGCTAATTTTTGGTTGGCAGAAGTTTGAGGGTTTTGTGGGAGTTTGTTTTTGTTTCTCTTGGACTTAATGAATATGTGCGTATAAATAGAGTTCTATTTTGAAAGAGGTTGATAAAGAATTAGAGGGTATTTATAGTAATCCAGTTAAAACTTTACTGTTGGGAATTACTGTGTTCATTTTGTCAAGTAGCTATAAGCATGAATGGAGAAATCAGAGAGGCAGACATCTGTACTTGGCTAGGACAACTGATAAAATCAGTTGACACAGTGGATTTTATTTCATTATCTGCTAACTTCAAAATGCACTGTATGTGTTTGCTGATTTTGTTCCCAGTCTCCATGACAGATTAAACTGCTTTAATTGTTAAAGGTTAGATGATTGCTGATTTTAGAATGCCTAATTCCAAAATAAAGAATGCCTAATTCCAACACTATATTTGTTCATATGAAGACCCTCAGTGTATGCAATATTTATGTATCTACACATAGGTAATATGTAAAAAGTATGAATTATGCACACATGCAATATGCCAATAAATACGAGAAAAAATATATGCTGATTTGCTAGTCATGTTGATATTTCAGGACACTAAATGTAAAAATAAAATAGCATTAGGAAGGTGTCCAATCGTTGATGTAAGGAAATATCCATTTCTGCATATGTGCCTATGGCTTTTCTTGAAAACCCAGTGTGAAGAGAAGAGTACATTTCCAGTTCTTATTTATAGTCCACAAACAATTCCCAGTTTTTTAATATCTGCATTCCAAAGAAGTTTCCACAGCACTGTGGAGAAGTCAAACGAGTTCAAGGATTTCACAAATTCAGGAGAGGAAAAGATAATTAATAGCATTTTACCCTTCTGTGGTCACAAAGGTCTTTTTTTCTCCTTTCTCCTTCCTCTGTAAATTACTGGACTTTAACATCTCCCTCTCTCCCATCGAAGCCATTAATGTTTATGAGGGTCAGGGTGGAAAGCTTATGTTTCATCCAACCCTGCATGCGAAGTCTGACAATGTTCTGCTCCCGTTTTATAAATGAGAGGAAGTAATTAATTATAAATGCCATCATCCTATAATTGCAGTGGAAAATTATCCGGCATCTCTGTGTGTGTTTTTCAATGACTTTTTAAAATTAGAACTAAAGAGTTCTTTTAGCAAAACACCAAAGTGGTTTTCACATGACAGCATAAGCTAACATTTGAAGCAAATGCATTCACAAATGAAGACTATCTTGGCTGTGTTATATTTCTGCAAATATGCTTGTAGTACAGAGAGAGATAGGACAGATTTACCCATAAAGCTCAGGTCTACTTGGTTAACTGGATTACTTTTTGTGCATTATTCAACACACAACAAATATTTTCGTAAGAAGGAACTCAAGAACTAATGACTAGGTTTTTGTTCTGATCAAGATTTAAATTTATTTATAGATGTTGCTTTTGTTTCATGAGAGTGCAAAAGAAATCCAGATTTTTCAATCAGGATAGAAATACAGAGCACGTGTTTTGGCAAGGAGAAATGAACCACTGAAAGACTGTCCCCTAGTCTGTACAGCTTATAAAAATCTGGCTCTCTTCAGGTAATGGATGCATGCACGTGTGACAGCTCTGTCCAAGCTTTCTACTCCCTCAAGCTTTGAAATACTCCTTGATGGATCATGTGGCATGTTCTCAATTCTCAGGAAGGAAAAACAACTTCCTAAAATCTCTCAGTTCAGCTTCCTTTTCCACTGTTTTCATTAACCTTCCCTCTTCGGTCTATTTTTCTTTTTCCCATTCCTTTTGGTTCAAACATTGCAACCAATTCTCAGTGAGCTATTTCTGCTTTGTTCATTTTCTCTAGAAATCTCCTTCAGGCAGCCAAAGTTCTCCACTCAACCATTTATTTATTTATTTATTTTTAATCTCAGTGCACTCCATTGACCCTGGTCATTCGCAGGTGAATAGCAAATGCTCTACACTCATCTCTAAACTCTTTGGCCTTCCAGAAGCTTCTCATACTTGCCAATGCTCACGTGCTCTCACAAAATACTTTCCTTCCTTAGGTTTTTCTAAAACTTTATTTTTCTCATAAGTATTTAACTATCCCTTCTATATTTTGAAATCTTTGTTGTTGTTTTTCGTCTGTAAGTTCTTATTCAGTAATCTAACCTTCATAGAAATTAGTGTTCTTTTCTGTAGATGACTGTAACAGTATGTCTGAAAACTTGGCCTGGTAGCCCACCACAGCCTGCAACCCCAGTTACTTAGGAGGCAGAGATAGGAGGATCATCGTTGGAGAAAAATATGGGTACAAAGGTAGCAATGCTCTAGCTCAAAGAATATGCCAGCTTTCTCGTACACATCTGTGACCCTATCTATGTGAGAAGCAGAGGTAGGAGGAGGATGGCCCAAGCTTGGCCTCAGGAAAAAGTGTGAGAATCTTACTAAAAGAAAACTAACCAAAGCTACAAGGGCTGGAGGCATGGCTCTGATAGAAGAGCATCTGCCTAGCAATGGGGAGGCCCCATATCCAAGTCCTAATCTCAGTACTACCAAGAACAAATATAAATAAGAAATAAATAATATAAAATTATATATCTTATTTATAATTATATAGAAGTCACATATTTATGTATAATCATACATTTATAAAACTATAAAGGAGAATAAATATTCATAAATAAAGCTTTAAGAAACAGGAAAGAAATTGATAATATGAGTTTGTGAAAGAGATAAGGTTGAATATGTGTATTGGTAAAAACATATAAATTGTTAGGAAAAAACAATGGCGATTCTTAACCCCAGAGACTGTGACTCTGTCTCCTCTGCTTGCTTTGTTCTTCCAGAACAATGAACCCAAGCCTTCCGTTCTACTATGGAGATTCTGCCCTGCAAGAGACTTTTCTGTTTGGCCAGCCCTTGGGCCTGCACCCAGGGCCTAGTCTCTGTTCCTGTCACTTGAGCCACAGCGCCATTTCCAGCTTTTTGTGGGGGGAGTAGTTTATTGGAGATAAAAGTCGCACAGACTTTCCTGCATAGGCTAGTTTCAAGCAGGATCCTCAGATCTCAGCCTTCAGAGTAGCTAGGATTACAGGTGTGTGCCACAGACCCCCAGCTGCTGGAAACCTTTATGACTCTTTCCATCTCTGTGGAAAGGACTACTGAATCTCTACCTCCATGTTCCTGCTCCTCACCCTCAATTACTTATAGATGCTGCTGCCCTGGTTGGCCCCTGGCCCCCGGAATCCATCATCTCCAAGTCCGATTCCATTAAGCCCACCTATCTGCACAGCAACCTGTTGGGATTCTTTTTCTTTTGTTCTTTTTATGATTCTCTCTTAATTTGACTACCATAATAGCAGTCATCCTGACTCACATGGCTTTAAAATGGCATGTATTTCTCTCTCCGGACCCCCTAACCAATGAGCCTGTGCAATGTCCATCAACCTGGACCCTTTACTTCACTGACTAGATCCTCACCATTGGTTAACACTGTCCAGCAATGTGACCTGTCATGTCTCTTTGACCTGAACTGCACACAGGTTCTGGATTTGTATTCCGAAAGCCGAATTACCGCATTAAAACTCCCATGTTTTATAAACCGTGAGAACAAAAGAATACAGTGAAAGAATGCAAGCCAGGCAGTGCTGGCTCACACCTGGACCACTAGCTCACTACCTGGGAGGCTGAGATGTGAGAATCTCCATTTGTATACATTTATTAGCCATCCAACGCAAATGCATTTTCCACATTAACATCTTTGCCAGTTCTATCAAGCCTCCTCAGTCTTTCCCTCTTGTTTTTTGTGGAAATCGCCGATTGTAGGACTGCTGATCAGGCAAGTATTTCCTTTCCATCCAAAGTTACCACCTCTCTCATTGACCTCATGGCCTACTTTATTTACACGTCACAGGAAGCCCTCTTCCCTTCTCTGCATTGGAAACTCCTTGAGGAAAGATCACCATGCATCAAATTCCCCATCCATAAAGCACTCCAATAACAATTTGCTAGGTGGCGTTAGCCAAAACTAATAAGCCTCACCATTAATTAGCATCATTGGCAAAAATATTTCCTAACAGACATAGTTTTACTCTGTCAAAAAAAATTTATACACATTATGAGCAGAGACAAAAGGGCATAAAAATGCAGACTTTCCCTTCCATTTGCCTTAACAGCGACAAACGTGGAAGTCAATCAACCCATCCGAATTAGTGAAGGGGCTCTCAAAGCAGCCTCACTCTATTGCTATAGTGCTTAGCACCTGCTGGAGAGGCTCAACACAATTACGGAGGTTTAAGAAAAGCCTGCCCGATTCCCAAGCAGGAGTCGTAGGCAAACCAAGACTGGGGAAACATGTGGAGCCTGTAGCTGCTGCAGCACAGCCGTGCTCGGGAAAATCACTCACCTTATAACTGAGATAGCCAAGCAGGATGGTCTCAAACAGACTGATCAAGGCCACGGAGACCTAAAAATGTACATTGTAACTCAGTGAGAAAAGGCGATAGAGTTAAAATCCACAGTCAGAATCATTCTGCTAAATTTACATACATACACAGCCGCGCGTAGATACTTTGTGTATATGTGGTGTGTATGTGTGTGTTTAGGATCTTTACACCGATGACAGACCTAGCACATGGCAGATTGTACAGCCTCTGCTGTTTCCTACTGTACATCCTCTGTCTCCTCTATGCTAGTTTAGTTTTGATCAATTCTAGCATCTGTCCAGATCCTCATAATACATAAAGGACTTGTTCTTGGACTCTGCATGATGGTACATACACCTGCAATCCCAGCTACTCAAAAGTAGATATTGGGAGGATCATGGTTCAAGACCAGACCAGGCAGAAAAGATAGTGAGACCTTCAGCTCAGCAAACAAGACAGATGTGGTGGTGTGCCACTCTAATCCCAGCTACATGAGCTATATGGACTGGAGGACTGAGGGCCAAGTACAGCTCTCAGCAAAAAGACAAGCTGCTACCCAAAAAGCAGAATAAAACAAATAATGTAAAAAAGGTTAGGTGTCTGATTCAGGTGGCGGGGTACCTGCCAGCAAGCACAAGGCGGTTATTTCTCCAACCCCACTACGACCAAAACAGAAAAGGTTTTTTGTTTTTCTTTTTATGTGTGCATGTGTGTGTGTTCCTTCCTAGCGTCTACAATCACACACAATTGCACACCCAAACCAACTGCCCCTTCCCAGCAATACCACTACCAGAATCAGTATTTCCTTCATAGAAATACAAAAAATAAAAGAATATGAGCTGGGCACGGATGGCTCACACATGTAAATCTTCAGAGGCTAAGAGCTGAGGATTGCTGCTCAAAGCCAGCAGGAAAGTCCGTGAGACTCTTATCTCCGATTAACCACCAAAAAGCCAGAAGGAAAACAAATTAAATTAAATAAAAAATAAAAATAAATTAAATTTTGAAAAGCCAGAAGGAGAGCTGCGGCTCACGTGCTGGAGCACAAAGCCTTGAGCAGCAAAGCTCAGAGACAGAGCCCAGAGCCCAGACCTTGATTTCAAGCCCAGAACCATATTGAATATATTTAACTCTATCATCCACCTTACACAGAGGGAAATCTAAACATAGAACATCATCAACACTTCGAACCACTTTCAGGATTCATTTCAAAGAAATTTGTAACCAATTCTTCCTTGACAGCTGAGGAACAAAACCCTCTTAAACATACTTCTTCCTAGAATCCTTATGATAGACTCAATTTCTACCATCAACGTCAGAAAAACATCATCACAACAGAAAAAATATAGCTAGAAAAAAGAACTGCAGAAATTATTCTGGGTTAAGAGTCTCAAATAATTTAAAGGAATAAAAGAATAGATTCAAGTAATAAACACATGTGTTCGTAGGTTTTCTTTTTTGTTGTGTTTTGTTGTTGTCAGTTGTGGGGATTGAACTCAGGGCCTGGGCACTGTCCCTGAGCCTCTTAGTGCTCTACCACTTGAGCCACAGAACTACTTCTGGATTTTGAGTAGTTAATTCATCTAGGCGAATCCTCAGATGTCAGCCTCCTGAGTAGCTAGGATTACAGGCGTGAGCCACTGGTTCCTGGCTTGTTAATAGGTTTTTAAGCTCTGAATTGAAAAGACAGGTAGCTTCTAGTTTTAAGTGTTGTCTGGTACTGGAATGAAAGTTTTTAATTTATGTGAATATTGAATATGGGTATGGGGACAAAAAGAAAAAAAAACAACCAATCCTTTGAGGTTGGAAGTGTTGCTGAGTTAGAACAACAGCCAATGAGTAAAAGCATCAAGGAACAAGTTTAAGTCACCATCTTGGAATAAAAACAAAATGGGAGAAATAAAAATAGACAACTGTTTAGTGGTATAAATAAAAGAAGTCACAATCACATTCAAGAGCCGGGCATGATTACAATAAGAAAGTTTAAGCTCCTTGATTTTCTCCACAAGCTACTAAATTAAATCAGCCAGCCTGCTTCCCAGAGGTGCATATTGCTAGATGATCCTTAAGATATTTTTAGCATGTTACTTGGAATTCTTTTTAGAGAAGAATATTCTTTTTAAAACAAGACTATTAAATAAAATGAATTTGAATAGATCAAAATGTATTTGAGACAATAGATGAATATTCATAAATTACTAATTCATTTTAGTTGAAAGGGAAACAGAAATCTAGGTGTGAGAATAACTGACTATATTTTCAATGAAAACATATATATGTGGAAAGAATTGTTCATATAGGAATGTGACACCTAAACAAAAATCAATGGAAACCAACATAAAAATGAACTTCACCTTAATAAACCATGTCATGTCCATAGTAAAATTCTGATTGCATAATTATCACAACACAGATTTGATTCATTATGACAATGTGTAGACTTCCCAATCAGCACAGCATTAAAAAATAAGGCAAACCTTTGATCTGAGCGTGTTCTAAAGAAAGCTCAGAATCCGTGGATCTCGAATTCTTCCCCTTCCCCCAACTCAATTGTTTTTGAATCTCCAATTTGAAGTCTGTGACAGAATTCTGGGTAATTGCTTAAGAAGGTACTTCAGACATGCTGCTCTCTCTGTAAGAAAGAGCCCTTTCTTAAGGACTCTTCTTACAGAATAATGTTTTGTTCTCCTATTTACACAATTAGCTACTTGGGAACTTAGCTCTAACTATCAGTGTCAGGACTCATGTATTCATTCAAAAACTACCTAAGGGATTCAACCATGTGCCCAGGATGGTATAAGGTAAAAAGTAGAGATACTTGATGGACCTTGGTCTTGACTTTCAAGTAAATCCAAAACAGAAATATACAAATGAAGCAGTTTGGAAAAAAATAAAGCCTTATTATTATTTCCTCCATACTCTTATACTGTCTAGAGTCTAACCCTGATCAGAAGGAAATTCTCACAAGACAGAATGAGCCACTGAGGAAAGCAAGACAAAAGCAATAAAAAATTAGTCTAAAATATGAATAAACATTCAGAGGAAAGAAAAACTTACTTTGAATCTCAACAATTCTTCTTATGGTCATATATCTTTATGAAACATGACTCAACCCAGAAATGTAGGAATAAGAGAAAATTGAACCTAACCTGCAATCCCCATAGAGGGAGACTTCTATTCACCCAAAAGATGTGAGACCTAAGAAAAGAAAGGTATAAATGTTAGTTTAAAACAACAAATTATTTTTAAAAATCATGCTTTTAGAGACTTCAATTACTGTTTGAAGTACTAAAATAATGCTACCATTAAAGAGACAGTGAGATATGCAAATTACCTGTAGAAAAATGTCACTGATCTTTGCCTTTCTTGGTAAGAATCATCTTTATTCCAGCAAAACCCCTCCTCGTTTTTAATATTTACTTTATTACACTTAAATACTTGTCCAAAGAAGTGGCCATGTAACAAAGCTGTCCATGATGGATGTCAGCCCTTTCAGCTTTCTCTCCACCCTCCCAGCTCACGCCCTCCTTCACTCTTCTTAATTTTGTAAGACAGACCTTGAGTATTAGGACTGCCATCTCCCCACTTCCTCTCTTCATTCGTCTCCCCCCTCTCCTTGACCCCAGTCCCCTCTTTTGAGTATCCATTTCCAGGTGTTTAGTTTGTGGGGCTGTGAGAAAGCCTCTTTTCATTTCATTTTTTGGTTACTGTTAACAATGAATGAAAATAAAAACAGGTCATTACTTAAACCTGGATATAGCCTGCAAGGGGAAAGGAAAACAAACCAAACCCTTTGCCAGATACTTCTTCATTGAATACTTATATAAGGGTCTGCTAAAACTCTGTTTTATCTTTGAGGTTTTCGTTCTTGCTGCTGTGATTTTGTGTTGATACTGGGGCTTGAACTCAGGACTCGGGCGCTGTCCTTTTTTGCTTCTTCACTCAAGGTTGACTGCAATCTACCGAGTGAGCCACACCTCCTTTTCCAGGATTCTAAGTTAGTCTTCCTGGACTAATTTAGAGTCCTGATGCTCAGACCCTAGCTTCCGGCATAGCTAAGATTACAGGCATGAGCCACTGGCACCCAGTTTTAAGTGTGTTAATAGTTGTGTAATACAAAGTCAACAGTATAAACAATAAGCATAAAGTAAGTAATTGAGAATAGAGGACACATTACTATTTCAGATCTGTATTTCTTTTTTTTTTCTTTTTGTCTGTCATGGGGCCTGAACTCTGGGCCTGGGCACAGTCCCTCAGCTCTTCAGCTCAAGGCTAGTGCTCTACCACTTAAGCCACAGCACCACTTCTGGCTTTTTCTGCTTATGCGGTGCTGAGGAATCAAACCCAAGGCTTCATGCATGCAAGGTAAACATTCTACCACTGAGCCACCTTCCTAGCCCCTGTATTTCTATAAAAATAGTTAATAGATTTACAAAAAACAGTAAGTGACATTGGCACAAAACATTATATAGTAACAGACCACAAGTGTCTTCTCCAAATGTTGTCTACAAGGAGAGCTCTGTAGTTCACACCTGTAACCCTAATGACTAAAGAGGCTGAGATCTGAGGATCACGGTTCAAAGCCAGCTCAGGCAGAAAAATGCATGAGACTCATATCTCAAATTAGCCAGCCAAAACCCAGAAGTGGAGGTGTGGTTCAAACTTAAGCAATGAAGCCAAGTGAGAGCCTGAGGCCCTGAGTTCATACACCAGTGCAGACACACACACACACACACACACACACACACACACACACACACACACACACACGCACACGCAAAAACTAAAGACCAAAATCCTTGTCACAGAAATCCTAGACTTATTCAAGTGTACTCATCACCTTTCCTCTACAAGCCTTTTGAATCTTCTGTCTAGGGGTGTTGTCCAGGGCTCTTGGCTGAACCCTCTGTCCCTGTGTCACCAGAGAAAGCTCTGAGAATTCCAGTTGACAATGGCATCAACCAATGTCTTAGTGGGGTTCACTACATCTCTCCTCCACATCTCTCCATTGAAACGTGGCAAGTGTTTGAAAGCTTGTATCCTTAAGGGATGTCACCACCAGCATGCCAAGTGCTCGAACATTTACTAATACATCTATTTTACTCACAGGCACATAGTAGACTAGACATCCATTTTAATGCTGCACGACGCCAGGCAAGACACAGATAGAGATGATGAGTTCACTGTCTTCCCAACACATTTCTGTTATATTCTCAGTCACATTTGAGAAATCAGACACAAACAAGGAATGTCAGAGTGGAGGAGGACATATGCTTGGTGCTGGCAGAGAGAGAAATCATGGACTTCAACAACTTCTAAACAACCAAGAAGAGTAGTCCCTGGAAAACTATAAAATAGATAGCTAAACCTAAGTCGGTGAGCGCTTTCAGAGGGAAACTGATAAATAACATAGACTTAACTAAGATCTGGTTATTTTTAACTGAAGGTATTATCTTTCATCTAGGATATTTTCTTGTAAACAATGGAAATGCTCTAGAAATAGATAAGTTAAATAAGATTATATATAAGATATAAATATACATATATGATGGAGAAGATCAAGGTTCTAGGAATACTCTGGACAAAAAGTTACTGAGAGCTCCAACTGTGGTCACTGTTATACAAGAGCCAGAGGTCGGAGAATCTCAGTCCAAGAACTCATCTGAGAAGAAAAGATCCTATCTAAAAACAAAGCACTAAATCATAAAAGGGCAGAAAGCATAGTTCAAGGAGTAGAGTGCCTGCCTAGCAAGTGTAATTCACTGAGTTAAAATAAAAAGGACTATGTCATGTAAAAGAAATGACAACACATGAAAAATATCTACGTATCTCCGATATATATATTTCAATGAGATGAGAAATTCCAGTGAAAAGCCACCTTGTCACCAATTTCCTTACTATTAAGTTCGATTTTTCAAAAAGACAAGAAAATGTATCCATTTGGTAGAAAGCTAGTGTTCTTCAAAAAAAAATGGATTTCCCATGAAAACCTAATGTTCATGTGCAATCTGATCTACAAACTCCTATATAAGCTGCAAAACAAGGAGGAGCAAATAAAACCAAGGCCACATGGTCCTTCCAATCTCATAGATAAAAAGCACAGGAAGGAAAAAAAGCCCACACAGGCACACGGCACTGCAGGATTATTTACAGCAGGAATGTAAGTGGATCTAATAAGTGAATTAAAGTAGCATCCTCATCAACTTCTATAACAACATCGTCACTGAGAACAAAATTAACATTGCGGGTCATGTGTTGTATGCCGATGTGCACACAGAGAGACTTCATACATGACATTTTTAAATACCCCAAGGGCCTCTGGCTACATGTCGGGGTGATTTCTACTTTGTTCTCCCTGTCATATGGATTCATGTTGTCCTAAGCATGAGTCAGTCGCGAAATCATGAATTACTGAATGAAAAATCACCTTACCAAAACACAGTGGAAAAAAGAACCAACTCAAGCAAACAATGTGAACAAAATTCTTTCATTTGGCTACTTATTTTGAGACAAAGCAAGTAGAAACTTTTCAACTTTGAGTAGTAGAAAACCTCTGGGCTTGGGTGCTGTCCCTCAGCTCTTCAGCTCAAGTGGAGCACTCTGCCACTTGAGCCACAGCGCCACTTCTGGTTTTCTAGAGGTTTATTGGAGATAAGAGTCTCATGGACTTTCCTGCCCGGGCTGGCTTTGAACCGAGGTCCTCAGATCTCAGCCTCCTGAGTCGCTAGGATTACAGGCGTGAGCCACCGGCACCTGGCCTCTTTCAATAATTTTTAAAGTGGAAACACACGCAGCTCAGGTCTTGCCTTTTGATCTAACTCACACACTACATGCTGTGGTGCCTGTCCTTTGCCAACACCTTGGAATCCCAAACTGCGTTTTGTCCACACAGGCCAGCTCCTACCTGCACAGTGTCAGACCTTAACAGTAAAATGATGTTCCTATCCTTCCATTTGCCCATTGGGCCACACTTTCATAGAGGTTTTGATTCCTGAGGGAGTTTATAAATGAAACCCAGACAGCATAAAATACCTGCCAGCCTATCATGTCAGAAGCTCTAATTCAATAAATCTCCCTGCTGAATGAGTTTCATTATTCTAAAATAGACTCTGCGCCCCACCAAGGCTACTTCTGCTTTTCATTAACCAGGACTGCACTGACAATGAGATCTAAACAGAATATGGTGCTTAACCTGGAACGGCAAGTTAGCTCATGGCATGTCTTTTTTAATTACAGTAATCTGATTTGTCAAATGTATATCCTCTGTAATGACGGCTAAGTACTCCTAGCAATATCGCATGCAAGCTAATTGTAGGAAACTATGGTTTCCAAATGGTAGGACTTTACTCTGCCATCACCTGCTGGTGTCTTCCCCCAACCTTCACCCCACGTGGAAAGGCTCTTCGTGAATCATTTTGTGATTTTTGGGGGTCTCTCTTGTGTCTGTTTCATTTCTAAATCACCAAGTGTTTTTAAAAAATTCAACTGTGGCATGCTAACAGGAGCAAGCTTTTCACGTGCACCGTGCTTAATAAAACAGAGTCATCAACGGTATCACGTCCCTGGGCTGCGATCCCCAATCAGCTGCATTGTGTCAAATATCGTGACAGTTGGGCATCATTTCACTGCTTCCCTCCGATTGCCTGACTCGACAAATCTCCCGCGCAGAATGGGAGGGAAAGAGGCCGAGACGGCACGGTCCTGGTATTGGATCAGAATACAGAGAAGGTAGGAAAATGGCCGAATGAAATGCAATGCGTTCGTGGGAGAAGGTTGTCCTGGCTGTGTCCACATACCACTTGTAACCCTCACAAGGCCATGGGCCGGATGCCCGCTGAGAGCTTCAGATTAAAGTGTAGCCAAGACATTGTGATCCCAGAAATAATCCAGGCATCCCTGACACAAGTTGAACCACAGTTAGTGGTGGGGGGAGGAAGGGAGAGATGGGAAACACGTTTCTGAAAAGGAGCCATGAGATGAGGCAGAAGAAGCTGAGCCCCACACTACTAGAATAGAAGGCAGGCGGCAGGAGGAGAGAGGACAGAGGAAGTGTTTTACTCATCTACTATGACTCATGGGCCCAGGCTATGGAGATGTAGGCCAACCTCTAAGCCATCATGGAATGTCAAGTCTGACAGGGAAAACAAGCCAACCAACCAAAGCTTGATATTAAACCACACACGTTCAACATGCACATAAACACCTGCTTGTGTTGAGGAAACACACCTTGCGTGATCTGATGGCCAGAAGGGGGAAGGCCTTGACCCAGCCGTGCCCCCCCCCATGACCAGGGAGTGCAGGGGCAGAGCGTGCACAAGAATGGGTGGAGAGGAAGGAGCTCTGGGTTATTCTCGGTGCTTGGAGTTTGAGGCACAGCAGTATCAAGACCAGGCTTCTGTCTTGCAGGGGGAATGACGCTCACTGTTAAGAACGAGCCTGATGGGAGCCAAGTCCGAATGAGAAGTCCAAATCGAAGGTGGCTGGGGTCAGGGGGAGGAGCGAGGGCGGCCGCACCAGGGACGTGGCTCTCCCAAGCGGCCCAGTGCAAATCATGCCGCGTGCAGTGAGCAAATCATGCAATACGGAAGACACAGCAGAAGGTGGCTGGGCCATGAAGAGGTCTGGGATGCCCTTTAGCAGCCAAGAAGCTGAACATGCGGTTGCAGTTTGGGAGATGGAAAGGCCCGGATCCCTTGATCACTGATGTAAACCAGGCTACAAGGCTCAGGGTCCACCCCGAATGTCTTCACGCGAGAGGAGGAAGGGGAAGAATAGCTCTGATTCTTCACATTTAGTATAGGAATGATAAAATATGTATTTCAGGAAATAACATACATACAGTCACTAGTCTCTTGCCAGAAAACAGCAAGAATCTCAAGATAAACAATCTTTGCACAGGTTGAAAATGTCCTTGGAGTGCTGGGAATATTGGCAGCCCCTGTAATCTTAGCTACAGGGGAAGCAGAGATCAAGAAGACCAGGGATTAAGTCCACCACAGTGAAGACTTTATGAGATCTCATCTCACCCAAGAGTTTGGTGCTATGGCATGCACTACTCTCCCAGCCATGTGGAAATAGGAGCATTGTGGTTCAGGCCAGCTGGACATAAATGTGACACCTCATCTCATAAAGAACCAAAGCAAAAAGGGCTAGAGGTATGGCTGGAGTGATAGAGCTCCTGATCAACAGGTAAAGCCCTGAGTTCAAACCCTACCACCAATAAAACCTAATTCCTCAGTGTATGGAGTGGTCTTGTGTACCTCTATCTTGACGTGACTTCCCTGTAAGATGACAGGACATGTTAAGTACGTGATTTTTTGTCTTTGTATGTCCCGCCCCCACGGTATAAGCCCTGTTTTCACTGTATTTGATGTTGATATAATTTGGGGAATGGAAGGGAAAAAACAAATTGTTTAAATAGGGATACAGGTGGACCCATTGCAACAATGAAATGTACAAGAGGCTATGTCCAAAAATGAACTTTATAATTTAGGCAAGGTGGGGGGAACTGTAGTTGTGGAGGTGGGAGGGAAGGAATGGTAGGGGAAAAACAAAGAAGGAGGCAACAATGCTTGATAAGAAATCTATTCATTACCTTACTCATGTGATTGTAACCCCTCTGTACAGTATTCTCACAATAAAAAAAACTTATTAGAAATATCTATCACTAAATTTTATTAGGCAATTTTTATTTTATGCAGAATCATCACACAGATCACTGCCTGATAAAAATTCTTGTAGGATGATCTTTATCGTGTCTCTCTACACTTTTGAATAAATGCAAAGAAGTCTTTAGTATCTAAACATACTAAAGAATCCTCAGTTCATGAGAATGCATATTATGAGCTATTGTGGCACTTTCATATCTGGTCTTTTAATTATTTGAGGGTAAAATTTCACATTGAAAGGAAAACAGTCGTGGGAGAAGTTAGTCATCACATTTAACTCTCTGCTTAGAAAATCACTATGAACTTATTGGCCAGCCGTGTGGCATGGAGCACTTTACTAAATACCCATACAAAAGGGCGGAGCCTAACAAGAGGAAGCCCATGAATGAATAGAAGTTCAATTTAAGAGAAACAACAGGATTGTGGATGAAAAAAGTAACTGAAAGTCAATCAATCTAGTTTAATTCAATAGAAAGAACTACACAGGCCACATCTGAAACTAGAGACATTAAATGTGAAATCCCAAGCTTGCTTTTATGCTTCTATTGAAAAAATTCATACTGTAACTTCAGTATAACTGGAAATATGGAAAAATCCAGCATGATACAGATTGAACCTTCAAGCAGTAGAAAAGATCAAGAATAGAACTGCATTCGGGTCTTTAAAGACACAGAGATGACTGAATACTGGGGCTCATACCTGTAATCCTAACCTACTCTGGAGGCTGAGATCTGAGGACCACGATTCAAAGCCAGCCTCAGTCAGAAAGCCCATAATAAGACTCTTATCTCCAATTAACCACCAACAATTCAGATAGAGCAGTGGCTTTAAGTACTGGCCTTAAGCAAAAACAGATACTCGGGGCCTTAGACCTGAGTTCAAACCACTGTACTGGCACATGTTCTGTGCCAGACACATACAGACATACACACACACAGAGTGAGCCATTTTGAACATAATTATTTCCAGCATCTTGGATGGCAATACCAGTTTGATTATGCAGAATACAGTGTTATCAACTGGACAACTAGAAAAACAATACAAGACTAAAAGTTTATAAACATTAATGTATTACAGGAAACCCAAATTGGTTTGTGACAAACACCTCCCATCTTGAAAAAAAATTAATTCCACAACTTGTCCTTCAAAATGTATGTAATACAATTCAAAATAAATACAAGAATATTCTGGAAGTCCAGACAAAGGTACCTTACCATTCGTTTCCTTGTGAAGGGCTTTCTAGTAGCACTCGGATTATGTATAATAAGCAGCTTAATAATTTGAGAGAAAAATTGAACAGACGTATTCTTAGACCTTTGAACAAACAACAAAAGTTTGATTTTCATTTGAACTTAGTTCATGAAAGATCACAAAGGATTGTTATATACACTGACTTTCAGTAAAACACTCACTTAGGTTTTGTTTAGAAACTACAATGCTGTAATAGTCTAAACTCACTGCAGTTCACGGTAGATGCATTTTAGTTACATGTGCTACAAATGGTAGCCAACTATGTTTCCTGAGAGGAAGTGTGGGTTCTAAACACTAGAAGGGGCTAGGAATGGGGCTTAGTGGCAGAGTGCTTGCCTAGCATGAATGAAGGCCCGGGGTCGATTCCTCAGTACTACATACCCAGAAAAAGCCAGAAGTAGTACTGCGGCTCAAGTGGTAGAGTGCTAATCTTGAGCAAAAGAAGCTCAGGGACAGTGCTCAGGCCGAGTTCAAGCCCCAGGACTTGCAAAAAAAAATTAATAAATTTTTATTAATGAAACAACTAGAAGACACAACAGCCAAGTCCCATCAAGGCTAGTTTGAGTGGGTTTATAACTTTCAGCATTTTCTATATCCATGAACTGGGGGATAAAGCTGAGCAAGTTATAAAATCTAGCTTCCTGTATGTATGTAGAATAAATAATAAATCTTGGAGCTCCAGGGCACCTTGTAGATTGATAACAGGGAAATGATACTTACATTTATGTAATTATATGTGATATTTTAAATTATATGTTTGCAGAATGGTATATACCAATTTATATAATTACAAGTTGCATATTAATTGTATAATTACAGAGAGATAAAGCATAATAGTATGCTAAGAAACACAATTCTTTCTTCTCTCCATCTCCTGCTTCTCTCTTCCCCTGAGCCAATTGAACCGTGTCTCTCAATTAGGTTAAATGTCAGTGAAATGTGGTGAGAATGTAGACTACCACACACATATATCTTTTCAACTATTAGGTCACAATTGTACAGCCCGTAAGACTTAATGGTGATGAAGAAAAGTAATTAAGGTTAAGCAAAACACGCTTATGGTCTGATTAATAGGAGCATTATCTTGCCAGCAATTAGACAGTGGTATTTGATTTACACATTTTGAATAAAATTTAGAGAAAGTGCATCCTATAATTATTTCCTAATAAATCTAGAAGTAAAATGTCACTTTATTTTTTTACAACACTGTCTGTGAGTGTACTTTGTAACATTTCTGTAGAAAGGTTAATGCCTAATTATATCATTTTTTCTAGGTTTTCCTATTAAAATAGTGAGTATATTTGATGAGTTAGCTTCCATATGGAAGTCTTTTAAATTATTCATGGATTTGCGTTTGTTTCATGTGAATGGCTTTCCGTGGTAGTCAGAGGAGGATTCAAACAATGCAATTCACCTTTTCTGTCCTGGAAAGACAGGACAGCCCCTATTAAAATTGGAGACACCTTCATTCAAACAGCATGGCCCCTTCACATATTATTTACCCATGAGGCTTTCTTGGGGAAGTTGTAAATAACCAGGCCAGGAGAGCTGTAGTTATTATCAGCTTTAACTTAGAGGCTAGTCTACCATTAAGAACATCTAATGGGTGGACCTTGAATATTGAAATATGACCAGCAGCCAGTCTTTGGATAAATTCTTACAAATCAGGTGGTCCCTACCTACTGAAGGACAAATTAATTTTAAATACTCTAAGAGGGCTCCATTGTCAAAATTCAGGTAGACAAACATCTACATAAACCATGGCTCATGGTTATGGAAATTGTAAGCAGTGAACATAGTAATAGGATCCATGGTCTCAAAATTATTCATTCTTAAGGCAAGTCAGTAAGTTATCACTGACACAGTGACCTTGAAAGGGCAGAGATTATGACTATATCACATCCCTCTGAATTTCCAGTGTTCCTCGTTTATTCCATGATAAGTGTCATTGGAATGCTAAGTTCTAAGACTCACCCTATGCTTGTACTGTAGCCAGTCAAACCACAGAGCCTTGTCAAAGTACAGTCTTCCACACTGCCCCTCACACTTATGAGTGTGATTCCTCTCATTTAAGTTAGCTTCCTCAATGTTTGTGCAAATTCAAGTAGCCCACACAGAGGCCTCCACATTCGTGTGGGATTTGGAAAATTGAAAGTATGGAAGAGATATTCACTCTACTACATTTAACATTTATAGTTCCTAAAACATTCACGGTACTAGATTTCACACCTATCGTTCCTATGATTTTATTGTCTGTCAAGCAACCTCACCACATTTTTTTGCTATGTGAAAAACATTTCGCACAGCTGGAATTTTGAGGGAGAAATATTTACAAACACATAAGACAGGAATGAAAAAAAACTTACTTGATCTCTGGTTTTTAATGAAAAATAGCTTTAATCTCTCTTTAAATGTGTTTTCATTCATGTAGAATTCAACTTGTACCCTGCAAATGGAAAAAAAATTAAATGCATAAATTTAGATAAATTCAACTGCATTTTAACTTGATAAAGACAAATATAGACCAACTTTGCAATTCTCTACTTAATATATAATAAAATTCTTTAATAAACCTAACTCTTGAACATTTATATAGCACAGAAAATAAGAATAGAATGCAATACACTGCTATTATTTTAGAAAGAAGCACTTACCTTCTAAATTTAAAGATTTTAGTAGTTCAAATGCAGTAATTTTAATCACCTGTACTAATGAATGTCATGATTGAGGGAGGTCATTCAAAACTAAAATTAAACACAGTTGACTCTTTGGGGATAACCAAAAGAGTTAATATCTTCTCAGTTTTTCCACTGTAAGAATCACTTGAGTGCTTAAAAACGTCATGCTGGACACCCCAGATTCATGTGAAAATCAAGGACCACAGATTTATTTCTAGCAAGTTCTTTACTTCAACTAAATCCTAGCAAGACACACTATTTACCATGATTTTTTTCTTGTTTATTAATTTGGCATCATATGCACACATCCGCAAAGGAATGTTAACAGAAAGTAGAATATTAAAGCTACCAGAGATTATGAGGTAGATGGTTAATATACCGAATATTACATATTTAGATCACTATGGAATAAAATCAACAGTCTAAAACTTACTACTCTAACACATGTATTAACTTTCTCTCTAAAGTCTTTGAAAACTCTCCTTTGCATTATAGGGATATAATCAATGTGTTTGATACACAGAAAAAGGAAAACTACCATTCGGTGTGCAATAACATGCTAGCAATTATCAACCATCTCGATTAGCCTCAAGTATATTTATTATAGTTCAGGTGTCCAAAGACAGCTAAGGAAGTATTTTAATGTCGGTGTAAACAAAAAATTACTTTCATTGTTCTAAATATCACAACATTTTGAGTATGTAATCTACATAGGGTTGGGAGTTTGTGGCTGGGTTGGATTTGTTGTTTGGTTTGGTTTTGTTCTTTGTCAGAGAAGCTGAAAGAACAAAATAAGTGATACATCATGCGCTCTCTCTCTCATACTATGAGGATTTTTCAGTCCTGTTTTCTCCTCTACTGTCCTGTGCACTCAAGAGAACTTAGGAAGAACCAAAACTTAGCCTCTCTGTGCCACAAAAGCAATCCAGTGTTTACATCAATAGCTACCCATGCTCTGCTTATTATATCTTCTAAAAACTTGAGCGCCCTCTTTTTTCCTCTTCCCCCTAAAAAATTCTCTACTTCCATTTTTGCCATTTTGCACATCCTCTTTTTCCTCACTTCATATTTATATGGGGAGACAAAAGGGGAGAAAAAAACACGGGAAAATAACTCAGCTTTACAAAAAAGGCCACAAGCACATGTTCAGACCCAAGCTCCATTAACATCTTAGAAATCCCCTCCCCACTGTCCAATTGGTCTGTTTTACTTGTATCACTGGATAAAATATTAGTTCATTTAAAATTAACCATCATACAAACATCAAGCTAAACTGGTTAAAATTTATTATGGATACAAAGCAAATTTGAGAGAGGACATGTGGCCATTACACCAGTCATTTAGCAAAGGCCATGCACATTTGCTTCCTTGAATTATCAAATTTGTAAGGCCGTGTATCCATCCCGCAGATAGTATCTGGAATTCAGCACTGGCTTTGTGCAGGTCACCATTTTCCCTAAAAATGAGGTCATCGAGAGAATCCAGCAGGAAGATGAGAACTCCAAAAAGAATGGAGCAGTTGTAGAAACATGACGGGGCTGGAAATATTTAATAAGTAAATATCGAGGTGGTCACCATCATTCCAATGAGATGATGCTACTGCTGAATAAAGCTAATACTGGTGACTCCGTTTTGAAAGCAGCACCAGTGTCAGGCGGAGTGGCTCTCCGATGATTAGGAGAGTGACGCAGCAGACTGGACTACACTCACAATCCCTGGGCGATTTCCTACCAGCAAAGACCATGTTGCAGGGCCTATTAGCTCCCTCAAGTGACGTGAGTCCAAATCCCCCTCCCCCGCCCCCACCATGGTAAAATGATGTGAAGAAAAGCCACTGGCTAGCCCTGTGATCTGATTTTTGCAGAAATACGGCTGGCACCCAAAAACACACGTACACAATGGGGTTTAAAGCCAACGCCATAAACAAATGGAAAGCTAAGAGAATCTTTTTGGATCCATGCATGTAGGTACAGAGAAAAACTACATCATCCTCCAGGTTTCCACTTGGCAGTACAGACTAGAGCCTTCTTTCATCTCATCCACTGGAGCCCTCCAGGTACAAAGACACGCCCTGCCACTCAATGGTTCTACAGGACTCACATTTGGCAGATTTAGTGGTTATTCTTTCAAAAACCTTTACCATTTTAACTAATTGTAAGGAGATCTCAGTATTTCCTTTTCCATATTCAAAGATGCCTTCTCTAGCTTCTGCTCTTTGTGTTTTCAACTTCCTTCCCCTCTCTACTTTTACTTTCTCCACCCCTTACTTCTTTCCCTCCCTCTTTTCCATCCTTCCTCCTTTCCTCCCTCCCTCCCTTCTTTCTCTCTTCTCTCTCTCCCTCCCTTCTTACCTCCATTCCACCTCCCTCCTCCCCCTCCCTTCTTTCCTCCCTCCCTTCCTTTACTTCTCTCTTTCCCTCTCCTCTAGCTCACTACTCACTTGCTCCATCTGACTTTATTTGAATTCAACTTCATCTACTGTGCCATGTTTTGAACAATACAGCTAGGAAAGTCTAACTACGACACTTCCTAACATGACATTTTTATTACATGTTTATACAAAAGATAAAATTTAGGATCATTGTTGTCACATTTATTATAACTCACAGCTATTACTTGCTGGCATCTTCTATTGAAATATGTTCTCATACTTCTATTGAAAGATGTTCTGTTAACTTTGTTGTCATCCCATGCATTTTCTCACTATCTATTTTCGTGGCATTTGCTCCTCGATGTTTTATGACTGTGGTTAGTGTTTTGTGAATTTTTTTCTCTCCTTGGATGTGGCCATGTGTGTCTGTCACCCCAGCCCTCAGGAGACAAAGGCACGATCATCAAGATTTTGCAGCCCATCTGGGACATAAAGTGAGTTCAGTCCAGACTGGGAAACTGAATACAACCTGATATTGAGAAAATAGAGTAACAGTACCCTTCTGACTAAAAATAATTCTGCTTTTGCTATTATAATGGCAATTGCATTTAATTCCCTTCTATGTATATGTAGTGATATTTTTTTTGTTTCTTCTTTGGTATGCAGACAAAAGTGGTGATATTCTCCAGTATTCCTATTTTGAGTTTAACTTTTTTATCATATTACATTGACAAATATTTTATGGAGAAAATGTCACATAGTTGCAGTATATATAATTTCCTTACAAGCAGATAACAATACTGTGTCAGCAATAATCCTGCTGTTGATTCTGGAATGAATATTTATATTTTACTAAAACTTTTATGAGATTTCTATTTTTAAAAAAACCTACTTTCATCTATCAGGTTGAAGGTAACTTGTAGCCTTATTGTTGATTTAGTGAATTATTTTATTTTTTTGTCAGTCGTGGGTCTTGAACTCTGGGCTGGGGTACTGTCCCTGAGCTCTTCAGCTCAAGGCTAGTGCTCTACCCCTTGAGCCACAGTGCCACTTCCGGTTTTCTGGTGGTTAAGATAAGAGTCTCACAGACTTTCCTGTCCAGACTGGCTTTGAACCGTGATCCTCAGATCTCAGCCTCCTGAGTAGCTAGGATTACAGGCATGAGCCACCGGTGCCCGGCTATTAAAATATTTTATTCAAAAACAGTTAAAAGGGTTTTTGTTATGTCTATTATATGATTATTCTTGAGACCCTTTTCTGATGAGATTTTTGTTTCACTGCAGCATTGATAATCAATCCCAGCACTTATATATACTAGGCACATGTTGTACTGCTGAGTTCCACCAGAGTCCTTGGTTTTTAATGATCTTGGAAGAAATTATTTCTGTAACAGTAAGCTAGTCAGATAACATACTGCTGAATTCTTTTTCATACACACACACACACATCATGAACTTTGCTTCTATCCCTACAACTGTTTGATTGCAATCTTCTTTAGATTATTTTTAATATCTTCAAGTATGAATTGAAAGCCATTTGGATTTTTTAATACTCTGTAATGACTGTAATTACTGCTTATATTTTGAGAGGCTCTATTACAGATTTCTCCTAACAGCATCAAGTGGCCTTAGCATCTATTCTCATGTCCGATGTTTTTTCCCTTCCATTTTCTTCTTATTTCAGTGCTCTAGTATTTGGTATAAACTGTAATTTGCCTGGTCTATGCTTAAGATGCTTATTTAATCATTTTAAAGTAGACCTTATCATCTTAACAACACAGGAAGTAATTCAGATCCAGGTTCAGAAATAGACTGTTGTTTCAGGAACAGTATTTGAATACCAATGCCTTGCAATCGATTTAGATCTTTCGGGTCTTAGGGATGATGCAGGTCAGGACCATGGGGAAACTCTTCACAGCCATCTACCCATCTTCACAGGAAGATTCTTTGTCCGTGTCTACTCCGTGTTACTTGGTGCTACTGGCCTCCAGCTTCTCTCTGAGCATGCAATATGAGCTTGGAGTCCACACGTATTAGATCTTTATCCCAGCGTTCAGGGCAAAGGAGGGATTATCTGTTTGGACTTTAAGGTCATAGCAGGCTGGTTCTGCGGAAGCATGAGAGCACTGCTCTCGACTTTCCATGGCTTCCCTCTGGACAGTCTCCATCTGGATGTATCAACACACACAGCTCTCCTCGCAGCTCTCAGTCCTGGAACCTGCTTGTTTTGATGAATTTCTGTGCTTTTATGTCATGGCTTTCAACTAAATCCATACCTGGTGTTCTGATTCCATCACTAAAACCTCTTTTGGGGGAAACCACACAACCTATGTTTCTTTGCATCTGGCTTACTTCACTTAATATAATTTTTTTCCAAGTCTTTCCCTCATTTGTTGTAACTAAAAAGTGCCCATAAACCTACAAGTAAACACACTGGATGGAAAAAGACAAAAAAAAACTACACTTGGATATGTTGCTAGACATTCACACAGTGAGACCAAAGGGAGATATTTCTTAGGAGAGGATCATAATGGTTCAATAGTTATGTGCATATGATCATGTGACATGATGTTTATCGAAATGAACTCCAGGAAATGGAAACAAGAGGTTTTATGTTATTTTGCCTTTGGGTTTGGGTTCTTTTTGTTTTGTTTGTTTTTCTTTTGTCTCTGTTTTTGATCTCTGTATCTTTTGTCCTATATATAAGTTTATCTGTTTGGGGGACACTAAAGGGGAGCACAGAAATGGTGGGAGAAATGCAGCCGTGACATTCACTAGACACACCTTGTGGGGGACAGGGTCGGGAGGGAAAAACTGGAAGAAAGCAGGGAAGAGGTAAAACTTCAAAAAGAAATGTATTCACTACCTGACTTATGTAACTGTAACCCCTCCGTACATCCCCTCTGCAATCCCAATGCAAAAGAAATAAAAATAAATCTCTTTATGTACCAAAAGCATATTTTGTTATTATATTTGCAACCCTAAGTTAGGTTTATACTTGTAGAAATTACATCTTTCCAGATGTTTTTTATTACCTTAAGTTGAATCAGACTTGAACTACACACTTCAAAGGATATATTACCTCTTAGTATTTCAGAATGTATCCTTACTGAGGAATAAAGTCATGGCAGAAATAGTGAGATTAAGATGAGATCACACTGGAATAGATCCTCGAGCCAATATGACTGCTGTCCTTACAAGAAAAGAAAGACTTGGGCACAGAAACAGATGGATGGGAAGATGGCCATGTGAGGAGGTTCAGGAAAGGGGTGACACTACCACAATTCAAAGAATGCCTAGAAAAGGCGTTTAAGGGCATACCAACCCAGCCTCCAGATCTGTGGCCAGTAGCGTGTATAGTTTTCAGGCACCTGAGGATGGTCATTGGTTATGGAAACTCACAAAGTCTTTTTTGTGAGGTGATGGAAGCTTTCTCACTCACACGAAGAAAGTCCACTAGAGCCGGAACTCCAAGGAACCTGGCTCCATGCTGAGTTCTGAGCTTCCTCACACTTATTCTTGTATATCACATGGTACCTGGCACCTACTAGGCCTTAGAGATTGCTGGTCGGATGCCTGAGCAGATGCTTAATGGGGTCTCCAATTCTTCTGGAAGTCTCTGAGTCAGTAATACAGTGAGTGGAATAAACGTCTCATCCATGCCTTCCTAATAAGAATTCCAAAATGTAAAATCCAGATTTTCAGTAAGTTGAATCTTTGGAAATCTCTTTTCTTCTTCCAATTTGATGTATCCTTTGACTAATGGTTAATTCTCTGCTGACTTTTCTTTGAACTTTACTAATATAGATTTACCTTTTCATTTATCCACCCAGGATTCTATTTATTTTATCATATTTATTACATTTATGACTATAATGAATATTTAGGATGAAAATGTACAAGTACCACTCGCTCATTTGATTTGCTAAATTCCTCTGAATTTCATAAGCTAGAGGTGACTTGGGTTGAATAGACCTCAGTTCTATCTTATGACAAAGACTTTGACTCACCATTTCAGTGAAACTCTTAATTCATTCATCTATGTCTGGAACAGAGTTAGGATTCTGGATTTCCTCTGTGTCTTCACTGTGTCCATAGCTCATTAATTAAGGGGGTCTACATCACTTGTTACGTATTTACTAAAGAGCACTGCAAACACCACATCTCCCTGGGGGAAGTGTATATTGATTTCTGTCCTTTGCTTTTTTACTAGCTTATTATCCACTTGTAAATATCCCCTGCTACATCTGGCAATAAATGGTCTTTTGGTTATGTTGAAACTGGTGATTCTAGGGCCTCATTTTTTGTTTCTGACCTTCAAATTTGTGTCCGCATGTAGGTTCATTTTAAAGTCTGGCCAGCTCTCCATTTTCCCACACTTTTCTAAACAATTTTTTCACAACTACTCAAACTTAGCTTTCTGGATCCCTTTAGTTGGTTACATCTTATAAGGAAGTAGAGATGGATTCAATGCTTTTTCCCAGCATTGAAAAGAAGTAAGAGAGAATAAAATCATTTTGGAGAAGCTAGTTCAGCTACATACCCAGGCACATACATGTACATATGCGTGTAATTACATACGGCACTATACACATGGAGGTGCCTCAACCCAAGATTTGGTAATGGACGGATAATTCACATCCTCCATAAAGCCTATCAACAACACAACTGAAACTGGGGCACCCCTGACTTACACCTGTCATCCTCGCTATCCAGGAGGCTGAGATCCGAAGATCACAGTCCGAAGCCAGCCCAGGCAGGAAAGTCAGCTGCAGAAAGCTAGAAGAAGAGCTATGTTTCAAGTGTAGAGTGCCGGCTGAAGGACAGAGCCAGACCTGAATGGAAGCCCCTGTACCATCATAAAAGCAAAACAAAATAAACAAAGCGTTGGCTACACCTGCCTTCCAAACACTATAGTTTACTCAGCTCAGTCCAGCCTACTTACATCATGCTCAGCAGAAGAGGTCCATTAGCCTACAGTTAGACAAAAGCACCTAAAACAAAGACTATTCTATAATAAAGTGTGGAGTGTCTCCTAGAGAGTTTATTGAATATCTGAATCAAAAAACATAATAATAATAAAATACATACTGGTAACAGTTCATGGAGAATTTGGTTGCTGAGCCTGGCCAGCTCACCCTGAGGCTGACTGACCAAGCTTGCTACCATCCAGCTTCACCATCTTAATACATTCTAGAACATCTTAGTACATTTTACATGCCTGGGAAAGGTAGAAATTAGAAATTCAAGGTGCAGGTTCTAGTGAAAGTCTGCTGCTTTTGAACTATCCCATGGAATAAAAGTCATTAAGCACAACCGCTGTAAGGCAGCAGCCACCTGTATACATATGTGTACAGGTACCATGTGTGTGAGGGAAAGGAGGAGGGGGTGTGCACGTGTGTGTGTGTGTGTGTGTGTGTGTGTGTGTGTGTGTGTGTGATATAATGGCAATAAGAGAAGAATGTAGAGTGTCCACCATGTATCATCTTCCTATCCCTGTCAATAAGCCCATGCTGATTGCATTCACTCTGTGTCTGCCCTGTGATCAGGACTTGAGGGTAGCAGGAATTCCACAATCTGTGGTTCCCATGGCAAACGCATTCCAAATGCAGCCGGGAGTCCTTTCTGTCCCAGCCTCTCTTCACTTTGAAAATTCCTGTCCTCACGTACCATATCCATTTATGGAGCTCCTCTCTTTTCTTCGCTGTTTTACTTAAAGGAATGAAATTTAAACAACTTTAGTTTGACTTAAATGTAAGCGTGAAAGCAGAAGGTAAAGAAAGCTAGAAGAAGTACAATGGTACACTTCAGCATCCTGCAATTACAGAGATTCCGCCTCCTCAGACCCCCCGCCCATCTGTAAGAGCAGGGCAGGCCCGGGCCAAGCCATTAAATGCAGAGTAAAAAAGGAAAATTATACAAAATAGAACACTTATTCATTGTATGGTCCCAAGTACATCACAAAGGGCAGCCAAAATACAACCCATTTAGGCTTGTAAGAAATTGAGTTTGATAAGGATTATGTGGCCTTTTTCTCCCCACACACACCAGTCTCAATAAAAGAATAGAAGTTCCACCTGCTTCAATATGGTTTCCATTGTTTCCCTCTGTGCACCAATTCCAGCTTCCCCTTAAATACAACTCAGAGGCCCGCAGTACCATCCTTGCAGACACTGGTCACAGATAAACATACACACACACACACACACACACACACACACACACATGTTTATGTACATTCTAGAACGATAAAACTGTTCATCATAAAAAGATTTACTGACTTATAAAAGGACCACAGGCCTTCACATGCTCACCTTAAACCAAACGGCCTCCCAACCAGAATTCATCACCTCAACACACACTTACATCGGACTCTTCAGAGAACAGAGAGGGTAAAAGGAACCTAGAATTCTCTATGCTGATCTTCTCCCAGACTTGAAGTTCAAGGTAACAGCGTATTCTCAAGGTACTGGGCAGCTGCCGCAAGCCATGTTTCCCACAGGCTCACACACACACACACACACACACACACACACACACACACACACACACACACACACACACACACACAACACACACACACACACACACACACACACACACACACACACACACAGAGTCTCTGTCTGTCTCTGTTGCTGTCTCTGTCTCTATCTCTCTGTTTCTGTCTCTGTCTCTCTGTCTGTCTCTCTCTGTCTTTCTGTCTCTCTGTCTCTGTCTGTCTGTCTCTCTCTCTGTCTGTCTGTCTCTCTGTCTGTCTCTCTCGGTCTCTCTGTCTGTCTGCCTCTGCCTCTGTCTCTGTCTCTCTCTCTCTCTCTCTCCAGGAAATGGCGCCGCCATTTTTAAATAAATTGAAGCATTGAAGCATTCAACAAACTGTGTGAGGCTTTGAGCCTGGTGCTGGTGTTCTGTGCCTCTAATCCCTGCTACTCAGGAGGCTGTGATCTGAGGTTCTAGCTTGAAGACAGCCCAGGCAGAAACGTCTGTGAGACACCAATTAATCACCAAAAAGTCAGGAGCTGGAGTGTGGTTCAAGTGGTAGAACACCAGACTTGGGCAAAAAGCTAAGGGACAGCAACTAGACCCTGAGTTCAGGCCCTAGCACCTCTCTCCCCCCCATCTCTTTCTCTTTCTCTTTTTTCTCACTCTTTCCCTCTCTCTCCCTGTCTCTCAAAGATCTCTCTCTCTCACACACACACACACACAGGTGTTGAGTTAAGTGAAATACCCAGCTCTCAGCTAATGTAAACATCCTAGGCATGTTTAAGGTAGGCCAGGCTAAGCTACAGTGTTCGCTAGGCTCATTGTCTGAAATTCTTTTTTTTTTTTTTTGCTTGATAGTTTTGTTCAATTTGCCACCGGTGTATTGGAACATAACTCTATCCCAAGTCAAGGAGGATTTGTATTGCACCAATCATTGAAAAACCTTGAGGGAACATTTAATAATGCTTTTCCTGGAAATAAAATAGCAAAGCCAGTTTGGGGAGAAACGTGTTTGCTGAGAAGGGACCGTCTGGTGTCGGGGAGTCGGGTCACGTACAGCAGAGCTGCAAATGACACTAGAAGCTGTAAGGAAACAAGAATGCACAGCAGAGAAAGGAATTCAATATAATTGGTAATGCCTCCCTTCTGTAGTATAAGATTTTAGGTCAGTACTTCAAAGAGCCACATCTATTTTTCACTTTCCTGGGAGCAGTCATTTCTGAGCTCTCTGGGACCTCTTTTTCATACTTGGTACTTAGTTCTTACACTCAAGTAAAGGGTGTGCTTTTTAATACTTAGTACTTTTACTCAAGTACAAGTAGACTCTGAGATTCGATATGGTAAAGCCTCTTGTACTGAACATGATGAAAGACAGGATGGCACAAATTGGCATAAGAGAGGGAATGTGACCCAAAGAATCTCACTCAAAGATGACAATAATAGGTCTTCAGAGAAGTTTTTATCCAATCAGTATTTGTTTATTTATTCTGTTGTAAGTGTAGGATACAAGCTTCATTCTAGAATGAAAAGACAGCATGGACTATGAGACTGTCTGTCAATAGTCTATGGAAAGGTTAAACATGATTTTCATGTAGATGAGTTATCATAAGAAGAAAGAAGGTATGTCTGGGGAGAAACAAAACTTTGCGTGTGTGTGTCTGTCTGTCTGTCTGTGTGTCTGTGTCTGTGTGTGTGTGTGTCTGTCTGTGTGTCTATGTGTGTATGTGTGTCTGTCTGTCTGTCTGTCTGTGTCTGTGTGTCTGTCTGTGTGTGTCTGTGTGTGTGTCTGTCTGTCTGTCTGTGTCTGTGTGTATTGGTACTAGGGCTTGAATTCAGTGCCTATATTCTCAGTATGCTCAAGGCTAGCTTTGTAACTTGCCACAGCTCCAGTTCTAGGTTTTAGTAGTTAATTGGAGATAAGTCTCACAGACTTTTCTGCCCAAGCTAGCTTTGAACCTCTATTTTCAGAGCTCAGCCTTCTGAGTAACTAAGATTACAGGCTTGAGCCACTAGCACTCTTTCAAACTCTCTTTTGATGCATCAAGTAAAAAAATAATCAGTAATAAAACAGTTCCTAGGGGAAAAGTATGGAGTTTTCACTGGAAAAACAAAAACCATGGGTCACCTATTTAATTTCATGCTGTCAAATTCTGTGAAAAGCACGTGATCAACAAATCGGGGCAAAGCTCATAACAAATTTGGCCAATAACTTCAAAAGGAACTTTGTACAGATCTACTTATTGAAGGCAATGTGGAAATCTCCAACTTACAATGAATGTGCCAAGTAATGATTTTCCAGTTTTCACCATGCTATAAAAGTGAGATTCAACCAGTAGAAAATATAATTTCAATTTAGAATGTATGCTTCTTCCCTGGATGGTGGCATGCAGTCAGCTATATTCAGATAGCACTGATCATCGGCAGCAATCACAGATTTCCGTGAGGTGCAGTCCTGCAGGCAAACACCTACACCTCAACATGGACAGTGCTCTGTGGGTGAGCTACACTGGTTCAGAATGTGAGTAGTATCAAGGGCAATCACACTGGCTACTTCACTGAGCTTATACATCAACATGTTACAAGTGAAAAGTATTTTAGAAAATTAAAGAGTAGGTTCCCTATCTGATCTTAAGGCTTTTCATCATGATTCCATAATGAAGACACTATGTACGTGCTATAGAGAAAGACAGATTGATTAGTGGAAGAGAGTAAAAATCAAGAAACTGGCTCATGCATAAATTAGGAATTAATATACAGGAGGAGTCATTAGGCAGATCAATACATACAGTAGGATCTGTTCAATCAGTGGATCTTTAAAATGGTTATCCAGATAGCAATCAATCAGTCAATCGATGCATGAACAATTGCATCTTTCCCCCTCGCCATATGTCATTAAACCCAAATACAAAAATAATTAAAATCAAATAATTTACTTAGGAATAGATAAACATCTGCTAAAATATATTTTTAAAAGCCATAGAAATAAAAAACTACCAAAATA
Organism: Dipodomys ordii; assembly: GCF_000151885.1. Classification (NCBI taxonomy): domain Eukaryota; kingdom Metazoa; phylum Chordata; class Mammalia; order Rodentia; family Heteromyidae; genus Dipodomys; species Dipodomys ordii. The sequence continues at coordinate 4,703,349 of NW_012267251.1, forward strand.
AGATAGTGATTGTTTCTTGTAAAAAGCTAGGGAAGAAAGCAGAATCCTTAGTGAAATGTAAGTTATTTGTAAAGAATTAGTTCTGGGGTGTCCATCCATGTCTACGTATTATAAGTTAATAAATTAAGGAATAAAGAAATGAGTGAATGGAGGCAAAGAATCTGTGCACAGAATGCTGGGAAGTGCGCCACAAACTAGGACATTTAATTCTGAGCTCTTGAGAATTAAAACAAAAAAGTCATGAGTATTTTATATCCATAATAGCAGGGTGCAGAGGAGACTTGCAGGGTGAGATCTGAGAAGAAATTAGCATATGGTTTGCATAGCCAATAAGCTTGTGAATCAAACCTCCCGCGCTGATGGAGGTTTGGTGGGAAACCACAAAGCAGAAGAGTGGCTTGGGGGTGGGGGTGAAGACACACGGAGGATCCTTATTTAAAAACTGACCAGTACAACGGTGAACTGTGTGTAAACACACATAGATCTGTATAACACTGATTCAAGCAAAGGTAAAGGAGCCCTGCACGTGAAGAGCATCTCATAATAGCAAGGATGAAGCTAAGGGTAGGAAGAAGCGTTTCTGGGTTCTGAGACAAGAACTTGAGCAGAAGCTCAGGAATAATGCCCCATGGGACGAATGAAGCTTGCGGAAACTGGCCGGGAAAGCAGCGAAGGGAGAGAGATGGAGGGGTGAGTCTGGCCTATACAAGTTGTACATCATGTAGATATAGCAAAATTAAAGCCCCTAGTAACTGCTTAATGCTAATGAAAGGAGGAGGAGGAAACGGAGGAACTATTTGTTGAAAATGCCTGGACACTCTACTAATCATAATATATGATGTATATATAACATATATAGTTTATAGTATAGTACACACATTATATACTATCTAATGCTATTATATATACTATATGTACTATTACATATAGTACAAACAAATATATAGAGAACATATAAATAAGTACTAGATCTTTTGAAGACGTCAGCTCACTGGGCTGAGAGAGAGACCAAACTCAAGGAAACCTCTGATCTATAAATTAAACTGCTGCATTTTTTATAAATACATGTACATGTCCTGTTGTAATATTTGATCTTGGAAATAAAAATAAAAAGTTTTCAGTAAAAATAAATAAATAAGTACTAGACATTATATATAATATATAGTACATGTTTGTATAAATTTATATATGTGTGTGTGTTTATATATAGGGCTATGTATTCTGATGATCATAATATGCATATATAGTGTTATTTGATCCCCAAGACAATAGTTTCTAATAGCACCTCTATTATGTAGATACATAGACAGAAGTCTTTGTCTAAAGTCACAAAAATCCTATGTAGTCTGACTATTACTCACACCCACACAGTCTAAAACACACGCACAATCTTGCCTGAAATAAACCAAATCTACTTTGGGTTTTTTTTTTTAATAGAGAATACATTATTTTGTTTTCTAATGGCAAAACATAGTTCTAAACAGACTATCAAATGTGTGACTAAAGCTAAGAAAAGCATTTTAAAAATTACTTGGGATAAACTTTGCCTACATATGAAAAATACCCAGGATTTACTTCTTACTGCTCATAGAAAAAGCAACTGAAAGTGCCGAAGGCCGCCGCATGTGTTGGATAGCACCGGCTGTGCACAGTCCTCCCGAGACGGTGCTGCTCCTCTTGGTGACCCCAGCCTCGGGTCCCCAGCTCACCTGAGGCTACTCCACCAGCATGAGCCATGATCCAAACTGTGCGTTGCACCTGCTAATGGAAAATCCAGACGGAAACACTCAACTGCGTTGTTATTATTATTACTATTATTAGATGAGTTTAATAGGTGTTTTCCCTGATGAAAAAGCAAGCCACTGATTATGAACAACGTACACACAAGAGCGTGTGCTCTTGTGTGCTATACCCCGAAGGAGCTTGGGGTTACACTTCTGGCAGTAGTGGGTACCAGGTGTCCTGAAAGACAGAGATCTCAAAGGAATCATCTAAAGAAGTCAACAAACTGAATAAATCATCACACACACACACACACACACACACACACACACACACACTTTTAAGAATATCATATTTAACCAGCAAGAAAGTAAGGCTAATGTTTAGGAGCTGAAGGAAGGGGAAGAAAAAGGGGGAGAGATGAAAAGAAGAAAAGGGAAAAGGAGGAGGGGAGGAGGGGAAGAGGCAATGGAGGGGAAGAGGAGAGGGAAAGAGGGCGAGAGAGGACAAAGGGGTCCAGAGAAGTAAACCTCGGCCAAGTCGCCCTTTACCTTTCTGTTTTCTACCATCTTTTTTTTTTCCTTTTTTTTTGTGGGTCGTGGGGCCTGAACTCTGGGCCTGGGCGCTGTCCCTCAGCTCTTCAGCTCAAGGCTAGCGCTCTACCACTTGAGCCACAGCGCCACTTCCGGCTTTTTTCTTTTTGCTTATGTGGTGCTGAGGAATCGAACCCAGGGCCTCAGGCATGCAAGGCAAGCGCTCTACCATTGAGCCACCTTCCCAGCCCTTCTACCATCTTTTCTCAGCATAGAGTTTGTTGACAGGCCTCTAGCCTGCCAACGCAACCCTCCAAACAGAACCCTACAGAAATGCCCCCCACAAAGTGTGGGGGTCCCTGACAGGCACTCCCCTCAGCAGAAGCAGAACCTGAACGCACTGCCCAGCCATGTGAGCAGTATTGCAAAGATGACGCAGAGGAACAGGGAGGCTGAAACAAAATCCCACCACTGATTTCTGGGTGACTTGAACAAATCTATTATCTCTGCTCTAGAGGCCACCACTCCGAGATCCAAGTGCTGGCAGTGGTGATGTCCCCTGCAGCCTCTGCTTGCTCCCTGAGGGCCTCGGGCTGCTGTTCCTGTGTGCACATGAGCCGCCTTGCTATTGCTCCCATGTGTTCCAACTCGAGACCACACAGACCACGCTCCCTCCCAGTCTCATTTTAATTGACTCACCTCTTTTTGAAGACCCTCTCCTTAAATCCAGTCACAGACCGCACTCCAGGGTTTCAGCGTACAGGGATGGCTGGGAGGACAGTACTGAGTCCCTAACACATGTCCACAGCCAGTCTAACTAAAATCGCCAATTCCAGATTAACACCTCCCATGCTGTCATACACCTGTTCAGTCTGTCCAACTGAGGCACCAGTGATCCACGTCACCAGTCACCCCCCCCCAAGAGGGCACCCTGAAGCTGTTCGGCATCAGCATCACCTGATTTATCACATCAGCATTCTCCAGTTGACGCTCTCATACCCCCACCTGGTCTCCCTCCCAACTTACAGCTTGCTCCCTCTGAGCATCTTTGGCTGCTCCTGTCTCCTCGACCGCTAAAAATAAGTTCCCTTTCGGGGTGAAATTCCAAAGGTAATCCATGCATCTCGCCAGGATTGCAGGAATGACAACAATGAGATGTACAAGTCGTTATGTTGAAAAACGAACTTTACAACTTTGGCAGGGGGTGGGGGGAGGATGGGAAGGGATGGGAAGGGGAAACAAAGAGGAAGCAACAATGCTTGATAAGAAATGTACTCGTTATCTTGCTCATGTAATTGTAACCCCTCTGTACGGTATTTTCACAATAAAAAAAAAAAGAATGACGGTGTCCAACGTGTCCTCTCTCAAACTCGTGCAGACAACCGTGGGTTTGACTTTTCTATGTGGCGCTCCAATGGGCATTTCCAAGCCAGCATATCCAACTGTAGCGAAATCCCTGATTTTTATCTTGAAGCTCTCTTCTTATGAAAGCTTTTCCTGACGTACATTCTTCTCCTAGTTCAACCAAAATCATGACTTTTTCACTTGAATGCATGGTCAGCATTATTCCCTAGGGTTCTCTCTGTGGAGAAATATCATTTGATAGGATAAGAATCAAGGGGGGAAAAGGTGGTAAACAATGCTTGCCATGACAATGGTCACGTGATACCAGGGATGGTGACCTGAAGATATTTATCCTTGTCTTCAGGCAAAATGTGCTCTCAATACAAGACATGGAAAAATAAATCAAAACAGTGCTTCAAATGAAAAATGAAAATCCTGGACCCAATCTGAAGCTCCAGCCGTATGTCAAACTATAAAAATAGTGGCAAAATATTACACATCATTGAAAGCCCTGCGATGTATATTCTAAGCCATGACCTTTAATTAGATATAACTACAGATAGTGACAGATTGGATCCCCAGTGCTTGTGATGTACAGTGATACACACACACACACACACACACACACACACACACACAGAGTATCAGAGAGGAAATAACCACCCACCTTCTTCTTCCCATAAGCCTACTGTTTCTAATATATCTAATAATATAGCTAATACATCTGCTAATTTTCTTTCTTCCTTCCTCCCTCCCTTCTTCTCTCCCTCCCTCCCTCCCTCTCTTACTCTCCCTCCCTCTCTCCCTCCTCTCTCTTTTTTCTTTCTTTCTTTCTTTCTTTTTCTTTCTTTCTTTCTTTCTTTTTTCTTTCTTTCTTTCTTGAGTGTATGCTCATACTAGGACTCGAACCTAGGGCCTCTCATCATCATGTAGGGTCTTTTGCTCAAGGCTGACACTTTACCCATTGAGCCATACTTCCACTTTCAGTTTTATGCTGATAAATTGGAAATTAAAGTCTCTCACATTTGTCTCTAGGCTGTCTTTGAACCGCTATGGTCAGCTCCTCACCTCCAGAGAAGCTATGAGTACAGGTGTGAGCCACTACACCCAGCAACTTGCTAATTTCACATGCCTATCCTCATTTCCCCTAGTTAACTCCAAACCAGGCATTTGGGCTTCTCTAAAGGCTCAGAGTTGGTTTGACAATAATGTTGGTCTTTACATTGCTTCTTAAATCCTCACTAAACTTCAAACTCTGCGGAAGAAAAGCTAGCCCGTCTTGCTTGTAAGTGATTGTATGTCCAACACCTAGACTATGGTGGAGGCTCCCTAGCACATACGGAATTAAAAGTTCCTCTGCCGTGGCAATATTGGATGGGTATTAGCATGCAACACGAGCAACTATCGGCACGCAGAGGCTGACAAGCTGTGGATAATGCCATCTGGCATCTAGGCTGGGGAAACAGAAACTCCCAAATAACCTGGCTCCAAGAGGGAGAACACATTTGTTAATTTGAGAATGCGGGGCTCTGGTTTGCAAAGAATAACACGAATAATCTAGCTTAGCAAAATTCCTTGTTAGTTTCTGAAGCAGCCTTAATTACCCTGCAAGTTTTTCAACAAAAACTAAGCTACTAGACATTCAGAAAATGGAAGAACTTTTGTATTAACTAAAACTTTGTTTTGTTTTGTTTCTTTTTTTTTTTTACATTCTTCTTGTCTTTGCTATGTTCTCTTCAGCGTTTCCATTTTTAACCACCTGAGGCTTCCTTCCTGAAATCTTTGTTAGGTGATATGCGTGTATTCTGCTTAGTGCTATCTCTTCTTGATGATGTTACAATAGATTGGATTGACATGTGTATGGTGTGCATCCTTCAAGTGGACCTCAGAAATCAAATAGCTAGCTCAGATTACCACCCAATGTACAATAAAGAAACAGTAAAGGAAAGTAACTATGAAAATATTTAGAAGGCCAGAAAATTGGTTATTTGTGTGTTGGAAGGATAGCCTGCTCTCCCCTTTAGCAAAGTCAAAGCAGCTTTAGCTTTGTACTTTGCAAAAATCATGAGCAAAAAATAGCCTGAGATAGACAGGAAGCTACCAGATGGAATGCATCATTAATAACTCCCAACTCTGTGCCTCACCAAGAGTTGATGTAAGGGCAAATCTCTTGCTGTGTGTCCCTCCGAAGTTGCCAGCAATGGCTTTTACTTGGATCAAAAAGTGTGAGGGCAGAGACTGTGTCTATTTTGTTCATTTTGCTGGGGTTTGCAGAACCCAACACAGCACCACCAGACCATGTAGAATGCCTAGATTTACTGGGCATTCATCAATATCATTATCTTACTCAGTACTGACTCCATTTTTCTCAATAAAAAGGTATTTTCCCCTCTTGTTGTTATGGATAGCTTTTGAAATCACCGGGGAATTCTTCAGGACCTTCCAAACATTTTTCATCCTAATTTTCTTTCTTGTTCATGCACACCTGGCAGTCTCCCTCCACTCTCCCCTTGTTGGTACCCCCAATAAGTTGGAGGTTCGTTCTGAGTGCAACAAGCACCACAGACACAGAAATAGGTTCCTTGCGGACCCTTTCAGCAGCGCTACTGTATTCCACACAGATTATGGCTAGGATGGGGCTAAAAATATGTGCCACCAAAATATTTACTCAATCTGTAAAATAAATACATGTGCTATAGTTAAATGTAAGCTTCGTGTCCCTTCTCTGAAATGCTTGGGGCCAGAAAATGGTTATGATTTCTGTTACTCTCTCTCTCTCTCATAAAAACACCAACCAAGACTTGTAACCCAAAGTACAACAATAGATAATTAGCAGTGAAAATAAAGAATGTTCGTGGAAGAGGACCCAGGAAAGCAGTTCTCCATACATAAGTGCTACAATCATGTTTCATATTCTTTACTGTGAGGGGGTCCAAATAAGACCGGATTGCTTAATGTCAGTGTCAGACACCATCATGAAAAACATGGTAGATGATGCTAAGTAGCAACAGGTGGAGACACATTTCTCTGCGCTTCACTTCTTGCTGAGCCTTCCCAGTTCCACTCACTCAGCCCCTGTACTTGGAGCTATCCATGTGCTCTTGTCAGGGCTTCAAATGTTACCACATCAAAATCAAGAGTAGAGTCCTGCTGTTCTGTTTAATTGAACAACCCCGCCATCAAAAGTCCTTATCGAAGAAGCTAACGTGGATTTGGAATTTAATAGGAAGAAAGGGAAATGGAAAGAGAGCTGCTCATTGGCTTTTGGAGTTTGTCTTCTGTTATTTTGGTCTAGAACAAAGGCTGAGAAGCAGCCTATCACCAGAAAGTTAGGCAAAATCACTTGAAATGTGCTCAGAATCATTCTCATGCAAATAATGACACTAACTTAACCAGCAAGACAGGTGATGTAAGGGAATCACATCAATTTTCCAAAAGGCCATTATCCTTACAGTTTCAAGGACTTTAAAAGCTGCTTGAATTCCTTTCCCAGGGAAGAATATTAATAGGAAACCATTACTCTGCTAGTGAATCAGCGTGCGTTCTTTGAAAGCAGCATATACTTCTAGCAGATGAAGGATATATGTTTAATTACTCAGAAATGGAAAGTGACTATCTGAAAAGTTAGATTTCGCTCTAAATAATTTCGTGCAAGTTAAACTTGCCAGTGCACGCAAGGGAACATATATTCAGTAAAACACGCACACTCAAACTCATTTCTCACCGCAGCCAGCTATTAGAACTAGTTCTTCCTGTGTCTGCCTGGCGGAGCAGCTCCATGATAGATCCAAATTGGAAATCAAGATTTTTTTTTTAACCTGTGCTTCTTTTGAAAACTACCTAGTCTAATCGTCCAAATCATGTAAGGAATTAATATTGGTGGCTAAGTTGAAAGAAATTTTTTAAAAAAATAACTAATATTAACAATATAAAAATATTTTAGCACAGATGCCAATTTTCTTCTCTAAAAATGTGCACATATATATATATATATATATATAAATCATACTGTTTTAAGTACCCAAGTGAATGATGATGTTTTCATTGCATGCTACCATACATTGGCATGTATCTTCTTCATTGAATATTACAAAAATGCCTGGTGCTAAGAATTAATATCTTCATGGGGAAGCTCAGAAATCTCAGCCCATCACCCAAGAACACACCATGGAGAAGTTACAAGCTAGGATCTAATAAAATGCAACTTTGCCATAAAAATAAAATGTAATTTGAAGACTCACTTCCCCCTCCCTTTTAGCTTACTTATAAAACACTAGACATGAGGAGTCCATTTCTCCTTCTCCACAGTGAGTTCTTCGGAACTACATTTTGTGCAGACAGGAAACTTATGCCCAGAGATAGGAATAGAAGACGCTCCATTATGCATTAGTGACAGAAAAGGAACTGATCACGTTTGACTCCCACTGAGGTGCCAAATTTCCCTGAACATTCTTCCATATACCAAGTTCTTACACTCAAAAAGGTGGCAGTGAATGACATCAGAAAGCTTTAAAAAATAGACATATAAAACAGTGGGCTGAGAAAGAATGCACCAAGAATTGTGAGCACAATGGTCATGCTCTTAATCATTTCCAGAGGAAAATGACCATATACCTCCAGATTAAAAAAAATAATTTAACTATTCATGCCTTCTTACATCAAAATATAATGTTTTATTTTCAGTTTTCAAATTCTTTTTTAGTGCACCAGTGGTTTGTTGTAAATCTACTGAAAGACAATCCTTGTAATTATACACAAGATGGTCTTTTCTAGAAAGCTAGAATCTCATATGGAACCACTTTGAACACTGTTGTCTCAATATTCCAACCCCGGGGGAGCCCCAAGCATTCCCTTTACAACAAAATCCTCTTAGAGACCGTCATGTCTTCCTCTGAACTCAACAGAAAACTCTAAGCTGCCATTTCAGTAGCCAAACAAAGGACATGTGATTCCTTTCCCTGCCTCTTCAGAAGTGTTCAAGCAAGGGCAAAGCAGAAGAGGCGTGCAATGCCTTCTTTAGGTCTACGATATGTAAGACAAAACAGGAGCCGAGGACCCACAACCAGCGAGAAATGCAATCCATCTTTACACAAAATGAGTTATTACCCACACACTTACTTTCAAACAGTCCATTTAAGGAAGACACATTTTAATTTTAAGTGTTGCTCATAAAAAAACACAGTCAGCAATGAATGGAGCCAGAATTTGCCCTCTGCAGGAGATCCCTTCTTACTGGCTCATGACTGTTGGTTGGTAAGAAAACTTGGTTAGCATTTCTCTTGCCCATTGAGTGAAATTATTCCCCTGACAGGTGACATCAATGTGTTTGTAACAACCCCCACCTGCCCTGTGCAGCCCGGCCTAAGACACATGGAGAGAAAGAAAAGAAACAAATATTTGAGAGAAAGCCATCCTGGCCATTCAAGCCACCCAGACACACAGCTGCTGTACTAGGATGGGTTCAGTTCCCCCATAGTTTGCATGCTTACAATGACGCGACACGTAAATATTCAACCACTGAACAGGTATCTAAATAATGCGGTCAAATGGTTGATAGCATAAATGTTGTTTGTAAAACGCACTAAATACCTTCTGTTGAAATCAGCAATCCAGCAATGATGATGCAAGGGAACCGTTACGGTTCACTTGTGCTGAAATATCTCATCTACGAAGTATCTCAACTACGATGACTAATTCTAGAGAGTTTTCAGAAATGTGTGTCTTGTGGATCTCCGCAATAAACCCATTTGAAACATCCAATGTGAGCTTAGGAAACTACAGATGAAAAGGACTCTGTCTTGCAAATAAGGGGAAAGTACCTGTCAACAAGAATAACCAGACCTGTTCTCATCCTTCCCCCAGCCCGTCCTTCCCAGCTTTCCGTTACCTTGTCATTGAATCAGATACGGATGGCTGAAGTCGAGGAAAAGGCACAAATGTAGATCCACAGGGAACTAGCTGTGGACACATCGTAATCTTCCACACAGGTATTTGCTCATGAGAATGAAGCCTACAGACGTAGGCTCCTTTTATTCAGGAGCATGATCAAAGGAAGAAGCAGCCTTGGTTTTTTAACATGATTCTGGTTTGTTGGGTTTTTTTTTCAAGAATGTTGGTAGGATGTAAACATTTCAGATTCAGCAGCTGACTCTAATTCTTTTCATGTTATCTTTGATGCAGCTTTGCTTGACAGACCATTAAGGAAATGTGGATGATACAGGAAGGCCAGTGTACTGGTTAACGTGATTACTCTACAGAGCACTGTGCATTCATTAATAGCAAATAAATTGTCCAGATACTCCTCTCGGCTTCTTTCTATAAACCTTTGATTTAGCTTTACAGGATCTCAAGATGTTTGGTGTTTAAAATACAGAACATAGCACTCGCTTCAGAAAATATAACCTATGATCTCCTCTGTGATGAGCAAAACCAGGTAATTTTAAGAAAGCTGGTGGTATAATGTTTACAACTCAGAAGAAAACACAATAGTAGCATCTCAGTGTGCACATACTAAATGTCCAACCCCAAAAGGGAACTAATGTTTAACAATACTCTATGTATGCAATTGGGGCCGCAGGAAACACAGAGAATGTGCTAGCATCCAACGTCAGAATGACAGGGTAGTCAAAGGAAGCATGTATCTTCATGAATTCATAACTACTGTGTTGTAGATCAGCTCTATAAATCCCATTAAAGCACACACTGAATGTGAGAAAGATACTTGAAATTGATATGCAGATAATAGTACACAGAAATCCTTTGGACTCCTTGTCTCCATGGGAAAAAAATGAAAGCAATGTAATAGTTCAATAGCTGAAAACCAGATAGTTTTAGTACATCAATTGGATAAAGTGGTTGTGCAATTACAAATAACGATGGAAAGCTATTCCAGATACATTGTCAAGTGTAAAACTAATCAATAAATCCCCCAAACACAGATTACCAAATATCACTGTTGTTTGGTCCTGTAGGGGTTAACACGAATATAATTGCATGTACCTCACATAAAAACTAGATAATTCACTATCGTACTCTTTATGAAATTGATATGAGCAATTTTGAATTTCTAGTAGATACTTTAACTGCTATTTTTCACCTTGGCTATAGTTACCAACACAAGGAAAGTGTATAATAACCCGTTGTGATAATACACCAGAACCACAGAGTTTAACCATGATTTCACTCATGAACATGTTTATCCCTTTCAAATTAAACGACAGTCTGATATGATTCTTATGACTTCTGTTCCACTGGGTCTGTAGGACAATACCCATTTCATCCATTCCCATGTAAGTTGGCATCCAACAAGAGGCATTGTACCCTATACTGCCATGTTCAATGGAGAACCCTTGACACAACCACATAAAGAGAATACCAATAAGAAAATAAATGTTTAAATGGAAAAGAAAATAGAATGCACAGGCTTTGGATCTGGCAGCTTTTGGTGGTATTTCCCTCACCTCGGATGAGATGAGCCCCTATACCAGCCACAGTGGGAAAAGGATTTCCTGCAGTTTCTAGGGCTAACCTCCCTTTGCAGAATTCCAAAAGCTCCGGCTTCCATAGAAACCTCATCCTGTGGGGGGAAGTGACCACAAACTGAAAAGCAAGCCATGTGGCTACCTTGCATTCAAGTTCCGTTGTGGGACTGCATAGCTGTGCGATTGTGAATGTGCCAACAACATCTAAGTGCCCGGACTCTCCCCCTTGCCTGCAAATCAAACGGGGGTGGTGACTTCTACATTCTACTTGAAGAAGAATGCACGTGTAAAACTTCAACTGGCCTGGTTAGCTATGTCTTGTTTTTCTTTCCCAGATCCTGTTTAATTTGCTATAGCCAACATTATCACATACACGTTTGATGACACTGGACCCTAAACAGATTTCCAGTAAGCTCTCAACGGTATTATTAGCAAGAAATGGAGATTCCTGGTAAGTTTATTGAAAGAATGAAAATAGCCCCAGAGTGCAGTGATTTTTTCTCAAAAATATCTCTCTAGTCGGTTGGCACTAGCAGCTTTCTCTATGAAGTAATAAGAGATGTCTTTGTTGCTGCAATTTAACGTAATTACACTGAAATGTCTGCCGGTAGAAATAAAGAAGTGACTGCAAAAGCAGAATCTCCCAGTATTTAGAAGCCACAGAGAGTAGCAATTAGTGGCAGAGATGGCAGAGACTCCTCCACAAGTCAGCTGCTCACTGATTACGCAAAGCCACCAAATAAAGCCACCAAGACTGTGGATGAGGTTCCTTGGCTCAGCTTCCCAATTAAATATGTGCTTTGGCCGACGGGCTTCACTCCCCTTACCCTCTTGGAGTGGATGCTGAGTTACACGTTTGTGCTTCCTTGTTGCACAGTGATCACAAATAAGGACCAATGGAAATCGTATTCTGCTTTAAACCTTCCGCTCATGAGGCATCTTTGCAAAACATCAGTTTGTTGCCGGGAACAACTCGTTGTGGCCCAGATCCACTCACAGACACCAGCAGCCGCCAGAAAGAAATGGCAAAAAGGAGGTGATGTTCACAGTTCTCGTGTAATTGATTTCTTTCCACATGACTGGAGCTTCCAAACTAACATCAATGGAACTATTCAACAGCGATTTCATTTTTTTAACCTTCATATTCTAGAACTCTTTAACATTTCTAACGCCACAAGTAATGTAAGACATTAATCAGAAAAGAAGGAAAAGTAGAGGTAAACAAGAGAGAACTAACATACAATCCTTAAAATGTTTCTGATGTCATCTTTGAAATGTCACAACACCTAACAGAGTTCTATGTGCATAGTATTTATGAGGTGATGTAGAAAGGAAAAGAAAATAATAAGAAAACTGAACATGTACCACTTATGATCAGAAATATTACTCATGCATCTTACCAAGTTTATTGATTCTCTATGGCTGAGTTAAGCACTTTTCCACTCTATTCAGACTTTCTTATGTGTTTAAATTATAATATTATACTCTATTACTATGCTTTATTGGTGAATAATCAAGTTAACAATCTCTTCTTGTAAACTAGATCAAAATACCATATGAACAACACAATGAAGCATGGCGAAGAACCAAAAGTCGATTTCTTACTTCTCTTTATCATCTTAGGAACATTGCTTTCTCATCTCATATAATTCCGATAATCAAGATTCAACTGCTTTTAGAAAAAAAAGGAGAAGTACTTCAAAAGCAAAGAAAGTCTTCAGAATAACACACATGGAGGAACTTTCAGTCACAATTAAATTTCTTTTGTGTCCTGGGCAAACAGAGGAGAGTCTGAATGATGGCTGGAATAAACTTTGTCACTAAGGTAGATTATCAAGAATATCGCAATTCAAGCTGGATACAAGCAGCTCACACCCTAAGTACTCAGGAGGCTGAGAGCTGAGGATCACTATTTGAAGCCTGCTGAGGAAGAAAAGCCACCAATAGTGGAGATGTGGTAGAGCCCCAGCCTTGAGTGAAAAAAATAAAATAAAATCACAACCCAAGTTAGACATTACCTACTGATTGATGTCTTCTACAACACAACATTTTCTTGGTGAAGCTATCAGTTAAGAGATATCTATTAATGTACTGAAGCATTTTTTTTCCTGGTGCACAACCCCAGGCCTTCATAGAATTATATTTGTAATAAGAAATCACCCCTCCATGACAAAGAGAGGCCATAATCCTTATTGCTCAGAAGATGGCTATTTCATTAAGAATAATGATCACTTAAAAAGAGATAAATGATGATATAAGACAAATACATATACAAGCCAATTTCACTAGCATTGTTATTTCACCACACTATTATGGACCAAAATGTATTTGGGAAATTGTGAAGTTTTTCCATCTTCTAGAGTGTTTAATCTCCAAGGAGATTTAACCAGCTTTCTCCGAGGTTTGAAATGTACAACTTGTTTGTATTAATCCTGTTGAAAGGAAAAACTCTGGTTGATTTCACAGAAGTGTTTATTCATTCAATATTATGTTATTCCTTTCTCTTGAGGGTCGCATCTTCTACATATTAAAAACAATGAACCAATAGTTCTACTCACAGAAATGCTATTATTGATGCGTAACAGAATCCCTCTGTCTTAAATGTTTAATTACAAAAGGGAGCGAGAGTTACAAATAAAAATCCCATGAAGAGAAGGTTTATCGCATGGGAAGAAGGCAACATTCCCACTTCTACCCTGAAGCCCCGGGAAAGAACTTCTCAATAGGCAAGCCCAGAAATAATTCTGTTACCTAAAAACTAGCTGTCACTCACCATTATGCAGGAAAATATGCTCCTGTTCACCAAGGCCTAGTATTCTTGCACACTGTGAACACAAGCTTGGATGGTGTCATGGGTAAATAAGGGACCATTTTGCTTAGGACATATTCGCCCTACCCCCACATATTGAGATTACTTTTATTTAATGGTTCATATTTCCAAGCTGAGCACCTTTGATAGATAGCCATTCTCAGTACATTTGAAGTTGGAGAGAAATTCATAGAGAAGCAAGGCTCCACGGAGTTTAGATGAGGGAGGCCAAGTCTGTGCACTGGGAATGCACAACTGTCTAATGGCATTAGTTTAAAGGGTCTCATCTTTAAATGCTACTCCAGGCAATAAATACATACAAGGCTCAGAATTATTATTAACATAGTACTTGCTAGACTTGGGAGACTAATTATTTGAGCAGACACAGAAGTGCCTGTGTCTTGAGATTATTCTCAGAAGAAGAATAAGAAGGAAATGAGAAGACTTAAAAAAAATCAGTTTCTAACTAAATTACCATTAAGTGGAACAAACATTAAGAGAAAGCCTACATCTTAGCCTTTAAAATCATTTTTTTAAAAAAAGAATAGGAACTTGTTTGGGAGATATTTGATTTAAAAATCCATAATAATTGAATTTATACAATCAATGTATATTAAAGAGATCTTAAAATTCCCTGAAAGAAAAAGCAGGTCACTTTGTAGACCTGCCATACTTTCACAGGGTTTGCTGAACCATTTGAGGAAGAAGAGCTCTGGAAGGAAAGACAGCCAGTGTCTCCTCCACCCTCTACACCACAGGAAAATTATTCTATTACAATTTTCCTAATAGGAACTAGTCACGACAAGAAATGTGTATTGTATGCAGTTCAACTTCACCCATCTCCCTTGCCTCTCTTCAGCTGATTTCAAGTTATCAAAGCATACTTCTGACTATAATTATCCTTACACTTATGATTCAATGTGGGCTCCCCTAACTTATGGTTTAGATCTTAGTCAGAGTCTAGTTTGCTAAGTGGGAGACAGTGACTGTGAACTTACTCAGGTCTGATGAGCTGTTACAAAATCAGGTACCCAGGGTTCCTAGAGTGGAAGATGTGGCCAGGCTCCCGCCACACCAGCCCACTGTTAACACACGCATTTTCCTTCTGAATTTGGCTTTATATCAAAGTCATCTGTTCATAGCAGTGTCTCTGTCCTAAGCCAAGCTCCCATTTAAAAGAAGCATTGAAGCCAGGCTCCAGTGGCTCATGCCTGTAATCCTACCTACTAAGGAGACTAAGATATCAGGGTTCACGGCCAGCCAGCACAAGAAAGTCCATATCATCCTTATCTCCATTAAGCACCCAAAAAACTGGACGTGAAGCTGTGGCTCAAGTGGTAGAGCAATAACCTTGAGCAAAAATAGTTCAGGACGGCACCCAAGCCTTGAGTTCAAGCTCCAGGACTGAAACTAACTAAATAAATAAATAAATGAATGAAAAATAAAGCAAGTGAGCACCAGCAGCAAATGGGAAATTGGAGGGCTGGGAAACTCAAATCAACTCGTGAAAATTCTAATAAAAAAATGACAACTGGAGCTAGGTGCCAGTGACTCTCCCTGGTAATCCTCACTATTCAGCAGTCTGACACCAGAAGGATAGTGGTTCAATGCCATCCAAGAGAAGAAAAGGTGACTAGAATGCATCTCTAATCAACAACAAAAAGCAAGGCTGGAGATGTGGCTCAAGTGATAAAGTGCCAACCACAATCAAGCAAAATGATCTGTGCTCATTCTCTTTATTGACTTGAGTACAAGGGAGATAGATCCAAATTGTTTTATTATAGGTAATTGTGCTTGTGGGAGCTTTAGTTTCAAGTATATGACTATATTTTATATCAAGTTGTGTTACACTTTAATTTTGCTAAATTATCAAATTCTGTTTTCATTGACTATTTGACTGTCTTACACTGATTATCCTTAAAATTTCTTGAATCCTGCCTATTGACCTATACTTTCCATTTTCCACACACAGAAAATGACACGTGCACATCCTTGAAATACAACTCTATTTGAAATAAGAAAAAATGGCTTTCATCTTTCTTTGTGGTTTGTTTTTTGGCTACAAAGATTTCTACTTCTGTCTAATCAAGGACATTTCACATATTGCATAAGAAGTATTCTAAAATATCTCCCTGAAGACAAAAGTTAGAAATTAATGCTACAAAAAGAAACCAAGTCAGCTTGGGTAGCATTTTCTACAATTAACTAACCTGTTACAAAAATGAGGGAGTACTAAATAACTGAAGAGCCAGAGAAAAACCATTTTTAGTAAGAAAGTAAAGCATAGATTATTTCATTCAAGGACTATGTGCTTACTTTGCACATTTTTGCACTGTATTGTAGAAACCAGGGACCCAGGAAGAGCCTTAAACCATTACCATGCTTGTAGAAAGAATAACTGTGAGGATATTGAGGCTAAATCAGTGATATATTTTAGTCACTTATGGCATTTGACTACAAGTTTCCATTTTCTAATAGTAACAATTTCCTACTAATAATATTGTAAACAGTGGTCACAATTATAAAATCCCAATTAATATTTGGGTAATGTTAGATTATAATATTCTAAGTTAGAATAATATTATTACACCTTCCTGCTGGGCTTTTTTTGAGTTCAGCACATACAGTATTTTGCTTTTATTTTAATTAAATAATGGTTACAAACAAGTAATTATCCTCATTGGTTTTTCTAGTTAGTCTTTAAGTAATGTTTACCACTCACCAATTTAATAAAAGGCACCTGTTTTAAATTTTCAAGGCAGATAGTAGTTGGATATTTTTCTTTAACATCTAAAAGTAATTCAGAAAAGTATCTCATTATCAACTACTAAAATAATGTAATCAAATTCAGTTGCTTCATCTATAGAATCCTATCATTTGGAACCAAATGAGCTATCACTCTTTTATTAGAATTCTCTCAATAGACTAGAGAGCAACCCTAAATTCAAAATAGATGTTCCCTTGGCTAGAGAGAGAACAAGAGAGAGAGAGAGAGAGAGCACACATCCCATTTATTAGGACATTTCAAGCTGTTAGTGAATTTAGATGTCAACTTAAAATTTAACCTCTTACACAGCAAACAATAGTAGTTAAAAGGCATGTTATTAGGTTTTCTTGTTACTTTAACAATCCTGTTCAAGTAGTTTAATGAATTCCTGATATAGTTTGCAAAAAAAAATCAGAATCTATCCATCAAAAGAATATTCACATTTGAAGAATTATAAAATGAATTAAAATATGTTTCTCTTGTCAAATTCTCTTAAGGGTGGCTAAATTTTTATAGACTGTTAAAATTACAAGAGTAATTTAATGTTATTGCTGAATAAAAGAATCACGCTAAGTAGTTTTTAAGGCCAAAAAAGAATGCATTTTTTATAATGCCCACATAAGAACATTTTTTGTTCTTCTAACCACTGTCAAAAACAATCTCAGAAAACTGGTGTGTCATTAATATTCTTAGGAACATCCAAAGATTCAAAAAAATTGAATTGAGTTGAAAATTTAATACATAAACTCAGATAGCTGATAGATGGAAAAAGAGAGCATGATAGACAGACAGACAGACACACAGACAGACAGACAGATAGACAGACATATAGAATGGCAAGTCAAGAACCACAGAAAGATGGGATAATCTGTACTTCAAGTGCTATTTGTCAATTTTTCAATCTAATTCTCCTTAAGGAAGTTAGATAGAGAAAAATCAATCAAATCAAAGCTACACATTGCAAAATAAATATGACTTTTTTTCTGCTTTTTGTCTTTTAAGAAAACACCAGCATTAGACATCAATCAATAAAAATAGTAAGATGTTCAGAATAAATCCATAACCTCAATACTGCACTAAGTAGACATGGCATATTTTTTATCTTGCAGGCTAGAAGATCTTTTAAATCAATTACTCCATCATTTAATCAAATATACATGGACATATATGTATATGCACATAGTATATACTCATCTACATATATGCATACACACATACATACATACACCTACAAATACACATACATTCATACATATATGCTTGTATGCATATGGATTCACTGAGTACCATTCTTGTAGGTATGTCACCATACATAGCACTGGGACAAAATAAAATAAAGATGCCTGCCTCTCTTTGCAAAGACAAGACACAGTTTTTTCTGTTAAAGGACAGTCAAGCAATACAAAGGAGCCTTCACTCTCGCTCTGTTATAAAATTATAGTTAAGAAAGGAGAAATAAACTTGGTCAAATCCTTGGGCACGTGACCAATTCGACCTGGGCAAAACAGAGATTTGAAGGTGAGTGGTAACCTAGAAAAATAAAGAAGAAGAATGGGACATAAAGGGATAGAAAATGTTTGAGACAAAGTAAATATCAGAAGTAGACATCATAATATATTTCATATGAAGCCATAAAGAACCAAATGCTAAGAAAATACACAAGCACAATGTGACTTCAAAATACACTTGTGTTGATATTGAAAGCTAAGACTATTTTAAATTATATTTTTATTATCTTTAAGTAGTTCTACAAAACCATTACCATTCAATAGATCTGCTTATAAGTACAATGCATCTTGATGTATAGTGGTTGCAGGGAAGAGATTCAACAGCATAATTCCTCAGAAAAACTCACACACAGCCCAGCAAAATGAATACCAATAAAATTGGAAAATTGGTTCTTCATTTAGTGTGTGGCTTACATATTTATTTAAATTTATTTCATATTTTAAAATCCTATCACCACAACCCTAATAAAAATCACTGACCACAGAAAATGCTATGAGATATGGAAATCTGTCACACACACACACACACACACACACACACAGCTAAGAGAAATGGAAGGGATACAACCACGAAGTAGTTTGGCTCTTTGTTTAAAAGACAATAAACAAGCAATTGTGCTCAGACAAGTATATGAGAAATGAAAATGTTATGCTTCCAGAAGAATCTGCACAGAAGTTTGTGGCAGCATTAATCCAAAACTGGAGCCTTCCCAACGGCCCTCCAATGAGTGCATTTTCAAACAAACTAAGGCATTTGTCTTTATAAAGGAATGTTACTCAGCAGTAAAAAGAAAAGTTGATCAGAAACAAAGTAGCATAGATAAGTTTCTCAAGCAACCTCCAAAGCTATCCATAAAAGCTTACTTCAGGAGTGGCACAACACAAACAAATAAAAACAAAACCATTACGGCATCCCCCAGTTAAAGATCATACTGTCAGTTTTAAAAATTCAGGGAAACTCCTAGTACTGTGGCGGAACTATCTTCTAAGATAGCCTGTAAGGTTAAAAAAAAAGAAAAAAAAACAAGAAACCATTCTTGTTTGTATAACAAAGAAAAGAACATGCACATATATTTAATTCCAAATTCATAGACTTATCTCTTGAAGCATATCCTGGAAAGAAAACCCAGAAGGATCGTGTTTGTATATATCAACTGGAGAGAATTCTCATGCTAATTCCTGTTTATATTTGTTTTAAATTGTAAATCGTGTACTACCTATTCAGAAATTAAATAAATTTTATAGATGTATAAAGGCATATAGATGTGCTTATAGAGAGAAAAAAGAACTAGAGAGATAGAGACAGATAATAACAATAGAGATTTGTGCTTCAAATAACTCTTCTGAAAGCAGAATATTGTTTTTGTTAAGTGGAGCTCCAATTAGAAAAGGAGGAAGAGAAGCTGGGAGATTTTTAGATTTAGAATTTGGTAACAGATTTGTCTAATATGTTTTCGGTCTGAAATGGAATTGCTAGATGTTAGACACATTCTGATGGTCCCTGCATCGTCTTTGATAGGATTCCATATTCTCCTATTCTCACTGAGCAAGACTTTCAAACTAATTTTTTTTTAGATGTCAAGAGTTCACTGGAAACAGAAGGCCCCGAGCTCTATGAAACCCTCTGGCATGGCTGGACCTTTGCTGCCTTGTTCTACATGAGCACATTTGTTTTCTAACACAAATCATGGCTCTTAGGAGACCAGACAGCGTGGTTGTCCCAGAATATGAGCAGTTGAGAAAAACGTAACTTTGTAATAATAACTGACTTCATAAAAAGTTTGGAATAAAGTTAATGCTTATGAAATATCTTAGGGTGAGAAATGAGAAAAGAAAAAAACATCAATTTTCTTTTTAGCAAATAATATTTTTTTAAACTCCAACCTCAGTGAACTCTTCAAACTCCCAGTAGATCTGGATATTGAATACTTTGATGCAAATACGGTTTTTTTTCCTCCATGCATGTCAAACCATCTAGCAGAGGTTAAAATTACAATGAAATCTGAGCCTTTTCTCCACAGCCTTAACTCCAACTTAAAACTGTGCAGTTTCTGCTGGACACTTGTGGCTCACATCTGTAATCCTAGCTACTCAGGAGGCTGAGGTCTGATGATCAAAGTTCAAAGCCAGCTCAGGCAGAAATATCTGAGACACACATCTCCAGTTCACCACCAAAAAGGCAGAAGCAGCTAATGTGGTAGAGCACCAGCTTTGAGCCAGAAATCTAAGCAGAGACCCAGACTTCAAGCCCCAGTGTGTGCGCGCGCACACACACACACACACACACACACACACACACACACACACCATGTGCACACACTGTCTAGGTTCAGATGCTTTACTTCTACTGCATATGCAAGCAGAATAGAGAGAGATAACCACAACATTAAAAAAGAGAACAAAGAAGGAATACTGTAACTTTCATCCATTTAATCTTTCCTGCACCACAATCATGAAATGAATGACTAGCGAAAACAGGACTTACAAAGAATCAAAAGCAAGAAGAAGCCGAACACAGGGACTTGGGGAACACCATCAACAAAAAGGGGGTGAGGGGGCTGCTGAACCTCATGGGAACCTCAAAACCACACCACACATAGCCTTTCTTGATGGCTGTATTGTAATGTTATTCATAAATAGACCATTTACATTTGCAATGGTTTCCACACTCAAGTGAAGACATACACCACCACCAAAACAAAGCTGAGAAGAGTACTTGTATCCTCAAAATAAACCCTGTCACACAGTGAACTCCATCTGCCCAGCTCCTACACACCACTGATATACTTTATGCTTTAAAAAAAAAATACATGTTCCTTGTCAAAGACTTTAGGTGATGGAAATCAAGAAGCATTCAATCTTTGTTTCTTTCTGTCTCTTCTCATGCCCGGTGTTTCCAACCTTCATTTACTATTGCCTTGGCACTTTATCCCCTTTTCTGTGCTGCATGATAGTCGTCTGCATGGGCATACCACTTTTCATTTATACATCCATGTGCTGGATTTACCTATCGGTCACTTGGCTTCTACTTTGGCAGTACGAGCAATGCTGCTCTAAACACCTTTGTGTCAGTGTTTGTTTCCTTCGCTCTGGGAATTACTGAGTCAGGTGGTAAACATAGCTGACTGTCTGGTGACTTGCCAGGTTCTCCACCCAAGCATCTGCACCTGCAAGGGGAGGGGGCAAGCGCTCTGGTTCTCTGCAGCTTCCACAGCAGCAGCACCGGCTCCACTCCACTCACAAGGCCTGTCTTCCACTCTCTGAGCACAGCCTCACGAGTCTGCTTTCGCAGTTGTCTCTTGGGGTGAAAAACACAAAATTTTAATGTTGAACAAGTCTCACCGATTGTTTTATACATTGGTCCTTCTGTCAGGGAAGACCCCCTGTGCGCTCTGAGGCAGGGAAGAGGGATGACTGGCTACCACCTCACACTCCAGGCCCTGGGCCTTCAGTCATTCTGGGAGGGTGGGGGGAACAGGCACCTGGCAGCTCTGTTATTAAAAGTCTACCACACCCCTGTCCCAAACAGAAGAGCGAGCAGAGCTCAGGGCCAACTTAGAAGTGATGGCAAAGAAGGAAAAGCTGAACCCTAAGAGTCTAAGTGGTGTAATCTTCCAGTTATTTACAAAACTACTGCACTGTGAAGCAACAGAAGAAAATAAACCTGGACCCAAACAGATACAGAAGAAAGAAGAAGGAAAACAAAACAAGGAAGGAAAGATGTAAGGGAAGAAGGAAGAGAAGATGGGAGGAAGGGAGGGAGGAAGGGAAAATGAAGAGTGATAATAAAAGGGAAAAGGGTACAAAGGAAAAAGAAAAGTAGAAACGTAAAATTATTAAAGACATTCTTAAAGAAAACTGTACACTAATAACTTAAATCCAGCAATTTAAAGACTTACCATAAAAAAATTATGGCAAAGCAAAAGAACAGATTCATAGAAAAAGAATTTACTGCACTCATAAGAAAAATGAAAGGCAGAAGATTTGTCCAAGGATACAATGCTTGCATGCATTTCCACAGCATTATACCATGAAGGATGAGGGAAGAAGCCCGCCCTCAGAGAATTTGGTCTTGCCATATAAAGAAAACACCTTTTCAAGCATGCATGATGGGAACAATACAATTCAGACTTTGAGATGGGGAAAGGATACAAATCTTGAATGAAATCTTTGCATTTAAGAAATGAAAACTCAAGGGTCAGGTATGGTTGTGCATATCTGTAATCCCAGCTACTACCCAAGCAGGGATCACCAGGATTGTAGGTCAAGGCCAGCCAAAAAGTTACTGAGATCCCATCTTAACAAATAAATTGGGCATAGTGGATCACAGATATGATCCCAGCTATGGAGGTGGCCATAAATAGAAAACTCACAATCTGGGGTAAAACACTAGACACCTCTGGAAAAGTCATTAAAGTAGGAAGGTCTGGAAATGTAACTCAAGTGGCAGAGCACCCCAGTACTTCCAAACAAAAGAAACCCAGGAAGGAAGACACTGTATTAGCTACCATAAGTGAGACTGTATGCCTAAGTATATAAATGAGCTTAAATATTGTTTGAAATAACATTTGTAGAAGGGAATGTGAACCTTGTCATTACAAAAAAAAAAAAAGAAGTTTGTCATTCACTGAACAGGCAACAGATTTCTAACCTTGAAACATATCCATCTCAAACTGCTACTACTTTCCAGAGCACTTAGAAGCACTCTGGACAACAATGCTTGTCCAGAAGCATTGTATTGTATTGTATTGTAAACTCAGCAGTCATTTCTTTGTCTTCATCAATTCTAAATAACTCAGAAGTCAGAAACATTAACAATATATTTCATTGTACAGCAATACCTGGAAACCAATTCCATTCAGTAAAATCCTTTCTTGTTCTTCAATCTATTCATTCATCTAACTCCCTCTATTTCTTCTTGTAGCTACATCTGTGTCTGCACGTAGACATGTGTGAAGTCACCATATGCTAATAATGTGATCTCTTATTGATGGAGTGAATCTCCTTATTCGTCTTTCTCTCTCGCCTATTTATATTCCCTCAACAGGCATACAAATTTGAACAAAACACACAGGCTGTGTTTTTAAGAATTGTTCATTGTGAATCCATCATTTCTGGAAGGAACAGATTAAAAGTAAAGTCTATCGGAAAAATATTTTAAGGCACTACTTTTCAAACTGTAAGACTAACTCAACTCAGAGATCCTCTAAAATACGTGGGTTGTGAATTGGAAGATCGGGAATGGGTCCAGAAACTAGTCATTTTCTTAGTGAGTAGGGACACACATTGAGAAATAACTTGAAGGCCATCCACAGAGTTGCTCATTAAATAAACAACACATTTTAAAGCTAGGAAAATAAGGACACAAGGGTATTATGGCTTGGCTATTACGTTTTTTCCAAAAAGGCTCCAGGGTTGTGGGTTAGTGTCCAGCTGGAGGTGCCATTTTGGGAGGTCCTGGGCATAGGGCCTGGCTGGAGGAAGTGGATCACAGGAGTATGCCTGTGAAGGCTGGACCCAGTCCTTGCTCCCACCCCCTACCTTCCACTTCCTGTCAGTGATGAGGAGACGAACTCCCTCAGCAAACACATTCCTCCACCATGATGCTCTGACCAGATTACACAGCAGGAACAACAGACTGAACTCTCCAAAACCATGAGCCAACATAAATCCTTCCTCTCTTTAAACTGATCCATCACCCACAGGGATGAAGGCTGGCCACTCCAGAAGCAAATTAAAGAAAACTAGTAAATAAATAAAAAGAGTAAAAACTCCTTTTCTTTGACTTGAACTTCTATACTGGAAAAAAATGCATATATAAGAAAATCTGTTTTCACAGTTCTTTAAAACATTCCCCCTAGGTCCAACAAAGTACAATTTCTATTCTATTATTCAAATGTACAGTTTAGGAAGTCATTGTTTTTCTTTATTTTTTTCTACTATAACCCTATTTTTTTAAGACATGAATTCTAAGCTTCAAAGTAAAATGTCACATGAGGAATGTCATAGGCAAAAAGTAACATCAAAGCTGTGCAGCAGCGCAAGCCTGTGATCCTCGCTATTTGTGGAGTGGAGAGCCGCAAATACCAATTCAATGGCAGCCAGAGCATCACAAGCTCATGTTCGGGAGACTCCATCTCAGTGACTGCATACGAGGACACAGTGTTTCATCCCAATGACGTGAGGAGAAGGTGAGCAGCAGGCCAGCCTGGGCACAAAGGAATATTCTACCTCAGAAACTACCAAGGCAGTAAGAGGCTGGACAGATGGTCCAAGTGGAAAAGTGTCTGTCTAGCAAGTATAATGTCATAAACTCAATGCCAGGAAAAGAGAGGAGAGCAACACTGAAGAATCCTACGGGAACTAGGCAATCGTCTATTTAATCTGTTTTATCATGACAGGATTTGTGAAGAGAAAGAATACATGTGTTCTGATACTAGAGGTTGGGCAATCCCAAACTTAGGCAGGCTCCTGTGTTTTGTCACTTCATGGCAGGAGAAGGCAAGAGTTAGCAAGAGAAAGAAATGGAACCGGAAGAGACAAAGTCTTTAGAGTTTGCATAATGCACCCATGAGAATGGATCCCCATAACTTCAACCCCTTCCCAGAGGACCCATGTCACAGCAATAGCGCATTGAGGGGAGTTACATTTTCAATTTGGGGGGAAACATATTCAACACATCATAACCACACACACAGAATGAGAATGGACAAGGGAGTAAAACCTCATTATACATCATTTCATTATACAGTCACATGTATATATAGCTTTTTTAAATGTGATCAGACTCAAATATTGCATGGTTGGTTTACTTATGGTGAGTTACATCTTCCTAAAACTCTGATGACTGACAAAAATTCTAGAATGAATTCTTTTCACCAGCCCTAGAACCTTCTCAAGGCTTCTGTTGAAAATGGACCATAATAGGCTCTGGGAACAGGTGTCCAATATTCTCTCAACAGGCAATCCCAGAGACGGCCTAATTTACGAATCATGAAAGTCTCCTATTAAGATGCATTTGAGTATTTTTTTATTGCAAGCTGAAAAGAAGGTTGCACTGAAGTGGCTCTGGCTGTTTTAATGGAGTTTAAAGTTCTCAACAGCAGACTGTACAACACACTTGTCTAGAGACTTCCTGTTCAGCAGAAAGTCTCCCGAGTCTTGACACCCAGATGCATTACGAAGAAATACAATGAGTTTGAAGACAGATGTGAGGGAGGTGAGCGGCCCCAAGACAGACAGAGAGCCTGCATTTGACAACTGATTTAAGATTGACCTGTTCCTGGCTCTGGTCAGCCTACATTGAATTAGAAGCTGCTGTCTTTTCAGTCTAGCCAGATCACCAACAAAGACATATGCGGCCTGTATCAAAGCTGGAAAAGACCCTCCAATCTCTCCATGGGCTTGCAGTCTCTAAAATACTCAAAAACTCCACGCTTCCAAATTTACATTAAATTAGAACATTTAATAACCCTAGACTGTTTCCTATCTATGTTTCTAGTCTTTTTTAAGAGGTAGAGAGCTGTGAATATCCTATGCCTAACTATGTGGTTCTGAAAATAACAAAGCAAAAGCAGGCCAACAAATAATAGGATGACAGGTATGGCAATAATTCTCCGCTTGCCAGTGGGAAGATTTTGGATGTGCTGCATGGTCTTAATTCTGTCTCTGGAAATGCACAGCTAGAAAACCATGAAGACAAAGAAAATCAGGATTTCACCTTGTTTCCCGCATGCCTCCCACCAGAATGATTTTACATTGGGACACATTTTGCCCATTGCTGGATAGTTCAATGTTTTCAATATTTTACTTCTTTTTTTCAGTGTTCAATAGAAATCAACAGCTTGTCTTCAATTCAATCCCACTCCCATATGCTTATCCTCAGCTTAAGGAGAGAAAATGAGAGAGAGTAAAAAGAAATTCACTGCTCAAGTAGATGGCCTTTCAAATGTATGCACTGTCTCGGGAGAAGCTAGAGGAGAAAATAAAAAATGTAAGTGCAAAACTGGCAAAAAATTATTGGGAAAAAATCAAACATTTGGATTGTCAAGATTCTCTTTAACTGTTTTGCTTCAAGTACTATGTGTAAGAAAATACACAGAATGAAGATGGCATATTTAAAATGTGGCACATTTTATCATTATTCTGTCAGGAAAAAATGGCTTTTTTATATTACATAAGTGATTGCTGTTATATTATTATAATAAAGGAGTATCAAAAGGAAGACTGCATCCTCAGCCTCTGATAAGTTATCCTTATGCTAATATACAGGATATCAGATAGGATTTTATACCTAGACCATGCTTGTACTTAACCCATGTACACAAACTTAAAACTAAGCACAAGATGAGATCACTTGCAGAGGTTCAAAAATAAATCATCCAGCAGACTCCAGGAAGTAAGCAAGGTCTCTCTGTTTCTCTCCTCTCTCTCTTTCTCACTCTCTCTCTCTCTCTCTCTCTCCTTCCCTCGCTTTCTCTCTCACTCCCCCTCCCCTTTGCTTTCCCCTCCCCCTCACTCCCTGCAAACTCCAGGAAACCAGGAAAGGCGCAGGGTCTGTTTCTAACTCTCCCTTCCCCTTCCTCCTGCCTCTCCTCTTACTCTCAGTTTTTCTATTCCTCTTTCTCTATTCTTCTCTCTTTCTCTCTCTGTTTCTCTCTGAGTGTCTGTCTCTGTGTGCCTCTCTCTGTTTCTCTGAGTGTGTGTATGTATCTCTCTGTGTCTCTGAGTGTGTGAGTGTGTGTCTCTCTGTGTCTCTGAGTGTGTGTGTGTGTGTCTCTGTGTCTCTGAGTGTGTGTGTCTCTCTGTGTCTCTGTGTGTGTATCTCTCTGTGTCTCTGTATGTGTCTCTCTCCGGGTTTCTGAGTGTGTGTGTGTGTGTCTCTGCTTCTCTGTGTGTGTATGTGTGTCTCTCTGTGTCTGTGTATGTGTGTCTCTCTGTGTCTCTGAGTGTGTGTGTCTCTCTGTGTCTCTGAGTGTGTGTGTCTCTCTGTGTCTCTGAGTGTGTGTGAGTGTGTGTCTCTCTGTTTCTCTGAATGTGTGTATGTGTGTCTCTCTGTGTCTCTGAGTGTGTGTATGTGTGTCTCTCTGTGTCTCTGAGTGTGTGTATGTGTGTCTCTCTGTGTCTCTGAGTGTGTATATGTGTGTTTCTCTGTGTCTCTGAGTGTGTGTATGTGTGTCTCTGTGTCTCTGTGTGTGTGTCTCTCTGTGTCTCTGTGTGTGTGTCTCTGAATCTGTGTGTGTGTCTCTCTGTGTCTCTGTGTGTGTCTCTCTTTCTCTCTGTGTCTCTGTGTGTGTGTCTCTGTCTCTCTGTGTCTCTGAGTGTGTGTGAGTCTCTCTCCCCTCAGTTATCACAGGAGTTCCCCCCTGGAGCAGACACTTCTGTTCTCTGAGTCAATGGTGCTGGGGTTATGAAAAGGGAAAATGCATAATTAAGAAGCGGATACAGTGCAAGAGGAGAGTCGGTGTGAACCCCATGGAAACTTTAAGAACAGCATGTCGCTATACCTTTCTCTAAGTGTAAAGAAACCCTTCACCTGTGTATGTGGTGCCACGCCGGCATGGCGCAAGCTGGCAGGCTGTGTCATCAGCTCATAGTCCCAGTGAATGTCTCTGCTTCGTTGCCCATGAGTGACTTCAGGACTCAAGTCAGGAAGTCTCCGCAGGCCTCGGCCTCTGCGGCCTCCTGCTAGCCTGGCGAGGATTCGCCCCTGCTCAGAGGACCCTGAGACCCTGCTTCTGCCTGCCACCCATAACTCTGGTCAACCATGTCCAGTAACGTGTGGCACAAGGACCTGAACAGTACTAATAACTACCCTGGGTTTTGTTTGAACAACAAAGCGTAACTGTGATATTGGGGAACTGTCCGTGAATGAACAAAGCCAGGTAGGAGAGGAGAACCAACAGATCAGAAAGATGCTGAGGATATTAAAGAGGGGAGACAGGCCTGAGAAAGGAATGGGAATTCTGCCCAGGAACCAAGAGGAGGGCAAAAATAACCTCTTGGCCATAACGACTTCCAGGGACTCTCGTTTTCACATAGCAGGCATGGCTTCGGACCAAAGGCAGAGGATACCATGTACATTGTCTTCTCCTGTGTCTTGGACAGGGTTGAGAATATCTCAGCCATCCATGGGAAAGGAAGATTCAGCTTTAGAAGTCGGGGCAGTGACCCCCAAATCCCTCCTTCTGTGTCCTCCTGCTGCTCTTGACCCTCTTAACGTTTCTCCGAGTCACGGCCAAAGGAGAGGCTCCTTCCCCAGCCGCACTAGCTCACGGCGCAGCCACTGTGCACTGCATTCAGTGCGACCCTCAGTTAAATCAACACGGATGGCTGCGGCTCCCCCTTTGAGGAGCCTGCAGTGGTTCCAGGTCCTTGAACAGAGCACTCAGTTTTGTTCTGTAATAAAGACAGCCTTTTATTCACTCTGTCTAGTGTCCTTGAGAAGAGGCGCCTGTTATCTAAACAGCAGGAGATAGTGAGGTAAAGTGATCCAGAATGCGCTAAGAGGCTGGCCCTTGTGCTAAAAATATGTCCGAAATACCCATACTATAATGAACCCCAAACTCTTACAAAGTCTGCTTGCTGTCCTTCTTTCTTTTTCCCACCAAGCGTGTCAGGTGCTTGCCCTAACCATTTCCAACCTCCTTTGTTGTAACCGAATAAAATAAGCAAAGAGGAAGATCAAGGTATTTTGTACCACTGGGATTAATAGGAGGGACGAAGGTCTAATTCTAAGTAACTACTGAACTCTCTAAGTAGTTGTATATCTGTCTCACATTAAGTTTGTTTTCTTTAAGCAGGCTCATTGCTATTATACCCTCCAGCCCTATATTTTCTTTATAAAATGAAGAATTACTGGTTATTATATCAGTAAAATAACAAGATTCTTCATTTTACAGGCATCAGCCCAATAGTTTATAAAAGTTAAACCATTCCAGCCTAGAAAAGGTATAGAAATGGCAAAAAAAAAGTCCAAAAGTTATAATAATATCCAGTGAAAATTAATGTTTATCAAAACATATAAAATGGTATCTGATGCCCTTTCAGGAGGAATATTAGGATCCTGGCACACACTGCAGCTCGAACTTAATTAATAGGATATATTTTTTCATGGCCCTGTGGATACTCTTCTCATACAAATTTTATGAGTCAGCATAATGTTAAAGGAATGGTGGGTTGAAAAGGAAAACGCCAGTGCCACCCAGCAGGCACGAAGGATTGATGAGGAAGGGGTAGAGTAATTGCATTTGCTTACCAGGCACCCATGTCATCTCATTCAAAGGATTCCAAAACTCTGAGGTTACTTCAGACTGGGAGGTGAAAAATAATTCTGATAAATTGGAAGTCTTATTTGGGAACAAGATCAAGTTAAGTAAGAAGAGCAACAAATTGATTTTCTGGCTATCAACATTCCTTTTCGTTGATTTTTGTTATTCTTGTTTTGTATCAGCATTTGGGCTTGAACTCCAGGCCTGGGTACTGTCCCTTCACTTTTTCACTCCAGGCTGACACTCAACACTTGAGCCACTTCTGGCTCTTGCTGGTTAGCTGGAGATAAGGATTTCAGGGATTTCCATGCCCATACTGGCTTCAAACAAGGATCCATGAAGTTCAGCTTTCTGAGTAGCTAGGGTTACAGGCACGAGCCCCCAGCACCTGGCCTTCCATTGTTTAAATAAACGCGGATGCCCTAGGTTAACACATATCTTTTGTTTTCAGTGGGGTCAAACTTTGTGACCAAACGATCTCTCCTGGAATTACTCAACCAAAGCAATGGGCTTTAGTTATTCTCCTGTCACAGGAAGCCCTGTCCTAGTTCATTCTTGCCACCAAAATGTTAACACAATTGCATCCTGGAAAACTGGGAGATATTTTACACTCACCAAACCTGTACTCTTTAACTGAAAGCTGGTATTATATTTGAGGGATGGATTGATTTTTTTCTTTCTAATTAAAATAATGTCATGAGATCCAAGAAGTTTCTACATTCGAGCTAGTTCTCGATCTATTTTCCAATGGAGAAATAGTATATATAATTTTATGTCATGTGCATATGTACATTTTTGAGTGATTTATACAAAGCATAACCTAATTGCTAAGTGGGAAAAGACCACTTTTTGTCAATTTAAAAAATTAAGTAAAAATATCATCACTAATTATATATTATTAAATTTTTTAAGCCTTGGAAAATCTGTCCAAGTGTGTATTCATGTGTGTTCATATATATAAGTTTATTTTGCTTGAGTCTGAGCTGTTTTTTTCCTCTCTTTCTTTTGGAGTATTTTTTTTGTCCTGGATTATTTGTAAGAAAATAAGAGGAATAATATTTTCACAACCAGTGCAAAAAGCCAAGTCATATGTAACTTACCAGAATCACTAGTGTCTTTGGGAACCTGGTGGATCATTTGCCAGGAACATGCAACCAGAAACAAAGAGGCTACGAGCCAAGGGCAACAAACCATGACATTGCATAAACGCGTGATTCATGTGTTCAATTTGCTTCATTTGCAAAACACTTTTAATGGGCTTCTCATTACTCTTTCCTGTACGCAGTTCAAATGTACCCTGTGAGCAGTTCTGCAAATACAACAAAACTAGAAAGCATACACTAAGTTAAATATGCAAGCCTTAATTTTTATTACACAGAAAACTTGAGTTGTCACCCAGTCTCTCACAGTGGTTCAGCCTCACGCAAACTCTCAAACCATGGAAGTTCTGTGCAATCACTTGGTGGAGGAGAGGAAGACACAGATGCTGATGGCTGGCGGCTGAAGACTCTGCTGATACTGACAATTTCATCTGGCCGGTGAATTATGACAGTCCAAACTGTCATAAAATAGGCCCTGCACCACTACAAGGTGACAATTTATTGTTATTACTCAGGAAGTAAGTAACAACCTGAGGGACACATTTATTTCAAATGCACACTAGGCTATGCATAAATAAAAATCGTTTGTAAAATAGTTTAAAACATAGGCACAGGTAACTGTATTATGGGGGCAGGAGAACCTGAATATTTCCTTTAAATTAATTCCCTTACATATGAGCTATGTACAAAGTCAGTCAAATGTAGAATATCTTTTCCACAATTTTTGCCACACATAGTTTTATTCTTAATACAGTTCCTAGCAAATAAATTGAATTTTGTTTCAGTAAATAATAGATAATGCTATACATAATCTTGCAACAACAGATTATGATCCAAAGAATTCATTTCCCATATTTAGAAAAGCATGTTTGGGGGCTAGGAGGGTGGCTCAGTGGTAGAATGCTTGCCTCACAGGCATGAAGCCCTGGGTTCGTTTCCTCAGCACCACATAAACAGAAAAAGCCAGAAGTGGCGCTGTGGCTCAAGTGGTAGAGCAGTAGCCTGGAGCTGAAGAGCTGAGGGACAGCGCCCAGGCCCCATGACCAACAAAAAAGAAAAATATGTTTGGGGCTGGGCATGGTGGCTGGCATCCATACTCCAATCAAATATGAGATGATAAAGTGAGGAGAATGTAGACCCCAAGCCAACCCAGGTAAAGAGTTAGCAAGGTCTCACTTATGAAGTATGGTTTGCACCTGTGATTCCAGCTACACTGGAGGCCTACTCAGAACAGTGGTCCAGGCTAGCTCAGGCAAAAAGGAGAGACAGAGACAGAGACAGAGAAAGAGAGAGAGCCTATCACAAAAAACTAGAGCAAAAAAGGCTAGGAAAGTGGTTCAAATGGTGAGAGATAGACAGATAGGAATTTCCTTTGAACATATAGAAAATATATATAATCATTAATTAGTAAGTCATTCTCCACTTTTGAATACGTACAGTACTTCCAGTTTTACCCTATTATAAATGAACTTTGAATAAGCTAAGCTCTTGGCTGAGTTTCAGACTACAAATTTAGGAAAGATTCCCAAACATAGATTTACATGGTCAAAGGGAAGAAATATGTGATTGCTCTGGAAAAAACATTGACAGATTACTTTTGAAAGAAGTGTACACAGTTTCTGCTAGCAATGAGCGGAAGCTCCTCTCTTACTATTCATCCACTGCCATGATAAGTAGTATAATTGTAAAAAAGAATTCTGCTAAATATGGAATCTCGTTTTAATATGTGGGGTTTTTGTGGGGGGGTCAGGTTGTGGGGCCTGAACTCTGGGCCTGGGCACTGTCCCTCAGCTCTTCAGCTCAAGGCTAGCTACCACAAGAACCAAAGCACCACTTCTGGCTTTTTCTGCTTATATGGTGCTGAGGGATTGAACCCAGGGCTTCATGCATGTGAGGCAAGCGCTCTACCACTGAGCCACCTTCCTAGCCCCATATGTGGGTTTTCTTAAGTTTATATGTGATATCTTTTCCGTGG
The DNA here is from genome assembly GCF_000151885.1 of Dipodomys ordii. NCBI lineage: Eukaryota > Metazoa > Chordata > Mammalia > Rodentia > Heteromyidae > Dipodomys > Dipodomys ordii. The sequence goes on from NW_012267251.1 coordinate 4,735,858, forward strand.
TTAGAAAATATTTCATTTTTATCTTTATTTCTGGATTTTTTATTTAATCCTTTTTTATTAAATGTTTTTCATTGTTATTACAAAAGTGATGTACAGAGGGACTTAATTCTTTTTTTTTAATTTGACCATAAATAAAGCACCACATCCTGGTACTTACTAGGCAGGTGCTCTACCAGGTGAGCCAGACCTCCAGCCCTATTTTTCAGTGGCTATTTTTTAGATAGGGTTTTATGTACTACCCAGCATGCACCTGGGCTGTAATCCACTGTTTTTAGACTTCCTGCATTTGCTGAGATCACCGGTGCCTGTCCTCACAATGACCTTTCTCCCTGAAAACTCGTGGACTTTTCTCTCCAGGCTGGTCTACAGCCACCATCTTCTCAATCTCAGCTTCCCAAGTAGCTAGGATTGTAAACCTGAGCCACCAACACTCTAATCCCTTATCAGATAAACTGCATAAAATGCTTAAAAACAACCTCATCTGCTGGCATATTATTTTCAGTGTATGCTCTGCCTCTTGGTTAATCCGTGTTGGTGGACACATGAGACGTGTGAAATAGATTTTATTTCTTTTCTTTTTCCTCAAGAAACTAGTTCTAGGGTCTATTTTTTTTTCTTAATCATAGTAAGGCTTTCTCCATCCAGATATTTAATTATTCTGTCTTTTAGCTTTTCAATAATTTATCCATTCGTCTCCGCAGACCAGTAAGGTATGGAGAAAGGCGAACTTTGAACTTGCCATGAAGCGATACAGAGATGAGGGAGAATCACGGCATTCACAGAGCCTCAGCCTCAGCTGTGCGGAAGGCAGCTGTGAGCCACGCGAAGGGCGGAGAGAAATGTGAAGCATGCTAACTAGAGAAGGCAGAAGGGAAGCGGACACGGCGGTTTTGCTGAACACTGTGGGGTGAATTTTGATCGAATAAGAACAATGCGGATCAAAGTTCGTAGGAAGAGGATGAGGAATCAGGAGAAAGCAGGAACTCCAGGAGAACCACCAGCCCCGGGAGCCCCTTAAAAACTTCCAAGTGTTGTCTTAGCCTGACTGGAAAGCATTCGAAGGTTTTTCATGCTGCACAGGCAAATAGGAATTAAACACAGGAGGCTTAATTCCCCAGGCTGACAATAAAGAAAATGAGTCCTGCCCTTTAATGGGCAGCACTGGGAGTTGAACTCGGGGGCTTTGTACTTGCTAGACAGGTACTCTACCACTTAAGCCGCGCCTCCAGGCTCCTTTTAGCGTTATTTTCAAGGGAGAATACTGCTTTATGTGTGGCCCATCCTAGGCTTCTCGTTTGTGCTTTTCACGGTCATTGGGGATGGCAGGCAAAGCTACTGGCGGGGTGCAGGCTCCTGAGCTCCTTTGCTAAGCTGGCTTGGTACAGTCATGGCCAAAAATCTCTGCTTCCCCAGTGATCGGGATTATAGGCTCTAGCTACTGCCCCAGCTCCCTCTTCTTCAATTTATTTATTTATTGTATTTAGTTAGAAGTTTGTATTTAAAAAGTACTCTCTCCTGTCTTCGCATGTTCATCCTTTGGGGAAGAGAGTTTCTCTAGTGTGTGTGAGCTTTACTACCCAGGAATGTATTTCTCAAGAACCTGGGAACGACCTCTGCAATTTAAACATTCGCCCATCTCTCAGCTTCTGTGAGACACAGAAGCGTAACTTCTCTGAACACCATTCCAGTGGCAAAACTACTTCTTAAGTCAACATAGGAGATGCTTGTTTATTTGTCTGGCTGAATAGTGCCAATTAATTAGCAACAGGATCACCTCAATATTTGTGACAAATAATGCTAGTAAGACCTCTAACCGGAGGACCAATTATTACTTTGAAAACTTTAGGGTGAAAGGTTCCATCTGTTTGCCTTACAGAATGATGAGATTTATTTCATTTTTTTGAAACCTTATCTGTGGATGGCCTGTGGCACACATTATATTTGGGCCCAATATTTGTGTAAAAATGAAAATTCTGTTGTCTACTTATAATTCTGGAAAGAATTTCCAGGTTAGGGGAAGGGTTTTTGTTTTGTTATGTTTACCCAACACAGAAGTGAAGGAAAGCAAGGAAGGCATAGTTGTATATTGTCTAATAGGGAGTATTTGGTTGACTTAGGTGGTTGATATGCTTATCTTTGAGATGAGGTCTTGCTTACATTGTCCAGGCTGGCCCCAAACTCCTGGGCTCAAGCAATCTCCCTTTCTTAGCTTCCGAAGCAGCAGCGAGAGCTACAAGCATAGGCCAACACACCTGGCTTGATGTTTATTTTTAGTGACCTGTAGATATTTCAAAACTACTAAGACAGTATACTTCAAATGCTCACATGACAAAACAGTGTATCTACTTCTTCATTAGCTAAACTCAACCATTCCACAATGTTTGCCTAGATCAAATAGCATTCCATATTCCATAAGTATATACAGTTTTCAAAAAAGAAAAATGACAAATTCTAAAGGGAAAAATTATCATAAGAAGACAAAAGTGGGATATTATCTCACAACTACCGAAGAGTTCAGTTGAGACAGTAGGGCCTTGGACTAGGATGGATGCAAAAAGGGAGAGACGGTTTCACACACAAAATCACGAAAACCTGGGATAGGGTTGGCTTGTCCTGATGAGAGGTACAACAAGACACACAACTAAACTTACAACAGAATCGACAGTACCTCTAGGAAATACAGAGACAGAAGAAGGAGCACGTTTTGAGGAAGACCAGGTGCTGGAGATCAGATATTTAAATAATAAATTTGAAGTATCTGGGGAAGAGGAAAGTGAAAATGATAGATGGGTCCTTAAAGCACTTTTAATTGTATTTCGGTTACTCCTGCAAGGTTCTAATTTCTTTCTTTTCCCCACTTCTGAATTGTTAACTATCCCCAAAACAATTATATTTTAATTTGCTTTAACAACCAATTTTATCTTTAAACAAAAGCAAACAAACAAAACAAGACAAAAGCGTGAAAGCTACTATGCAACAAACATGACTGTCCTTCCTAGTAGATATTTTCTTTGGGGTTTACTACACCTCAACATTTAAATGCAAAGTAGAATCTGTACTTCAAACTCACTGACCTGTCTAGTTACCGTCTACATAGAGAATTAATTGAAGGAGTGGACAATTAGTTCTGTATACATTGTTTCTGTTACAGTTTTCTTACACCTGGGGCTCAGGCTTCAAATCAGGATTATTCTATGGGCTTTCCGCAAAATTGTTGAATCTAGAAACATTATTACTTAGCGTTCCAACAACCTGAAGAGAGTATAGGGGCGGGGGAGCCAGAAGCACTTTGTTGTCTTTATTTTCTTCTTGAAAATACAGGGATTTTTTTTCCTTATGCCTCATCTATTCCTTTTCCAATCCCTGACAACAAGTAAGTACAATTACTCTGCTATAATCACAGAACTTGGGGAGTTACTAAGTTGCTATACAAAACTGTAATCACCTCAAAGAAATGGGCATTGTCTTTATAACAATTGTGTGCCCAATTTTTTAAAAAAAATCCATCTCAAAAGCTTCCAAAGTAATAGAAGAAAAGGGTAAACTCCCAAACTCAGTTTGCAAGGAAGGCCAAGGTAACCTGAATAACAAAGCCACATAGACATACTTGAACTAAGAAAATTACAACAGCAAAATACCAGAAAACTAAATCAAACAATACATTAAAATGGTCTTTGACAATGAAGATCAAATAGTATTTATTCCAACAATGCAAGGATGGTTTGATACAGAGCAGGCACTAAATGTGATATACCACCTCAGCAGAGTAAGGAACAATAATCACAGGGTCATCTCAATACAGAGCTCTGCATCCTTCCATGACAAGACTCCAAAATTGCATCATAGCAGCAATGACCCATATATTACAGACCATATATAATAGTTAACATCATGCCCAATGGGAGAAAAATGGAAGAATTTCCCACCCAAAATCCCATATAAGCCACTAAAAACATGGCTGTCCACATGATGTCCTTCATTAGTTCATTAGCTTAAGTTGCATTTCACATGTAACATTTGAAGAAAACATTTTCTTAACTTACAAGTTGTTCCGGCAGAATAACAACAAATGACTACTTAAAATACACACAGACACACAAAATAATATTAAGACACAACTTTGCACATTAGAAGTTATAGACAATCTTCCCACAGCCTGAAGGACCCATGAAGTGGGCAATCTCTTCCTAAAGTTATTTTCACATCACTCATCCTAGAGACAGAATGACACTGATGCTTTATAATAGAAAATTAACATTGTTACTCTGCTGACATTTAAAATGCTGTGCCTGAGGTAATTTCTCCATTCATTTTCAAAGTAATTAAATCTACAGTCTAAGCCGTAATGGGAAGGAACAAGTGCCTCATTCAAGATGCCTTTCAGCAAGGGCACGTGTCAGCAAGAAGCTGAGGGAAAGAGTGTCTTTGCTAGAGACTAGCTCAGAGCATAACCAGAAGAAGGAGGCAGTTCCTGACTCCAAGGCAGGAAGGTCCTGGGGTGAATAGATGGCCTATTTCCTGTACTTTGGGCCCTTTTCTTCTTTCTGTTGTTGTTTTTGTTTTGTTTGTATGTTTTTCTTTGTTTGTTTTGATGCTCTGTCCCTTAGGTTTTCTGCTCAAGGCTAGCTAGCGCTCTATCACTTGAGCCACAGCTTCACTTCTGGCTTTTTTTTCTTTTTGCTGGACTTGTTGGAGATAAAAGTCTCACAGACTTTGTCTATGGCTTTGTCCCACAATCCTCAGCCTCCTGAGTAGCTGGGATTACAGGTTTGAGCTACTGGTGCCCAGTTCCCCAGTTTCTAGTTTTATAACTTCTGAAGCCTTTCAGTAGGGGAAGTGACTCATCTATGCTCACCCTGTGGTTTAGGGTTTTCTCCCATTTTACCCCCATTGTATCTGAGACTCAGAACAACATGAACATATCACCCTCACCCTTCTATTCAATCTTGTAGACATCCTAGCTGGAGCAATTAGGCAAGAGAAAGAATTCGAAAGCATCCAAAATGGAGAAAAAAGCTAAAATTGTCCATGTTTTCAGACAATCTGATCATAGCGAACCCTAAAGCCTCCAACCATGCAATAAAAGCCAACAAACATAATTTGCTAAAAGTTCTAGGACTCAAACCAGCATATAAAAGTCAGTGCTGCTGTGTATCCTAACAATAAGCTATCCTAAGTGGAGCATTATACAACTTTGGTTTACAATAGCTACAAGATGTGCAGGCTACATTTTCAAAACCATTAGTAAGACTGGAGACAGTGTAAATAAACATGAAGCTATCATGTGTTCACCGAATGGAAGGACAAACAAACAGTTGAATATCTGTGCTACCCAAAGCAACCTACAGATTCCCTACGATGCCCAACAAAACCCCAGTGATACTTAACACTGAAATAGAAAACCAAATATTTACATGGAGCTACATAAGATAATAGTGATTCAAAGAGTCCAAGACTGTAATCTACTGGCCAACCTACCTAGGAGGTAAGGGTTGAGAATAACCCGTGTAAAGTTTGGGAGATACTATCACAGAATCAAAAAGTAAACTAATGGGATGGAGGCATGGTTCAAGTGGTAGATGGCTAACAGCTCAAGTCCCTGCAACCAAACATAAGTAATAACAACAAAACTAAAGTCACCAATTAATCATGTTAACTAATCAACTCACCTCAAATTGTACTACAATTCCATCATCATCCAAAGAACATGATTCTTGGCACCAAACAGACACAAAGAACAATGAGCCAGAAAAGGAATTCCTGCCATAAACTCATGTATCAATGGTCAGTTGATTTTCAACTACGGGACAGGGAAAGATTCACAATCTTTCCAATGGTTGGTGCTGTGACATTATATATCCACATGAAGAAGAATGAAATTGGATACTGACCTCCTGCCTTATACAAAATTCACATCCACACGAATAAGCAGGCAGTGATGATAATTGGGTCAAGAGATCACTGGAGAATCCTGTCTTACCAAGAACAAGGAGACTGCTATTTCTAGATCTGATTTCCTACCATCCAAACAGTGCAGAAATGACCTTCTAGGTAGGACATCTGTTTACAACAACAACAGCAATAATAATAAGGGAAGAAAGGAAGCCCAGACCTAAATAGAGCAGATTCCGTGGTCCCCAGAGCAGCTCAGACCAGAAATACCAGTCATGGAATATTAAGCTGAGGAATCTAGACTGCGTCACTTGGGAGACGTGGCCTGCCTGCACAATGAAATGACCTTGGTGAGAAATGGCTAGCTCACTGTCGTGGCCTGTATGCAAGGTGGACAAACTGAACTGGCTTGGGTCAGAACCGGCTTGTTCCAGGAGGCAACAGATGTGGGATGACACAGAGGCAGATGGAGTGGTGGGCGTGGGAAGTGGAAACAAAAGAAATTACATAAAATCAAAATAGATGTTTCCCTAGAGTTTCACAATGAATCAGCTGACTTGAGAGTTTCCCCATGCTAGAGTGAACCAACAAAGTACTATCTGCAGGACATTTCCTTAGAGATAAGAAGGAAATTATATATCATTACCACAGCTAAATGCGGTAAATGAATACTTCCCAAACATAATATAGGTGCCTCCTATGAGAAAAATGCAGCATGCACACAAATAGACTATGAGATTTAACACGGCCTTCTATTTTGAGACACCACTAAAAGCAAGATAAAAATATCACTAGGTTTTGACTGTATACCTTAAGTGTTTGATGCAATATTTTCCAAAGTCAACAAAGAAGTATGCAGAAGATCCATGAGTAAAAATATGTACAGCAATGTAGAAAGATGTGAAGAAATAAGACATAAGCACAAAGATCATATTGAAAAAGCTATTAGTCCATATGGTCATTAATCAAAAGCTTCACTGGCCCAACATAAGTTATTCCATTTAATACGAATTTGGAATAAGTCTGTGATAAAAGTTTGCTCTATCTTCTGTTCATCTCTCACCCTCCTCTTTCTGAACACTGATGTGTTATGTAGGCTGCTGTGCATGAGGTACCATGTCTTGAACCCACCTCATTTCTGCAGGTCATTTTCCACATGAAAGACTCCCATGAATGTAGAACCTCCTGGATGATTTCCTTACGTGTCAAGAGCAAAACTCACATGTGGTCTCTAATTTAACATCCACAAAATGCTATGAAGTCCCTGTGCGATGAGGCTGAGCCTCAGAGCTGTCCTTGTCACAAATCCAAGGTTTCTCTGTGGTTTTTATAAATAGCATTGAGAGTTGATGCTTTATTGCATCAGGAAGTACAAGGTGGCTCCCGAGAACATATGTGGTTCATTGGGAGAATTTCTCATGAGCAATTAACAGGGGAGTGTGCTCATTTAGAGCTAGCTACAAGGAGCTCCAGGGAAGCAGGCTTCTATGATGGCATGTGCCTTGTGGCTGATGGGAAGCTTTGGGTCTTCTGCTGGGAAAACGGTCATGAAGAACCATTGAGGAGAGACACGAAAATCTCATAAAGGTTTGGGAAGGAATCAGGACAGCACTCGTGAGCAATTGAATCGCTGGACAGCTACTAGGCCTGAAGCCATCTCTCAGTAGCAAAGGCTTCTTCGACTTGGGTTGCATGTATGCTGTTTCTAGGTCTTTAACATTCAGTTTTAACTTATGTGGCGGTGATTTCACCCCCATTCTGAGCAGCTCTAATACTGGAACACAGAAGAGATGACCTCCATGGAAACAAATCTCTTCACAGAGAACTGGCTATTTTGAATACCATATTTTTCAACTATTTTTGTCTTTTTCTTTTTTTTATACTGGGGACTGAACCCAGGACATTGCACTTGCTAAACAAGTGTTTTGCCACAGAGCTACATTCTAGCCTTAAAATATTTTTAAATGCACATTGTCCTAAAATGTGCTAAAATATGTCTGTCTGCACTTGTCAAAATAACCCCTCATGCTCTCAATCTTTACTTTTCAGATAGTTTTGACAGTGATATAGCTCTTCCATAAAAAAAATGCTCAAATTTTTATGAGGATTAAAATAAATCGAGAATTTATCTGCTACACAGTCACTATATTGAAATAAAGCTATGTCTTAATTTGTCTGTCTCTATACGTACCCAAACGAAATTTATTAGGTGTTTTAAGGATCTATTTATTGCTGTAGCTCTGAAATATTACTGAAGTTCTGACTTTCAAAAGGGACTTTTCAGTGCTAATGAAGCTCATGGGAAAGGAGAACAGGAAGGAATTCTGGCTGTACAGGGCTGGAATGACAAGTCCCTACTCACACCTAACCAATGTTCAGACACATTGGTCAGGTTAGGGAGAAAAATTAAAGCACAGATTTCCAGTGTTCCATGAAACTTACACCACACACACACACACACACACACACACACACACACAGAGATGACAAGATAACAAGATCATTGAGGTGTGAGGAGATAAGAGTTGATGGAAAGGATGGGACCTTCTACTCATGATGCTGGGCTAGTTAGATATCCACAAGCAAAAGTGAGCAAATACAGCCAGGTGCCCACGGCTCCCGCCTGTAATCCTAGCTACTCAGGACATCCAGAGCTGATGAGTGCAGCCCAAAGCCAATGGAGGCAGCGAAGTCTGTGAGACTCTTATCTCCCATTAACCACAAAAGGCTGGAAGTGCTCAAGTGATAGAGCACACAAAAGCTCAGGGGCGGCTCCCAAACCCTGAGTTCAAGCCCCACGACTGACAGAAAAAAAAAGTAAAACATAAAAAAGTAGATAAAAGTTCTAAATATAGACTTGAAAATATAAATCAGCTTTAAGAGAACATAAGCTACCAATGCCATACTGCTTTTGTCAATTATTTTTGGGTATCACACAAAACTCAGGCTAGAAAAGCAAAAGTAAACAAACAGCTTCTCACAGCAAAGGAAACAATGAATACAATGAGAACACAGCCTGCGGACTGCCAGAAGAGTTATGGAACTAGTATCTGATAAAGAGTTAACAGGCAAAATGAATAAAGAACTTTTATAACTCCGTAACAGCACAACAAATAACCTAAACAAGAATATCTAAAATATATTTCTCTAGACATGATATAAAATTGGCTAGCAGGTATATGAAAAGGTTTTCCATAGCACTAAACATCATGGAAATGCAGATTACAACCACCCAGAAGGGTGTAAAATGACAAGAAATAAATGCTGTTCAGGCTACAGAGCCACGGAATTGCTCTAAACTCTTGGTGAGGGTGTAGCATGGTATAGCCATATGGAAAACAGTATGGAACTTTTTAATTAAGTTAAAAATAGCATTTCCATAAGACCCAGAGCCCCTCTTCTTGGTGGAGATGAATTAACTACCTCATAGAGATAGTTGCATTCCCAGGTTTTTATGGCATTACTCAGAACAGCCAAGATATGGAAAGGAACAAATGTCTGTTGAAAGATGAATGGATTTTTTTTTAAAAATGTGCTCTGTGTGTGTGTATGTGTGCACACACACGATGGAATATTATTCAAACTCAGAAAAGGAGCCCACAATTAACTACAACACAGATGGGTACAGAGGACAGTATTCTAAGGGAAATAAGGCAGCCACAGAAACAACTTGAGTTTATGCACTCCAAAATAACTCTTTGGATAACTCAAACCCAATGAAACCCTGGTGCTTTCTGATCGTTGGACTCCTCAAACTAAGTATGCATTCAAGTGTTCATTGCACTAATGTTAACCATTTGAGATTTAGAAGAGATTTACATTCCCAGTTAGCTTAAACAAGTTAGCTTTAAACAAGCCTATTCAGTTCAATGAGGAGAGGAGAGGGGACTGAATAAAGGAGAGGAGAGAAGTGGGAGGTGAGGGAGGGAAAGGGAGAAAGAGAAAATAGAAGATCTAAGTCAAAGCCCGGCATGGGTGGCTCATGCATGTAATCCTAGCTACTCAGGAAGCTGAGATCTGAGGATCGTGGTTCAAAGCCAGCCTGGGCAGGAAATTCCATGAGACTCTTCTCCCCAATAAACCACCAGAAAACTGGAAGTGGTGCTGTGGCTCAAGGGGTAGAGCGCTTCCCTTGAGCTGAAGAGCTGAGGGACAGCGCCCAAGCCCAGAGTTCACGACCAAAAAAAAAAAAATATCTAAATCAAATTGTGCAAAATAGCATATATGTAGAGTGAACAAACAGAGATATAATATAATATATTAGGAATGCTTATTACAACATAAATGTTCTTGTTGCACACCAAATGTAACTGAGATGCTTTGTGTGTTAACCTACTTCAGCGAGTTTCCCGTGATACTGACCCTAAAATCAGGCTGGAAAGCTCAAATATATAACATAAATGTGTTTTAAAAACCAAAAAGAAACTCGCCACTCACCAATTCTGTCCCATTGGGATATAAAAATCCTTTGAAGATTGAGAAAGAGGAACAAATCATCACAAAGCCTTTAATTTAAACAAAAAATACATAGGTGCTGTTATGATGATGATGATTACAAGGTGGCTGGACAACTTTTAGCAACTTTTAGGGGTGATCACAGAGTCAGCGATTGGGGGGATCCACAGACAGGCTGATGATATCACTGAAGGAGGCTTCTGATTATAAAGAGCAAGTCCTCATCAACAAAATGTCCCCATATGAGCAAGGAAAATTGAGACAGCACTTCATTCCATTAAAAGCCAGCTATTCTCCACACAATAACATTGGGGAAATGTAACCCAAACCCACTACCAAGTATCACTTCCCCTACATAAACATGACTGCCATCCAAAAGATGAAAATACAAGTGCAGTGCAGATATGGAGGGGGAAAAAAGAAATCTTGCTTGCTGTGAATGGGGGTGTACATGAACAGAGCATTATGGAGGGCAGTGTAGATGCTCTTCAACAAGGAAAAATAAAAGTACAGCCCCAGGACTATCTAGCAATCCAACACTGTTTACTATACGTGCAGAAAGCAAAATCAGTATGCTGAAGAATCAAGTCGTCTCCCATCCTTACTGAGTCTCTACTCATAACAGCCACTAAGCGAAAATAACCTCAGTGCTCATCCACCATGAATGGACAAGGTAACAAGATCCAGAAACACTAGGCCATTAAAAGACAAGAGAGAATGAACCTTGTCATTTGATGTGACGTGGATGACACTAGAAGGCACCATGTCGAGTGAACTACGCCAGCCACAGAGGGACAGGTACCCCATGACCTCTCATGGGTGAAATCTAACATCGTTGACCTCAGGATGTGAGAGCAAAATGGCAGCTAGGAGAGACTAGGAATGGTGATGACAGGAAAAGGTTGGTTAGTGGGAACTAAAGTATGGTGACATATGGTTAAAGTGAGAAGTTTGGGTGTAAGATTGGACAGTAAGTGAGTATGGAAAACTGCACATAATAGGTGTTTCACAAGGTAGAAGAGGGTTTTAAATGGTTCCCCCATAAATGATAAATCCTTGAGGAGGTGTTTGCCTCACCTGACCCACAGATCACACTGAGCCACCTGCACCAGTCACCCCAGAAAGATGTGCACTTGGTAGGTTTACATGTGTCAGCTCAAAAGAAATTTGAAACAAGTGTTCTTTGAGCTACTACAACAGATTCCTCGTTGATAACTATGTTCTGCTAAAGCAAGATGGAAAGTGACTTTGTTCAGATAAGTGTGTGTGTATGTGAGACAGACAGACAGACAGACAGACAGAATAAGCCATCCTTGGGAGTAAAACTAGAATCCTTTCAGAAGCAGCTACACTCAAGCTTTCTGCTGGATCTTGCTACAGGCTAGCGGTCTGACTGTTAAACATGGACAGTCATCCCACTAAACTACTAATATCAGCTGCCCACCAAGGGTATCGCTGCATCTGGCCCATCCAGCCAAAATGCCCAAGCAGCCAGCACCTCGTCTAGCAGAAGCAAGCTACCTGAGCAGTCAGTGTGCCGGCTCCACGCTCCTGCTCCATAGGTCATTACTTCAACCTCCACTCTTCAGCAGCCAGTAAGCGCCATCCAAACTAAAATGTGCACCTACTTTGTGTCACTTGTGTGACTTCGACACTTGGAATAGGCCTGGTATGGTACATAGGACCTGCTCGATGCATATTTATTGAAATAATAAATGCTCACAGAGTGGCCGGATGCTACCCTCCAAAAAGAAGTGATGAGCTCGACTTGCGACAATGACTCATTTACAGTATCTGTTGAGAAAAGGAAATGAGGGATTCCCCAAGCATTTCCTCAAGACAGTATTGTTATTTTATCATTATCATCATCATCATTTTTCTTCAGTAACGGAGCTCAGACGCAGAGCCTCACGCCTGCTTGGCTTCCTTGCTCACAGCTCAAGCTCAATCACCTGTGCCATGCCTCCGGCCCAGCTTTTTGCTAATCAATTGAAGCTGTAAGTCTCACAGACATTTCTGTGCAAGCTGGTTTTGAACCACAATCCTCCAGATCTCAGCCTATTGAGTAGCTAGGTTTACAGGTGGGAACACAGCACTAAGAAAGTAAGTTTATTCAAGTAGTAGTTGTACAAGTAAGGGAGGTCTCGCTGTGACCCTTTCATACTGTAGACAACGCACCCATAGCTCCCTCCGCCACTTCTGCCACCCTTCCTGGCTCTCTTTCCTTCTTAAAGCAACCTCAGCAGGCTTCATTATTCTGTTTTCATGCAGACATACTAACGTGACCACAGCCCCCCTCATTCTCCCTCTCTGTCCCCCAACTTCCCTCCCGCTCAGCCAGGGTAGTGTTTCCAGGGAGATTCAACGTAAGCTGTTATGACTATGCTCAGGAAACACCCAGAAGACAGGAACACCGGAGCCTGGCTTGGACATAAAAGATTTGGAAGACACTTGGAAAAGAATAAGATCATACAATGATGAACTTGATGTCAAATATTTAATCCCCCCACACACAAAAAAAAGAAGAAATAAAGCTCGTTTTTCCATGCAACGGGGGAAAATCCTCAAAGGCGATCAGAACCTTTGTGAATTCTGAAAACGGTTAGTTCTGATTCTTGTTGATACTGATTCTTGTTAACACTGGTTTACATGTGTGGTGGATCTCTGGTCTCCACATGGGACAACTTAGTGTGTGGCTCATCCATTAATGCCCAGCAAGAAAGAGTATAAACAGCTCCTGCCCACAAGGAGGCAGGAGGCTCTGGGATCTGCGGGCTTCGGCGATCCGCTGGCTTGACCATGGGCCTCAATGCAAGATGCTTTTCCGTGGGGGGAACTCAGCTCAGGTAAGAGTGAAGTGTGTTAAGGACAGCATGGTATGCGTTCTCGAGGCTGCACAAAGCAGAAATAGCAATTCTTCCAGTGTTCTAGCTTTTCAATCCTCAAAGGCGATCAGAACCCTTGTGGAGGTTCTGGGGGACACCCCGACACGCACCCCTCTCCACAGGGATCAGATGAATTGAGCTTCCCCCACTGATCTTGAATCTCTAGAACTGTGAACTAATTTTTTTTCTTTATCCATGAGTTGCCTCTGGTTATTTATCACAGTGGTGCGACGCTGGCTGTTACAAGACATGGCATGTTTTGAGCGTTTACTCCAACTCCCAGGCAAAAGCAAATCCTTGAAAGTTCAGGGTCTCAACCAGGACTGGGGACTTCCAACTCCACGGGAAGAGCTGCATCTGACATAAAACCCTTGCAATTCGGGACAGTCTACTCATGGGTCACAGAGGCTGGCGTGCAGGGCCGATGCCTGAGGAGATGGAAAGACGAGAAGGGAAGGAAGTCCTGACGGCCACACACAAAAGGGGTGTCTGTGTCTTCACCCCGGCTCTCAAGCAGCCAGAGAGAATAGCATCCAGAAAGCCGAGGAGGCAGAGGGAAAAGTATCCCAGAGAGAAAAATAAATTTGTTTTACAACACTGTCAGCCAAGCCCATTCCCATCAGCCACGCTGGGTGGGATAATTACTAGGCCATAATTGATGGGATGTAAATGCTTTGTAATCAGGGTGTTATTCTTAAAAGGCAATCTCATTGCATTGAGCACCATGATGCATTTTGAAATAGGCAAATATAGGCTGTCACCCAGGCTGATGAAAAGGGAATTTACTGAGCTGATGGACGTCAGAGGGCTTTGTAGACTGGAGCCACAGCAGAAAAAGTGGTACGTAGACCTTTGGGAGCCCAAATCCCTGATGTATGATTTTCCATTTCCTGAGGCACAACAATTCTTTCTTCCATCTCAGAAAACCTTGAGCCTTCGTTATACTCCACGTGAGTGGAAGGGGCTTTAATGTTGCATCTAAATAGATGCTAGGAGAAAATACAAAAGCATGGAAATCAGAAGGAAAAAAACTTTCACTAAGCACCTATCTGAGCTAGTGTTAACTATAGCAGAACTTATCATTTCAATATGGTTTTTTTTTAATTAGAAGATTGTGCACACCTGTAATCCTAGCCCTTCAGGAGGCTGAGAGCTGAGGATCACAATCCAGAAAGACAAGTCTGAGAGACTCTTCTCTGCAATTAACCATCAAAAAGCCAGAACTAGAGCTTGGAGCACAAAACGTAATGGACAGTGCCCAGGCCCCGCTACACACACACACACACACCAAGGAAAAGAACAAAGAAAATTGGAATGTTAGTTTTGTTTTTTTACAAGGCACACAACAAGGACCTGGCTAAATCTTTTTTAGAGAGAAACTGAATTCCTCAGAGTGACTGTAGAAGTGTTCGCTGAACAAAATAACCAAAAATGTCCCACTTACAGATAATGTTTAGCTTAAGAATAAACTAGAGCTCAAAAAGAGAGGGAAACCTGTACATATTTAATTTCATAAGAGTAGAAACGAGAACTCATGAGCATGTGTGCACACAGGCATGTGTGCATGTGGGGTGTGTATGCACACGCGCATGCATGGGTGCCTGTGTGTGTGTGTTCTCTCCTTAGCTTTCTTATATCTAAAATCAATCGCACCTTCTGTGGTGAGACCTGGCAGAAGGGCTTTTAATTTTGTTGTTTGTCAAGCATTACATGTGGTTATCGATTTGTTTCAAGTGAGTGGTAGGAAGCCTGGATTCCTAGTTAGACTAGAAGAAATGACCAACGACCTTCCACGAACTGTTCCATGGACCTCGAGGGGACCGAAGGCTTGTTACCGCAGCACCCGTCCCCCACCACCCCCCCAGAGCTTTCAGAGTTCACCAGTGAGTAGAAGGCAGCAAGGAAGGCAAGGGGCAAGAAGCATTTGAATGTGCTGCATTAGAAATCTGGCTGACCTATTGGCTCACTAACTTCATTTCCAGCACGGTGCGTAGGAGGGGAGAGGGGCAGAGGTGGGGGGGAGGGGAAGGGAGAGAACCAAAACTCTTAGCAGTCAGGGTGCCATTGGCTCACGCCTGTAATCCTAGCTACCCAGGAGGCTGAGATCTGAGGATCATGGTTTGAAGCTAGCTGAAGCAGGAAAATCTGTGAGACTCTTATGTACTATTAACTGCCAATATGCAGGAAATGGAGCTGTGGGTCAGATGGTAGAGTTCTAGCCTTGAGCTAAAAAGCTAAGAGATAGCCCCTAGGCCCTAAGTTCAAGGCCCAGGACAGGCATTAAAAAAATTAGAAAACCAGTTTTCCACAGATAGCATATATTTTATGTATGTCTAAATATTATTTTTAATCTTTTGTTGTAAGATGATCATAGATTCACAAGAAGGGCAAAGAAATTTGCAGGAATGCCCCCATACACAAATGCTTCAATTACCCATCATCATTGGCATTTGATACAGCAATAGCACAACACCAGAAGCAGAAAAAATTACGTTGGTTTGGTCCAAAGATAATTCAGATTTTACTAGTTATAAATCCACTCCCTAGTGTTGTTTGTGTGTGTGTGTGTGTGTGTGTGTGAGTGTGTGTGTAAAATCACCTTGATGGTATCTATCTAATATTGTAGCTTGTTATTATACCTAATGTAATATTATGGCTAATATAATATTATAACTAGTTGCACATAAAACTGCCAGAAACTTTTGTAGAAAAGTTCCTGTAGGAAAATCCATTCTCGGGATGGGGAAGGTGGCTCAGTGGTAGAGTGCTTGCCTTGCATGCCTGAGGCCCTGGGTTTGATTCCTCAGTACCACATAAGCAAAAAGAAAAAAGCCAGAAGTGGCGCTGTGGCTCAAGTGGTAGAGCGCTAGCCTTGAGCTGAAGAGCTGAGGGACAGCGCCCAGGCCCAGAGTTCAGGCCCCACGACCGGACCCAAAAAAAAAAAGGAAAATCCATTCTCATTTCTTTTCATTTTAGAGTGCATTAGTGATACATTAGTATATATCAACTACAAAACGATAGGGTGGACTTAACATTAAGATCTTTATTTTTTTCCCAGAATCATGAAGATCTGAAAAAAAAAAAAACAAGGAGAATTTTCCAAGTGAAAATTAGCAATTTTCTCTGAGGAAGTGGTAGGTGAATATTATTATTAAATCAATTTTAATAGCTAATAAGTAATCATTTATTATTAAATTAATATTATGATTGCAAAGATGTTTTCAGAGATCACATTCCAGTGTTTCAAGATTCTAACAATTATCCCAACATGCAGTGACTGAATGCCCTTCACGTTTCACTTTCCCTTCAGAATCCTCGATCTCCAGGATCCTTCAGTGGAAAATTCCACATCGACATTACTTTTGAGACTCTACATCATGATGCACAACATGTCTACAGGGAGTGATGCATCAGTCCAACCCCCACAGTACAGAGCATGCATCTCGTAGTAGGAGCAGAGCTGGGAAACCTCCTCATCTCCAGCCAGAACCGCTGCCAGCATTGTTCAGATTAAGGAAGTCTCATCATTTCACCTGATTTCTTTCACATCGGTTTCTTTGACGCTGCAATCCCAACAGACAACTTGGATAAGAACGCCACCACATAATACACAAATTATTCTCGACATTGTCAAAACCTCTGTGTTTATACAGAATCTAAGGTGCATGATGCTCAATGCCTTGCTATTTGTGTTAAGTGATTGTACCATGCCATGGCTAAATATTTGCAAAGTTCCAGGCAGGGTGTTGGGTTCTTCTGACATGTCTCAAAAATGGCTAACATCAACACAGCCAGCGGGACAGAGCGGTACCCACATCACCATGGAGGGAGAGGAAGCTCCCACAATAAAGTAGATATAAAAAAGAGCAATATAAACACTGGTATATCTGAATTGAAAACCTTTTCTTGGCTTTACTACTCATTTATGGGGGGGGGAAATGGGATCCACAGAAATTAATTATCTAAACATGTCAGAGGAACTGGAATGAGTGCTTTTCTAGTCTAGTCTCCTCAAGGATCTATTCTGTGTGGGAAAACATTCCAGGCAAAGCTCATTAAGACAACAATTAGCAGCAACTGCAGAGTATGGGTAATAAGGTATCCGCACATACTCACATAAAGATGGGGCAGACTATTTGTAATGAGCAATTTCATAAATGGTCCAATGCACATGGCCAGTACACCTGTAAACATTCAGTTCATAGTTATAAAATAACCTGCATTATTGCTTTTATCTGCAGAGACCTGTCCTTTTCTGGCGATATTAGGATTTGAACTCAGGGCCGTATCCTGGCTAAAACAAGCATTCTACCACTTGATACACACCTCCTATTCTATTTTGCTTTGTTGTTTTTCATATAGGATCTCATTTTTCCCACCAGACTCAAAACATGATCCTCCTACTTACACTTCCTACGTAGCTGGGAACAAGGGCAATTATCAAGCCTGGCTATTGGTTGAGAGGGGTCTCACTAATTTTTACCCATGATGACTTCAAACCGCAATCTTCCCAGACTCTGCCTCTCAGTAGCTATTATTACAGACTCGAGCCCCTAAGCCCAGCCCAGACCTGTGATTTGAGATAAAAACTGTCTTTTGCAACATTTAAATATGCATGCAGCCAAATAAAGCCTTTGCACTCACTAGGCATTGTCGGCTTTAAAATTCATTTTACAAATTTATTGTTTCTGTGTGTCAGATGTAAGGCTTGAGCTCAGAATCTGGGCACTGTCCCTGAGCTTTATTTCTCAAAGCTAGTGCTCCATTACTTAAGCCTCGGTTCATTTCGAACTTTTTGGTGGTTAATTGGAGAGAAAAGTATCACAGATTTTCCTGTCCCAGGCTGGCTTTGAACCATAATCCTTAGATCTCAGCCTCCTGAGTAGCAGGATTACAAGTGTGGACCATTGGCACCAGAATAAAGTTCATTTTGCAGATTGCCAAGTGTACATTTATAGAGCAATCATACGATCAGTGGTATTTCCCTGTCTTCTTGCCTGTTCTTCGTTGAGCAAAGAACACAATGAAGCTTATTATGCTCTTCTTTCTCAGCAAAACATGATTTTCTTGGGGGGAAAATGATCTATTTATCTCTGTACAAGTCATTTCTAGTTGGATGCCCATGGAGGAACATTTAATGACATTCTGGAGAGAGAAAAAGTATTTCTCAAGGGGACGTCATCACTCTTCATTTGTTTATGCCAACTGACCACCGTGACTGTGCCAACTGTTTATGAAACTGTCCAGTTCTTATCCGAAGAATGGACAGTAATGACTAAAAATAAAAATCTACTCCATGGCTTCAAGTTCTGCCCAAAGTGGAGTAACAGGCACCACAAGAAAGAAGAACAAAATGCTGACAACATATGTACTCAAAAAGTGTTTCCCTTCCCACTTCTGGACATTGGGTGCTGCAGGAGTATAAGGTGTACAGGTGTACAGGTGTAAGGTGCAGGTGTAAGGTTTGCAGGGTAGGAGGGAGAAAGCAGTGAGGTGAGTCTGCTGCATGCCTCAGTTTACCCTTACTGTTTTGAGGATTTCCTAAAGAGGGGGAAACCCCAGATGAGCCTGGCAAATGCAGTGAAATGGAACGGCAGAGCCATCTGTGAAAAGATCCAGCAGGAAATATTTGGGGAACATCGTCAGGCTCAGGAAGAAAGAACAGCTCCAAGGATGAAGTGGAGAGGTCAACTGACCTGCTCTAAGTCTGGAGGAGATGCGTGCAGCTGCTGGTCACCGCGGTGACAGATCCTGACCTTGACCCTGCTCACAGCCAGCTGCTGCCAGACAGCCTGGAAGAACTGGGGTCGATTGTCAGAGCAGACTCTGAGGTGTGACTGCGGCCAGACTCCTCCCGGAGGCTGAGCACAGCCCTGTTGCTGCCTAGCCAAGTTGAAAAGCAAGAAGCCCCAAAGAATCAAACTGCCTTCCAATAACATGTCAAGACGATATTGATAGAATCTGCCACAAACGTGCAATGCCCACGTCCACATCCAGTAAAAGTACTAGAAATGCAAAGAAACCAGAAAAGAGGGTCCCCTCGCGCTGTGAGTGATTGATTTCCTTCTCCTGCATGCAGGTTTGAAAGTGCACGGGAAGCAGAGGCCCAGAGCATGAGGAATACCGTCTGCACAGATTTTAGTTAGCCGCCCTGTGACACGGCTTAAACCCCTTGTCTGTGTCCACCGTGAGCAACTGAGGGCGGTGCTCAGAGGACTAAATGCGCAGTGATTGGTTGCTGGAAATGATGTTCATTCAGAACTAGAGTTTGGAAAAAAGTGTTTACAATATAGTCCAAGGTGAAGAAGAAAGAAAACCCATCTTTATGCATCCATAACTGATCTGATCTCAGGGATAAATCACACAGGATAAGAAACACCTCTGAACTAGAAAAGACAGTTACTGGGAGCCTAGGTACTCAAGAAGAGTTGGGAGACAGGAAACAATGTAAGGTCTGTGAGAACCACAGGGCCTGCTTCACCACCGCAAATCCACAGGCCGCTAGCCACGCCAGTAGTCAGGGATGGGGACACAGGGACGAAGGAGTGTGAGGGAGCAGCCGGCCCACCTTTTACAATGAAAGCCTACATAATGCAATGTAAAGAGCCCTTCCCTGCTGTGCTTCTCAAAACAAGCTAGAAAGTCAGACATTAAAAGATGCAAATCTGAGGGACCTTGTCTCACACCTGTAATCCTAGCTCCTCTAGAGGCTGAGATATGAGGATCATGGGTCAAAGCCAGCCCAGGCAGCAGCGACAACGTCTATGAGATACTTATCTCCAATTAACCTCCCCAAACAAAAAGCTCTAAGTAGAACTATGACTGTGACTCGGTCGCTGCTAGCTTTAAGCAAAGCTCAGGGATAGCACCCAGGCCCTTAGTTCAAGCCCCAGTGTAGGCACGAAATAAATAAGTTCATAGCAAGAGAAAGTGATGCGCAAAGCTAGAAATATTTGATATCTGAAACTGAGAAGGAACAGAGGGATTGGTGAACAAAAAAACCAGCTGAGCCTTTAATCGCCCCGGTATACATACAACACACAGCAAATTCTGCAGGCATAAAAAGTCCAGCCATTCATAGAAGCCTTGCAGTGACTTCCTGATAATTCAATGATGAACAGATTTTTTTTTTTGGAGTCCGGTCATGGGGCCTGAACTCTGGGGCTGGGCGCTGTCCCTCAGCTCTTCAGCTCAAGGCTAGCGCTCTACAACTTGAGCCACAGCGCCACTTCCGGCTTTTTTTCTTTTTGCTTATGTGGTGCTGAGGAATCGAACCCAGGGCCTCAAGCATGCGAGGCAAGCGCTCCACCACTGAGCTACCTTCCCAGACCCATGAACAGATTTTTTTTAATAAAAAATGGCTTCTTGCTAAAGTATGTTGTCCTGAGAGAACAGAAGAGTAAAGTTTTCAATAAGTAGCAGTAAACATCAGAAGTACCTGCAAGACTTTACCTGGAAGTTGCTCTCCAACTTCAACCATTGCTGATCTAGGCTTGGCTTTGAGATGTTTGCACCTTTTTTTCCCATGGGTTGTGGGGCTTAAACTCAGGGCCTGGGTGCTATCCTTGAGCTTTTTTGTTCAAGGCTAATGCTTTATCACTTGGAGCCATAGCACTACTTCCTCTTTTCTGGGGGTTACTCAGAAATAAGAATCTCATGGACTTTTCTGCCCAGATCCTCAGGTCTCAGCCTCCTGTGACAGGCGTGAGCCACTGGCACCCAGCGATTTTGCGTGTTTAACAAGTGTCCAGGTGGTATGCATGCTGCTTTCCTGGTTAGCAAACGCTCAGAGCCATTGCTCTGGTGGCAAATGTGCCAGGCCCCTCTTCAAAGCCAGCACACCCATCCTGCACTTCACAGGTGCCAGCCGCTTGCTGATGGCCTGGCTCAGAGCCTCAGAGAATGGCTGACCTCTTCCAGGGCTATGTATGGCCCTCGAGGACAAATGACCAGAGCTGTGGACAAAGACTTTTTCCATTCAACATCATCTGAAGAATCATCTCAGCTACACAGCCACCACAGGACCAGCTAACCCCCTCCCCCCCCCCGCCATTTGCCTGAATGGTGAGCCAGATTTTCCTCCTCTTGATTATTGTTGCCTTACTGCCTTCAGGTGTGTGTTCCAACACTACGCCTCGATAAATGTTTACACACACACAGAAAACTCCAGAATCCTGTCAACAGAAGCAGAGATAGAACAGAAAACAGAGCCGCATCGCCCGGGTTTCAGAGCAACCCCATGTTCCATGTGTGGGAAACACAATTATGCAGCCACCCCATCTTAAATTTCCCAGCCTCATTACCGAGAGTTAAATAAACTGTTGGTTCTCAACTACCTGGCCTGTGCCTTCCATTATAGCTGCACAAAACAAAGAAACACAGCTTCCAAATCATGAAAGGAAATCATTTTCCAAGCTAGAATGCTTTCAGCCAAATGGAAAGAAAGAATAAGACATTTTTTAATATGTACAAGCTAAAAAAAAATGTTGCCTTCTTAAAACCTTTCTAGGGAAACTTCTGGAAGATGTACCCCAACGACACAAAGGAACAAACTCTGGGACTAGGAGACCTACCTAAAGGCAAGTAAAGAGAAATCCTGAGGAGAGGAAGCTGAGGTTAATAGAAACCCCAAGTCCACATGACAATGAGGAAATACTGAATAAAAATCCCAGCTCGACAGAGCAGAAATGATGCACTGCTCAGAACGAAGCTGGAAGGTGGCTGGGCGGAGGAGGGAGTATAGAGCCCGAGCCTCCTAGGCCAAGGCCTCTGGACCAGCTAAACCAGTCTGCACCGGCCCGGCAGATTCGCCCCCAGAACGCTCTATACTTCAAAAGGCCTCGTGATTCTGCCACACTATGTGTAGAACGTTACTTGGTTTCTCCCCTAGGTAGAAGCTAGGTTCCGCTTATACACTTACAATAGTTGGGTGGTATGCAAGTGTCCACAAATGTATTCAGTGACATACAGTAGAACTCAAGGGAGAGCTCAAGCAGTGTAATTCCTTAGAAACGCCGAATCCTACAAAATGAAGACAGTGAGGGAAGGGGTGGGTGGGAGGGATGGGTGAGAACAATGAAAGGGGGGACACTGAACAACGTGCACCGCCTTCAGAACTGCGTTGGTGAACGAAGACGCCTTTATACAACTACTTATAGAGAGAGATAGAGAGATATTCTTATATATGTTTTATATATATCTACATAGACATGTATATAAACATATATACATATATATCTTTGTATACATATAAATATATAAACATATATATATATTACTCTACTCTGAGCAATATTTTTTTTGTCAGTCGTGGGGCCTGAACTCTGGGTCTGGGCGCTGTGCCTCAGCTCTTCAGCTCAAGGCCAGCACTCTGCCACTTGAGCCACAGCACCACTTCTGGCTTTTTCTGCCAGGGCTTCCTGCATGCAAAGCAAGCACTCTACCACTGAGCCACCTTCCCAGCCCTCTCTGAGCAATATTTTAAGTCATATAATATGTATACTTGGTACTCCTGTAAGCATAAAAGCATGAACAGGTGGATAAAGAGCAGACACTGTAGTTACTGTATTGTAGAGAGACTGCTATATCCTCATTGTGCAGATGAGAAGTTAAAAGATTTGGGCTAAAACTGAAAAACTAAGAAACATAGTAGACAAAGCTTGTATCTGCAACAGCAACTGGAAAATACAAAAGTGGAAAGAATTTAGATGAGCCACGGTGGCTTACGCAAGACCCTATCTACAACAAGCTAGTTGTGTGGGTCACAGTGGTTCACACTATAGTCTCAGCCACACAAGAGACACAGGTAGAATTCACAGTGGGAGGTGAGCCTGGGAAGAAACAGGAAAACTTATCTGAAAGATATCTAAAGCAAAACAGGCTGGGGACATCACTTGAGTAGAACAGCTCTTTCCCAGCAAGCTGAAAGCCCTAGGTTTAAACCTTCATACCATCAAAAGAAAACTACCGTATTTCTGGAAATAATGGAAAGGCTAATAAGACAGAAGCAGCTGCTAGCGGGTTTCATCGTTGCTTCTGTTGTTCTTGGAAGAGTTAACTTTGTGAGATACACATAGTTATATATTATATGCATTCACATATATATATGATATATGATGTCTATTCATATGTATTCATACAATGTATGAATGCATGCGATAGATGAATATATTTTCACAGATGTATTCATATAGAGCATACACGAATATATGCTCAGCACATTCATCTATATTAATATATAAATATATGCAAGTGTATATATTTATTTATACATTCATATATATTTACACGTGTGTGTATGATTGTGAAGAAACATATAAAACCTTGTCGGAGATCTTTCTAAAAAGTAGGTAAGTGCTTCACAAGGCTTCCTCCTGACTATAGCTGCCGTAGGTATTTAGGAAACTTACATTTTTCAAAGCAGATTAGCAGTTTGCAGGTTGGTGGCAGTGCAGGGCTGTCTCCCTCTCCCTGCTGGCTTCCTGTGTTCTGGAATCTGGAGCAAAGAGACCCCAACTCCCCGGGTGGGAGTGGTGACAAGGAACGGACATTCCAGCCCATGGGAGGGAGACGCCAGGGGAAGGTGCGTACTCCACCTTCTCTCCTTGTTACAGAACGCTTGCTTTGACCCAGGACAATTCTCCTTAGTGTTTTTACATTTGTGACGCCTCCCAGCCCCATTTGCCTGCGCATATCGACATTTGGACTTGTGTAGTGAGCGTGGCTACAGTTTTGTCTATATGTGAAATACAAACATATCCCCAAAGGTAACATGAAGGGGTTTTTCTATATGAAGGGTTTTGAATATTGTTTGTCGGTTACTGCAGACACCCTGTGTTAGGCCAACGCGGTTGCTCCTCCCCCTCCCCCATCTCTTTCCCTCTGAAATCTAAAAACTGTCAGGTTGTTGGAAATGTATTTATACTAGTGTAGAACGCCAGAAGATTCAGAAGAATCGAGATTTGCAGAGAGGGCAACGCTGAGATCATTAAATCAACCGAGGTCGAGAAGAGACAAAGACAGATCAGTTTGTTGATTGAGACGGGGTCTTGCCTGGCCTGGCCTGGCCTTGTACTAGAACCCTCCTGATATCTGCCTCCTGAGTAGCATGAGTCCTTGGTCTAAGTTCTTCTGAATTCTTTTCATTTTATCTTTATTTCTTGCAGCTTTAATTTGAATTTCTCAGAGACTTACACCATTCCAACCCTGTAGTGTCTAGGAGCACTGTTAAAGAAAATTCCTATCAATCTCTTGCAATCCTTATTTTCAGAATAAGTTTGTAAATCCTGGCTGTACCTGGAGCCCCGGGATTCATGATTTAGTGCCTCGAGGGTCCTCATTGAGCTCTGAATAAGCAGGCGCCCCAGCAGAAACATAACTCATGACTTACCAGTACATCACGCAGTCTTGGGGATACAAACAAAAGAAAGTCTGTGTTGGTGGAGGGTGGTGGTTTTGGGGGTAAACGCCACGTGGAACGAAGGGCCTGCATCATCTCTGAGGCCTCTGGGAAGAGTCAGCACAGGGGAGCTGGTCTCCAAATCAGAACAGGAAAGCTGCGTACTCAGCGCTCACCATGTGTTTCTTATTTATTCTAATATAACAAGATATAAGAGGAACTTGGAATCTAGCCAGGGGAAATTGTGTTATCACTCTTAAATGACAAGACAATACTTATAAAAATAACAAGCACAAGGGAAAACAGAATAAGAATAAAGAGCAAGAGAAAACAAGGGTCTGGGGCACACCAGAAAGGCAAATGGGCAGCGATATTCTCAGACTGCTCAGCAGGCCCAGGCTCCAGATCCAATAATTTTATTAAAGTGATCTCTTCAACAAGACTATGAGACTTGACTTGCCCACCAAACAACAAGTATTTCTAAGTCAACAGTGAACAGAGAAGAGAATGTGAAGGTACAGGTGGTTTTGCATGTATATGTGTTTACAGGTGTATGACTTGGAATAGGCGCCTGTACCTTACCAATGGTCTCCTTACCCCTATAATAATCAGCAAACAGTCTATAGAAAAGGCTGGGCCTTTATTATTCCTTTTTAAATAGTCATTTCCAAACTATGTCTTAGGGCCAATAGAATAATAGCTCAGCATGAAGCTCACAAAATAAATCTGACAACTTATGACTAACAGAACAATGAAACAATGGAAGGATATTGGAATGTTTTTCTTTCTTACTCGGGTGGGAAGATCACTGCTCCGCTCACCTGTGATCAATCAAATTACAAAGAGAAAAAGGTTTGGGGTTTTTTTGTTTGTTTTGTTTTGTTTAACTGGTTGGTTGTAGGGCTTGAACTCAGGGCCTGGATGCTGTCCCCAACCTCTTTTGCTCAAGGATAGGACTCTACTACTCTGAGCTGCAGGTCCTCTTCCTTGTTTTGGTTTTTGATAGTTTCAGACCATTATTGGTTGGGCCCTTGGCTTCTGGGCCTGAAGTGGGGCTTGAACTCAGGGCCAAGGCACTGTCTCTGAGTCTGGGTGTTGTCCCTGAGCTCTTCAGCTCTAGGCTAGCCCACTACCACTTGAGCCACAGCGCCCTTTCCAGTTTTCTAGTTGCTAATTGGAGATAAGAGTCTCAGGGACTTTACTGCTCAGGCTGGCTTTCAACCACAATCCTTAGATCGCAGCCTCCTAAGTAGCTAGGATTACAGGTGTGAGCCACTGGCACCTGGACAATTTACACTTCCAATGTATTTCACTACTAAAAGTGTTTCTCCATGCAACCCTCTCTCAAGCACTTTTTATGTTGATGAAACTGTGTTGACCAATTACCACCACCATCTGTAATATTCAAGCATATGAGAACAGAACAAAACATAGGATTACTATCCAGAGAAGCCTGGCCAAAAGGTAAAACCCTACCTCAAGAATAAATAGAGCAAAATATACTAAAAGCTGGGTCAAGTGGTAGAGCACCACTTTGCTCTCTGCAATTTAATGAAATAACAGGAGTCATTGCACACATTCAAATAAGATTTTAACAATCACTGAAACCTCATTTACTTGCAATCCATCTTGAAAAAGTGATGTGCTAAATCCTACCAAAAAAAAAAAATCAAACAATCGACTGACAAGCCTTAAGGTTGACAAGCTATCCTACAATTCCTAAGCTATTAGTCATTAAATTACAACTCATATTGATTCTAAGGTAATGAGTACACAGTGCTAGGAAAGTTTCAGGAACTACTCCTCTTCCCAAGGCGGTAAGATTACCATCTTCATTTCACTGATGACACACCGATAGCCAGGGAGATTAATCAGTAGCCCAAAATCATACAAGCAAATGCTAAGGAGGAACACAACCTCAGCGCGAAGGGATGATTAAAGCTTAATTCGCTCGCAGTTCTGCTCAGTAACATTTATAAAGGGCCTGACCTTTCCCCTCTAATTATTTAATTGCCCACCAGAATGCCACAAATCAACATGTTATCCACGTTTGTTGACATTGCATATCATTATCCAGATGCCTAAGAATCAAGTGTTAATTTCAGAGCCCTAATTTAGGTGACTATATTAACACTACGGGCTCTAATTACAATAATTAAAGAAAACATATTTTGTCACTATTCACTGTAGCATTTTTATCTTTAAATTTCAACTTCAATCTTCTGTTTAAACAAGTGCCCTGAATGACCCACAGACATAATCCCCAACTTTTGATACTTACTTTAAGAATTAAATGGAGTACCCATTGAATTAAGGAACGAAGTAGAATAATTTTTTGATTCCACTATATAGCCATCCATTCACATTATCCTGCTTTGATATACTAGCCTGCTCCACTGCTCCCAAATATCTAATTTATTCCATAGAAAAAGATAGATTGATCTTCTCAAAAGCAGTGGAATTCTCTAGCTCAATTGCCTGCCTGTTTCCTCCTGCATGGTGTCTTCCCTGTGTATAGTACTTGATTTATAGGGCTGGACTGAAAAGTAGTAGTTTATAGTATCTGAACGCGGATTACATAGGCTGACTCCCCCATAAGGGAAAAAAAATACAGGAAAACAAACAAAGCAGTAATTGGTTCGCTGTGGTCCCAAGCGAAGCACAACACAAACGTGAGGATTTACTTTCGATAATAAAAACCTGAATGACATCCACATACATGGTTAGTGTTCCCAGAGGGCGGAGCTCACGTGGTACCCCTTCATTGCTTTGTTTGTACTTGTCTTCACAGCACAAAGCAAATTTTCATTAACAACAGGAAAATACTGTCTTACTGCAATCGTTTTGTTGAGATAGTTTAAAACACAGCTATGATTGCTAATGCTAATATACACAATATGTCAAGGTCTTGTTTTAGTCTTTGTTTTGGTTTTGCTGATGATACAGAAAACACAGTGTTACAATAAAACCAATGGAAAGAAAGAAGGGAAAACATTCTCCCCAGTCAGCCAAGTTGAAACCGTGCATTTCAAAGTGACCGAGAAGGTGGATAACTATGGGGACCAATTAAGATTTACTAAGTAGTAATACATGGGCTAAAATTGTTAGGAAAAGAAATTGAAATCCATTTCGGTAATACCAAAATATGCATTTAAAAGACATAAAAATTTTTAGGCTGTTACTCAATGACAAGGAAATTCCACATTTAGGAATTTATGATAGAAAATCCATCTAAACCTCAGAGATGCTTCTAAATAGAGGCAAGTATGTAAGCTATCAGCATAAAAGCACCCATCTACCACCAACAACAACAAAACTTAATTCACTGTAGATGACATGCTGACACCAAGGAAAACCTTTTAGCGGCTTGAGTCTGAAATCCCCATCACCTGAGAAGCAGAGAGCAGAGGATCTCAGTAAGAGGCCAGAGTGGCATAAGAATTCAAGAGACCTTCAGCTACAAGAGAAGTACCAAGGCCCGGTGCAGGGGTGTGCACCTGTCATGCAGAAAAATAATAGACCAGGCCCACTCAGACATACATGAGACCTTGCCTCAAAATTAACCAGGGCACAAAAGGGCTGGGAGTGTGGCTCAAGTGGTAGAATACCTGTCTACCAAAATGAGACCCTGAATTCAACACCCTCACCCTGCCCAAACACCTCCTAATCTTCTCCCTTCCATCTGTCAATGTCCGTTCTTCTACAGTCTCCCCACCAGCCCAGCAATAGAACACAGCATTGATCCCCACTCTAATCTAATCTACTTGTTGTATCTGTCGGGGCTCTGGATGGGTCTTGGACATTATTTCCTCTGTAGAAATGCTACTCTACAGAAGGTACTGTCTTTGGAGTTCTGAGAAGCTTTATTTCCCCTTGTTCTCTCAGTGTCATCCCCGGTACTTGGTGGTGGGTTTCATAAAAATGAGTGGGTTTTTGTATATCTTGTCTTCACAAAACAGAAGGGTACAGGAGACTCCACATTCTCCAACCCTCTCCCACACATGACCCTACCTTCCCTGAATTGGGGAATGGAGGAACATCCCCATAGATCACTCTAAGAGCTTACTCTAAGAGCTTACTTGGAAGACCCCCAAGTGAGAGCAATGTTTCAAAGGCCACGTTCACCAGCATCCGTTTCCAGGATACTTCATTCAATGTTCCTGTGTGGGGACACAGGTCTCTTCCATGTCCCATGATGGGGCAAAGTTCCCAGTGTAAATAAATGTTCTAGGGCTGGGATGTAGATCAGTGGCAAAGCGCTTGCCTAGCAAGAGCAACGTCCTGGGTTCGATCCCCAGTACCAAAAAAGAAAAGACAAAAAAAAATGTTCTAGAACCTTCTTTCTAGTATTGAAAAATGAGCATGAGGTGAAAGCAAACTGAGTCACATCGTGTGACCCAGACAGGAAAGAATTCACTTCATACACAGAGTAAGAATAAGAACATGTGTGCTTTGTATTGCCTGATGGCTGGCCGGTTGGTTTTAGATATGTGGCCCAAGCTGGCATTGAACTTGTGTCCTTAGCATTCCAACATGTATGTGTCATCACAACCAGCTAGCATACATGTTCTAATAGAATATGTCCTTTACAAAAGTCTTGGGTCACATTAGATAACTGTCACAGGTGTAGAGTGAGATTTATTTTTAATTCTTCAAGAAAAATCACTCATTCTTGCTAATACTGCAAAGCCAAACAGACTCTGCAATCCCTTTTAAGCACCATTCCTAGGCAAATATATATACATATATATATATACATATATATATATATTACAGAATTGAAAACACACAGAGAAAGACTACGATTCTGCTCGTCCTGAGCAAGCTTCCCCCTCTCCCCACAGCTTGCCCAGTCCTCCCCGAGCCCCATGGACAGTGTCAGGGAGGGCTGCTGTTGGTGGATTGACAGCTTCCACGGAGTCACTCCCCATGTAAATTTCAGCATTCACTCTAGCAGCCATTTGAACTGTCACAGTGTGAATTATGGCCTGAAGCTTATTCTGCTCGATCTTTCCACAGGAAAGCTCTTAGTGAATATTAAGCTAGTGGGAACAGTATTTTTCAAGTCAGATGACTTGGACTACAATAGTCAGGTTTAGAATGAACACCGAAAAATTCTTTTGTTTCCACAGGGGAGGAAAAATCTGGATTCAAATGACCTCTTATTTTTATAATGTATGCAGGTGATTTTATATTATATATATATATATATATACACATACATACATATTCGTCCCCACAACTTATTATCTTTTGGCAATATCTTTTGTGGTGGTGGTAGCTGGTTGCAGGGCTTTGAACTCAGGGCTTGGGCACTGTCCCTGAGCCTCTTTGTGCTCCAGGCTAGTATTCTACCACTTGAGCTGCAGCACCACTTCTGGTTTTTGAGTAGTTAATTAGAGATGAGACTCCCTTGGGGACTTATCTGCCTGAGCTGGCTTTGAACCACAATCCTCAGATCTCAACCTCCTGAGTAACTAGGATCACAAGCGTGAGCCACCCAGGCCCAGCTGCAATATCTTATGTTATAGAGTTAAAATTTTTGGAACCTTCATATTAACCTACCTATCTTCACTAATGTAGGGAGACAGAAAATTAATTGGAAATGTGGCCTTTTCCCTGGAAAGTTATGTCTGTAAAACCATGAGCATAATTATAATACGACATAATGACACGCTAGATATATTGAGTTAATGTTCATTATATTGAATACCAAATTCAAATATTCCCAGCTTAGTAACTATTAGTAATGAATGTTTCCAGTCTAGTTCTAAGATCTGGTTATGAAGGAAAGATGACACAGACAAGAAGAGATGAAAGACAGCCTTGGAGCATTGTACGAGTCTGGCCAAGACCCGGAGGCAGGAATGAGCATGTGAGATGGAGGATGGTATCAGTGAACAATACTACAGATTAAATCTCCAGAAACATTGCAGGAAAAAAATAAAGTCAGTTCATGGGAAGTTCTGGCTGCTACGATGAATAATAATAAGCACTAGTGACATAACATAGATTTAGAACATGAATGGTGAATTGTAAAATTACATTTCAGAGGATTGGTGATGGAAAGGCATAAGGGAAAGACACTTGAGTTGAGCCTTGAAGATCTTTACAGGTGGAGCATGAGGGTAAGTGCTGGAGCTGTTTAAATAAGAAGAGATGAAACACTGATCAGGAAAAAAAAAAAAAAGGCAGGGGAAGGCCAGTCAGGGAAGCAACCTCAAAAAGTCATGAAAACTACTGAAAAGCTGGAAAATGTAGAATGATCACACTGGTTTGGTGGTGGCAGGTAAGCTGAAAGGAGACTCTAGTTTGACATCATTGACATGATAAAGAGCGAGCAAGCCCAAAGTTAATTATGAGGTTAATATCACTATGTAAATAAAGATGCCAGTGAATGACTCTAGTGTACATCTATATGTATGTGCCTGAATAAACACTAATACAAGGCCCTAATAGAATATTGAATTGTATTATATTTATGTTCTTTGGAAAAGCATCTAAAATAATCCACAATCTGTATAAAGTAAAAACAATGACAGTTCAGTTTCGCTTAGAACCTTTGTAGTGTCTCCATAAAAGGACACCCACCCCAGACTTGGCTAACTACTTCTGGCCTCTTCTCTTATTCCAGGCTCTTAGCAAAGCATGAGCTCCACTCTCTCAATAGTTATAAGCATTCATCAAGTCTATAAGAACTCGAAGAGTATTTATGGAAGAGCACAGAAAACACATCCCACCAGCAACCTCATGTGCTCTCCTCCTTGTCCTACAAGATAGATGGATTTAGGCTTGTGTGTGAGTAACCCAAAGCACTAGCCTAAGTGGGAAATTATCTCCAGGTATGCCATCCTCAGTGGTCAGGATATGGCACTCATCTTGGGAAACTTGTTGATTATGTGTGGTGTGTGTGTGTGTGTGTGTGTGTGTGTGTGTGTGTGTGTGTGTGTGTG
>NW_012267251.1:4772255-4778785 GCF_000151885.1 Dipodomys ordii
TGTAATCCTAGCTACTCAGGAGGCTGAGATCTGAGGATCGCGGTTCAAAGCCAGCCCGGGCAGGAGAGACCGTGAGACTCCTATCTCCAATAAAACCACCAGAAAACTGGAAGTGGCGCTGTAGCTCAAGTGGTAGGGCGCTTGCCTTGAGCTGAAGAGCTGAAGGACAGCGCCCAGGCCCAGAGTTCACGGCCGACCAAAAAAAAAAAAAAAATGAGCTAGCTACTGGTATATGTTACTACATATATTATTTAATTTTTTATTTTCTTTCAATATTGAAGACTGAAGCTATGAATATTCAGCCTCCATCCTCAAAATTAAGTAAATTTTTGCAAAAATTAAATTACTAACAGGAAAGGTAAAGTATATTTTTAGTATCATTGGTACTATAAATAAATGATTAAATAATAAATAAGTAAATAATTAATTAGGTGAAATCAGTTTCCTGGTCACTCATCTGAAAGTATATTTTGACAAGACTGAGTTGAGCCAGCAGGAAATTGTTTGGTAGAAATTGAATTCTCTGTAAAGTGTTACAAATTTTACGTACAAAAAGAGATTACTGTAGGGCGCTGGTGGCTCACGCCTGTAATCCTAGCTACTCAGGAGGCTGAGATGTGAGGATCGCAGTTCAAAACCAGCCTGGGCACGAAAATCCGTGAGACTCTTATCTCTAATAAGCCACCAGAAAACCGGAAATGGTGCTTTGGCTCAAGTGGTAGAGTGGTTGCCTTAAGCGGAAGATAATGCCTAGGCCCAGAGTTCAAGCCCCACGACTAACCAAAAAGAGAGAGAGAGAGAGATTACTGCCTCCTAACTCCTCTAACTTTATTGCATATGGATTTACTTTACAAAGTTAAAAACTTAAGACTTACAGAAAGGTATGGGTAATACATAGTCACATACATAAAAAGAGGCTACGATAGTTATTTAGAGGACTCAGATTTTTAAAATAAATTCTAAGTGGTATGACAAGCCACATTTCAATGTTATTCAAAGGTACTTATTCAAAGGAGAAAAAAAACTAAATGTTTCCTTTAAAAAAATGTCAGAATTCTTGTTCACTAGTGAAAAATAGTGGTTAATTACTAATGTAATTTCTCTGTATTCTTTGAAATACACTGTATATGTTTAAATTCAGATAGGATTTTTTCTTTGTTTGTTTTCGTGTGAGTACTGGGGTTTGAACTCCTGGCCTGGTTGCTGTCACTGAGCTCTTTTGCTCAAGGCTGGAGCTCTATCACTTGAACCACAGCTCCACTCCCACTTTTTTTGTTGGTCAATTGGAGATAAGAGCCTCTCAGACTTACCTTTCTAGGCTGACTTGTAACCACAATTCTCAGATCTCAGCTTCCTGAGTAGCTAGGATTATAGCCATGAGACTCCAGTGCCCAGCTTAAAGTGAATGTTTACATTAGTACTTGCAGTTTCTGGGATTTTATCACCTTATTTCTAGATATTTCTCTTTATACTATTGACAGAGCTTTAAAAAATCATAAGAATTTCTTGAATCTCTAGCAATAATTGTTAAATAATTTTAATAATGTGTGTAGTTGGCTTGTCCCTCTCTACAACTAGAAGTTAAAAATAACATTTCATTCATTTTAATAGCACTCGCAATATTTAAAGTGTAGTTACTGGCCCAAATTTATAAACTTAAATACTTTAAAATAAATGAGTACTGCTCCAAGTAATATAGAATGTATTACAGGAGCCAAAACTGAAAATTACAAAAACAAGGTCTCATATGAAAATACAAAGCCACTTCCTATAATTTAATTTTATTACAGACAGTAATATATTTTATAGTATATGTCTCAAGTAGCAGAATATCTTCTGAATGAATACAAGGCCCTGAGTTCAATATGGGGGAGGGTGTATCATAAATGCAAACTGCAATTTAATACCATAAATTTCACATGCTCTAAAAGGATACTAGACATACTACTGAAATCTTTTCCTTATTTTATAAAGACCTCTTAACTGTTCATTGACTTGTACTCTGTTAAAATTCTCTTATGGGTTCAGTCACAGGAAATTTGCTAATATTACTTTTAAGTGCTACCTTTAAGACATGAAAAATACACTTAAAGTTATTATGGTTAAAACAACTGACCTGGCTTTTAAAAAAGAGAACCATCTTAATTAAATTAATGTCTTACTGCTTTATGACTATAACTAAAAAATGCCATTAACAATAATTGAAATTACACCAATTTATCCACATCAAGATCATTGTGTTCCATACTTTTAAAATGACTAACTCATGATGAAAGAGAATAAAGGCTCATATTAAGTGTCTGAAAAAAATTCAAACATGAGACCTACCAGTCTTCTATTTTAGGAGGCTGCTCTAAATCTTTATTGTTTTCTAAATCATAGAAATATTAAAACAGAATATCATGGTTTATAACACTACAGATTCAGTCACTCTCTTATCAGAGAATGGCTTCTTATGAAGCCTCTTAGTTTCAGCACCTACTTGCGAATGTAAATTAAAGAATAATGCTAAGACACAAACTATTACATTTTATGTTCAGAATATTTTGCTATCTTAAGCCATCTCTAATATGGCGACTTCAGCTATTATATTTTCAAGTCTGTGTTGAATACACTATCTACAAATGATAAAGCATGCTCTGGGTATCTAAAAATAGAAAGCCTACCAAAGAAATTCCATGACGACCTTATGATAACATAAACAGTATTCTGGGAGAAATTCACCTGCTATTATAACAAGAAACACCTGCACACCAAGAAGTGCTGTTTCCGATTCTTCTACGTGCTTTTCTGTAACCTAACTTAATGAGACCCAACGGCAAAGCAAGTCTTCCAATGTTAGCTGAATGGGTAATGGTCATTAAATACATTCATAAGATGGTTAACATAGGTGTTGGTCTTCGACTTGGGATGCCAGAGAAATACATGCACACCCTACACAAAACAGACATCCCAAAAGCATAAGAAGAATTCTTCCTGAGCAATTCCCACATTTATTTCCTAGCCTCGCAGCACCAGCATTAACTATGTGCTGTGTTCTCTGCCACACTGAGTCTCTGCTCCCAGTGTTCTGCTCTGGAAAGGATGGAAGAGTGAAGGTGAAGGAAGGGAATTATGTAAGGATTTGGTTGTGATCACTAACGATATGGATTCTATACATATTACACATACGCCGCACATCTGTTAGATACACAACACATACATTATGTGGCGGGGGGGGGGGGAAATGCTACCTACTGAGAGATACCACAATATAAATTAGGGGACCTATCTACCTATATTATTTTGTAGAGAATCTATGGTGTGGAATATACTTTTCCTTTATGTCAGTGGGCTCATGTTTATTTTCTCTTTACATCCCTTCACGTATCTGTCACATGCCTCACTGATTTTTCTAATACTCATCAACCATACCCTATAAGATGTAGCTTAAATATATATATATATACATATATATATATATATATGTATATATACACATAGAGAATGTTTAGTAGCTTTAAGCAATTGAACTGAGGGGTTTCAATTCAACACGTTGGTTACCAAGTATAATGCAGGCTGGGAATGTGGCTCAGTGGTAGAGTGCTTGCCTAGCATGCTTGAAGCCCTGGGTTTGATTCCTCAGTACCACAAACATAGAAAAAGTTGGAAGTAGTGCTGTGGCTCAAGTGGTAGAGTGCTAGCCTTGAGCACAGAGAGGCTCAGGGACAGAACCCCAGCCCTGAGTTCAAGCCCCAGGACCTGCAAAAAGAAAAAGAAAAAAGGACAATGCCTCTTAAAGGGAAGAGAGGTAGAAATTGTCTCCCCAACATTTATTTCTAGGTTTTAACTCTGAACACTGCAGACGGCCATGTTGATGCTGTTTCCTCTGAATTCTACTTTGAGATAGGATTGGAGCTTAAGCACTTTTTCTGGACTTGTTTGTGAAAAATCTCAGAAAAGCAGAGGGGTATTAGAAGCAGCAGAGCCAGCTAGAGCTGGGAGTGACCGGCCTTCATCTACGACACAAAGTATGCAGAACATGCTTTAAATTACCCCAGCCAAGGAACCAAGATGCTTACCAAACATCTCTCTGTTGGCTGGTGACTCTTTGGGTGGGGCACCTGCACCATGCAGACCTAGTGTGTGTGGGGTGGGGGGGAGGACAGGGAAAGGGAGGTCAGGGATAGTCCAGGAAGAAAGTATTCCCCTGTAGTACACAGCCTGCGAACAGCAGCATGGCACTTAGTACATCTGCTGGTGGACACCATCGGCGGTGACCTTTAGGATATAGAAGAGTGTTTCCTATTCAATTCAACCCAACAGAGGAATCTGTGACGTGATTTACAACTAGAGGTAGTTTTTACTTGGGGGAGAGGGGGATAAAAACAGAATTTGCAAACTGCAAATTAGAAGCAGAGAAGAAGCTACATTTCAAAAGAACATACCTTACTCCAGGTACTATTCAATTATCATTTGAGTTGGGGGGCGGGGAGGGGAGATTAAACATTTCTTGAGAAACTAGACTCAACAGGATTTGAGTTATCTCTGCCCTCATGAGAAATAATACCCAAGATGACTGTGTGTGCTCTCCAAAGTTCTGTCTCTCCGTCCCTGAAAGAATTCCCTTTCCCTCAAGGCCTATGTGAGCATTCCTGAAACAGAAACAGCACCCAGCACTGATAAAGCACTTGATCAGCTTAGTGTCCCTTGCTGGCCCCGTCCTGAGTGCCCCTCTCTGCTTGGTGGATATTCATGAAGTATTGATAATAGAAACAGACCCAGAGTCCTCTAATGGTTGAATGACTTGCCCAAGGCCTCTCATTAGTGAGACAGTTAAAGACTGAAAGCTAGATCCTCTGCTAAAACTCTCTCTCTCTCTCTCTCTCTCTCTCTCTCTCTCTCACACACACACACACACACACACACACACACACACACACCTTACCCAAACTAGATACTAACTTTCATAAACCACAAACCATCACTTAAAATGATGGGGTATTTGCCTTAAGATTATGAACTTTAGTTGTGTGGAAAATGTGGCTTGATTTTCAAGTTAAAAGATAGGAAGTAGACTACGCTTTTCACCGTAACAGAAAATGTAAATGACAGTGCAAAACTTTTTACTACGGCCATGACTCATGTAGGCCATGTGTAACTAACCGACATTCTTAATTCCTGAACTATTTCTCCAGCAGCCTTAGAACAAGGAGGGCAGCAAAGGAACAGCTAGCATCTTCATAATAAAGCAAACATTACCACTGTCCACAGCACGTGTCCTGTGTATCTCACCTACAACGTGCATCCTGAAACTATTGCCGAGAACGAAGCTCACCATCCCTGAAATGAACAGAGATCCAGTCTCTAAGCCCTGAGCAGCGCCCATCAATGGTTTGGGGGCGGGGCAGGAGGATGGAATCCATGTATCTAAGTGCTGATTGACATGGCAAAAGTGTCTAAAGATGCTCTCCAGCATCGCCAGTTAATCTGAAG
This sequence comes from Dipodomys ordii, assembly GCF_000151885.1. Taxonomy (NCBI): domain Eukaryota; kingdom Metazoa; phylum Chordata; class Mammalia; order Rodentia; family Heteromyidae; genus Dipodomys; species Dipodomys ordii. Next base: position 4,777,731 of record NW_012267251.1, read on the forward strand.
CCATTCCATGCTGCTAAGACCTCAGCTATTGTATATTTAAGCTACACACTGGGGTGGGTGTGTGTGCGTGTGTGTGTGTGTGTGTGTGCCCAAAATGAAAAGCCTTGGTTGCAGATAGCATCCTTTACCACACATCCATCTCCCCGTGGGGAAGACTGCATAACGCGTGTCCCGTGGGGGCTGCGCTGGCCTCGGAGCTCTGGTTTGGGGGAGAAGAGAGGTGCAATGCCGCGGCTGAACACAGACACGGGGGAGGGGGGAACTTCATACCCAGCCCATAACGGATCCGGTGGGGAAACGCCACGCTGAACTTCCTGGAGCGGCATGGAGAGGCATGGAGAGCCTCTTCTGGGCACTGTGACTGACCCACGGGATGCCTGGCCGGGGGACAGACGGCATGGACACTCGAGGCCACTCGACACACTTGGCTTTCTCACAGAATGAGGGCAGCAACCAGGGAATTTCCTCCATCCAAGCAACACCACGCCATGGCGTGTGGCTGCAAACAGCCAGGATCATGGCTCATCCCAGGGATTCCACTTTTAAAACTTAAGTTTTCATTTGGAGACGTTCACGACCGGGGTTGGAAGGAGGTAGATAGATAGATAGATAGATAGATAGATAGATAGATAGATAGATAGATAGATAGATAGATAGATAGATAGATAGATAGATAGATAGATAGATAGATAGATGATAAATGTGGTGAAGGAGGAGTGATCCATAAATGAAGCCCCCATACCGGTTCCCAGGGCGCGTTCTCCACCGCCAGTGTGGTCAGTTTCTGGAACTACCTGTTACATATTTAAATCCAGCCAAGTACCTCACTCCCCCCAGCCCACCCCATCCCCCCCACCTCCCAGCGCCCTGGGCGCCCTGGTTGGTGACCCCGTCCTCGGCGCGGGGCGTGGGAGCGGCCGCAGGGACGGTGAAGTTTGCCTCGCGCACGGGGTCGGGGAACTTGGCTGCGGATGAGCCACACCTAAGGAGCCGCGTGGAGCCGCGGGGCGCCGATTCCCGGCCGTCCGCAGCGTGCCCAGCCCCGGCCGCCGGCG
>NW_012267251.1:4779010-4785081 GCF_000151885.1 Dipodomys ordii
CCCCTCTCCCCCTCCACGTCCCCCTCACCTGTCGTCGTTCTGCCATCCTTGGTCTCCCAGCAGCAGATCGCGGAAGCGGTACCTGGGGGGCAGCGGGGGCACCTCGCTCTCCAGATCCACCATCCTCTCCCCAACCAGGGGGAGCCGCGGCGCGCCGGCGGCTGGGGCGCGCGGGGGGAGGGGGACCCCGCGGGAGGGGTGGGGAGGACGAGGGGGGCGGGCTCCCAGCCCGAGCTGAGCTGGAGGAGGAGGGGGCGGGGAGGGGGCTGGCTCTGGCTTTTTGATTTTTTTTAGGGTGCGATGGAGACGATGCACAAGCAAACCCAGGAGCAAAAAAAAAAAAAAACCACCAAAGTCTGGCCGTGCCAGGGAACCCCACTGCCAGGGAGCCGCCCCCGGCTGGCGCCGCCTCTGGTCCGGGCACTGCGGGGGGCGGGGGGGGCAAAAGTTACTTGGTGGTGGAAAAGGGGAGGAGGGGGAAAGGACGCGCAGTGCCCAGCAGGCGGCGGCGGTGGAGGGGCGCACGCCGCGGGGTGCCGAGGGCCGCGACCCCCCCAGGAGCCCGGGGACCCCCCGCTTTGCGTTCCCCTCCACGCGTCCCCCTCTCCCCACCCCCAAAGCTGAAGGCCCCAGCCAATGGGCGCCCCCACTTCAGCAAGGCCCGGTGACGGCGGCACGGGGGTGCCCAGCACAGCCAATGGAGGCCACCCCGTTAGCGGACTCCAGGGGGGGCTCCACGCCCTCCCCCTTGAAGAGGGGGTGCGGGGTGCTCTGGAGGCCTTGGACTCGGCCCAGCTAAGGTGGGCGGGAGAAAGATGGGGGGTTCCTTGCACGGGGAATCCCCGCGCTCAGCACCAGGGATTTGTTTGCTTTCTCATATTCTCCAAGAAAAAAAAAGGTGTTTCCCTGATCTGGGAGGGAGGCAGGGGGGAATGGAGTGTCCCCCGAGGCGGACCCCACCCCGGGGCTTCCTGTAGGAAGTAGCTGGTGTAGCCCCGCTCCTGGGGCACCCAGAGCCCCCCGGAGCTGGCTTTTCAGAATCAGAGGTTGCTCGTGGAGCCCTGCTTTTGTCATGCAGTTGTCTGTGCGCGCCCCTCTTCCTGTCTTCAGGAACCAACGGCTCCTGGGAATGGACAGACAGACAGACAGACAGATGGACTGACGGATGGATCCAGGAGCGCTAAGCCCCGACTCCCGGGCCTGAGCGCGCAGGGCAGCCTCTGTGGGCCTGCAGCACGCGCACGCTGCCCAGGACAGCAGCCTCCAGCCAGCCACGCACACGGACGCCCGCCTGCACATGAGATGCCCCCTTCCGAGGTGCGGGGAGAGGCCCAGGGCATCCCCTTGAGCCCCAGGGAAGGAACAGCAAACAATTAGAAAGACTACTACTTCGAGGAGAGGCAGGGTGAGCTTATGAAGGACGGGAAATGGTTAGGGTGATGAACGCTGGCCCTTGAGCAGAGTTGGGAAAAGGAGAGCTGCCAGGCAGCGTGAATTCACAGTGCCACCGGCAAGGGAATAGAATGCGAGTCCCCGTCTGAAGAACAACGGCTGGAGGAGGCTCTGGTCTTCCCTACTTTCAAGCTGCTCCTCAATCCCAGAGTCACCGTGACCTCATTCCCATGACATTTCTAATCCTGGCCAGACAAGATGCCTTTCTCTGAACCCTGACGACCCCCGGGAGCGGTTAGTTGGTGATGTCTAGTATGAGCTCGCCTATTAGGCCATTATTTGTGCATTTTTTAAAAAAAAATCTCCATCCCAGTCTCCGTGGCATGACATTCGAACGCAGTGCCCTCCACATAGCAAATTCTTATCAATTACAGGTTGAGAAGCAGCAAAACCTAATCAGCTAGGAAATGGTTTTTCACAAAAACTGGCTCTGGAGTTCTGTATTTGTTGATGACACGGTTATTTACAGTGGACTTTTGGAATCATCATCTTGTGCCGAGACAGAAAGCTTTGGGACATATTTCTTATCATGTTATTAAAATGACTCTGGGATATTTATTTTTTAAATATCCCAGGTTAATATTTATGCTAAGAGAGTCTGTCTTTACACACTTAGACTGCCAAAACTCTGAAATATCTGGAATCATTAATAGACTCAGAAAGAGGACATGAAAAAAAAATGAAGTATGAAAGAGCTTTTGAATATTGACTCCCAAGAGAGAGGAGATTGGAGACTAAAGCAATATTTTACTTAAAAGAAAGCTGTGTGTTTTATTCTTCATTTTTATGGAAATCTTACTTAATTGGCTTTTAAAAGCCAAATGAGTAAGTATATATCAAAAAAGGTAAGCAGACTAGAAAGATATCATCTTAGCTACACAGGAAGCTGAGATCTGTGAATTGAGGGTCAAGGTTTGATCTTTTCGCTAATTAACCAGCAAAATCCTGGAAGTAGAGCTGTGACTCAAGTGGCAGCCCTGAGTAAAAAAACAAAAAACAAAAAACTAAGCTAGAAGCTGGGTGCTGATGACTTACACCTATAACCCTAGCAACTCAAGCGGCTGAGATCTGAGGATGACGGTTCAAAGTCAGCCCGAATAGGAAAGTCCATGAGACTCTTATTTCCAATAAACTACTCAAAAAAAGCCAGAAGAGGCTCTGTGGCTCAAGTGGTAGAACATTAGCCTTGAGCAAAACAAGCTCAGGGACAGTTCCCTGAGTTCAAGCCCAGAACCAGGAAAAAAAAAAAAAACCCTCAGAGCAAGAAGTCTGAGTTCAAGCTGAACTTAGTAGCAACAGGAAGAGAGAGACAGAGGGACAGAGACAGAGACAGAGACAAGTTATCTGCTCAACTAATAGTGTCACTGTGACTTGTATTAGCAAAGAGCTATAAAGTATTCTCATGTGCTCATCAACCAGCTGTACACTGCTACATCACCACATTTTCTTTGTGCCTTAAAACTGATGTCAAAGTAAAAAAAAGTCTCCAAATTCTAAATTTAAGAAATTTAATGAGACATTCGAAATACTCTGAAGCTATAAAAGGATAGCAAATAGGTGCCTTGAAACTTAAATTACCAGCGACCAAAATGTCTGAGGGCCTTCTTTTGCTCTTCTGTTACTTGGACTTTCTGTCGGCAGACTTTGTATTTCGTGTCATTAATTTTGCCTTCTAGCTCGCCCACCTGTCGCTCCACACTTTTATTCTTTTTTTATTTTGTGTTATGTCTTGCCACTCCCTGCTGTTCACATGTATTTCCCCTCTCACTCTTTAACTTTGGTTTCTTCACTTCACTGTGGTGTGCTTTTAATCTCTCATCTCCAGTCCTCCTCACTCTGTGTGTAAAAGCTTTTATTCTACTTTAAACACGAGGTTCAATTTTGGAAACAATTTTACCATTGGTCCCGCACATGGCAATCTGCCCCTAAGTTTCCTTCATCAATGTGAATTGTGGAGAGCACACTGAAACAAGAAAACCCACCCAGAAAATTCCGAATGATGACGCCGACAGAGAGGAAGCAGCGACTGTCAAGACTACAAAAAAAAATGATGTTAGAATTTTTAACTTATATTTCCAGAAAATATAGTTGGAAATATCACTTATTCCTTTGTTTGGTATCATTGGTTACTTGTTTGCTTATCTGCTTGGATGTAAATTCAGGCTATCGGGCTTGTGAAGCAGGTGCTCTGTCACCTGAGCCTCATTCCTCATCCTTTATATTCGTGATAATTATTTTTCCTTAAGTCCTCCTGCTTACAGTGCAGCTTCCTTGGACTATGATCCTCCTATTTGCAAAATCATGTGGTGATAGGTGTGTGTCACTGCCCCTAACTGTATTGGTTGAGGTGGGAGTCTCATTAACATTTTGCCCTAGGTTGGTCTTAAAATACTATTTTTCTCATCCCTACCCTCCACACACAATAGCTAGGATTCTAGCCATGAGCCACCATGCCTGTAAAATGTCTTGTTTTTAAATTGCTAACTGCCACTATATGGGTTGATTATACAGATGTTTTACAACAAAAAGAAGAGATTCAGGTTTTAGTGACAAAAATTCATAATCATCATGCACATATTGAACAGAATCGCAATCATAGACTATGGCAGCGAATTTTATCCTAAACAACTGAAAAAGAATATTTAAAAAGAAAACAAAGCCAGACGTAGTGGTACACGCTTGTAATCAAGGCACCCCGGAGGCCAGTGTGAGAAGATGGCAAGTTTGAAGCCAATACCAGGGCTATAGGGTGAAACTATCACTATGAACGAATGAATGAAATAAGTGAATGAATGATCTTTACAGGAGGCCACTTCAGAGTTAATTCAGGCAGCAAAGCATTTCCATGTAACTATGTTCTACTAGTTTCCAGCCATAAGATTCTTATCTCTAATTGACTGGCAAAAACCCAACTAAACGTTGTATTTCTTATAGTCTGTTGAGTGTAGGAGGGTAGACCACCAGGAATGGCAGGAGGAGGCTACCAATCACTGTGATGATTAGAGCTGGCTTCTGTGTTACTGAGGAGCACATAGAGAGACCTATGTCTGGCTGGAGAACTCAGGGAAGGCTGTGGAGAGGGGGTACCATTCATGCTAAAGGACGAGGAGTACACAGGTGGGGAAGGGAGAGGTGTGAGAAGGCATGGTGAGCTCCAGCCAATAGACATGCCTCCTGCAGCTGCGCTGGTTGTTGAGGAAGAGTGAAGACTGGATTTGGGCAGCTCTGGGCTGCTTTCTCTTAGCCACTGTGTGGTATGGACCTTGCGCATCGCCATAACACGTTGGACCAGCCCCCTGAGGATTCAAAGCAGGACAAGTGACCAGGCTTTTATTTCTCCGAAAGATTGCATGGTATCCTCCGTGCAGTTGGTTCGTTATCTGGGAAGCCAAGAATGGAAGAAGAAAGACCATTGGTGAACTATATTGTAGGCCGATGAAGCTTGCCCATTGTCTGAAATCTGACAGCGGTTCTCATCCTGCAGATGGAAAGCAGAAGATGGATCTGTGGCAAATGAAGGAGATGCAAAGACTGGGCTTGAGGCGTGAGAGAATGTGAACGTGGGGGAGAATGAACGATCAATGGTACTTCTCAGCTCTGGGCTGAGTAAATAGTGCGGGCTGTCCTGTGGGATTACATGAGAACACCGAGCTAGCTTTGAGCAAGAAAATGATGGTGCTTCTGGCCATCTTCAGAAGGTCAAATGAGGAGATGCAGAAGGTGGGAATGTGTGGTTTATTCAGAGATATAAAATGGGAAAGCATCTGCTTTTGGAAACTGACAAAGGATTAAATTCATCCAGTCCTTAACACTGTGGGGAGAAGAGGAGGACAGAGACCAAGGCCATAAAGATGACTAACGACATAAAGGAGAGAAGAGAAAGCCCACAGAGGAAGTCATCATCTACTATCTAGGAAGGAGACAGGTGTTCTCTATTGTCTAAATTTAAGCCAAAAAAAAAGATTCAATCTACAACAATCCAAATTTCACAAAACCTGTCCTGTACTCTGAGCAGATCCAGTCATATAGAAGAATTATTTTTTAATTTCACCAACACTACAAATAGGAAACAATACAAAACACACACACACACACACACCATATTTCTGTCTCAACTTCTACCCAAGGGAATATGAAAGGATGCTCTCACAAAGTTTATCAAGGCATTCTAATGGGCAATATAATTTGCCCCAAATATATAGTCACTTTTATCACTTCCTTTGGAATGTGCATGGAAAGCTATCAGGAGACAGAGAATGTTTTATTCTAGCAACAAAGGTGTCCCCTGTGCTTCCTGTTGCTTTCTTCCTCCAATACCTCCCCAAGGCAGGAAGCAGCCTGCTGAGACTTCTCTCCACGCCAACACAAAGCATCTCCATTTATCTGCTTCTAAGTCCTCGTCACAATTTCACTCCATGGTGCTGGAAAGAACACAGAGCCAAAAGAGGGACTATTTAGTACCAAATGCAATTCAGTAATTTTGAAGAATGTTCTCTTCTATCAATTCAGGAGTAGTCTATTCTTGGAATGTAGATAGACGGGTGGGTAGAGAGATGGATGGATGGATGGATAGATAAGTAGACTTTATGTATAATATATGTTACATATATATGTTATAT
>NW_012267251.1:4785131-4802431 GCF_000151885.1 Dipodomys ordii
TTAACGTTATCAAATCAATAACAGATCACAGAAATCTGATATTTCCAATATTTAATGTGTAGATGTGGTTGATTCACAATATATAAAACTATATATGCTGTAAGATATTTGTCATATCAACAGTATGAACAAGTAAAAGTTGTGATTTCTCACAAAAAGAAAATATGAGCAAGAATTTTGCCAAAAAGGGAACAAAAAAGGGAAATGAGGAAATATAGGAAGAAATATTAGAATACATTAGTAGTTAAGGGAAAGTAAGTCAATACAAGAATGAGATACAAACATACAGGAACTCTTGTGAGGTTCTGTTCACTGCTCTAGCTATGCTGCAGAGCAATCTATTTCTATAAAGTTATATTTGGCATAGATACACTTTTTGGACCAGGAATACAGCTTCAGAAATATTCCCAAATGTCTTCAGAATCATGCATAAAGACCATGTACCAAAAAAATGTATTTCATCATGGTTGAGCTAGCGAGAAGTTGAAGCAACTTAGACAGCTCTCTCTGAGGGAATAGATGTACATTAAGGATTGTGTGTGTGTGTGTGTGTGTGTGTGTGTGTGTGTAAAACTCCTACCAGGTTATCAGGTTGGGAAAATTCCAGCTATCCTCCTGATTCTTCCCATTCTTGCATTATTAGTGTTTATTTGTTCATAGAGGATGAAGTTACCCCTGTTCAAAGGTGCAGCTCATACCACTTCTTTGCCATCTTCAATACACTTGGCAATAACAGATGATGAATGACTTATACATGGGTGAATACAACACTAACAATTAGGCTCTGGATACCCGAAGCAGGTACAGGTCATTTAAAACGCACCCTACCTCTTGCCATCTCTCACTCCCAGGCTTGACTGCATTGACTGCTTACCCAGCCTCATTTCAAACTAGCTGAGAAGCAAACGTATTCTGTGACCACGTATACACTTCTGAACCTGCACTGTATGGATTAAAATGCCCAAAGTGGAAGGTGTTAACTACTTGACCTCAGAAAACTTTCCCACCATGCTTCAGTTTCTCTGTCTGCAAAGTGAAATACAGCTTTTATTTAGGGAGAGATCACATGTGTGAATGCATCAATATATATTAAATGCATCAACATATATTAAACATATATTAAAATGTTGCTTCCTTCATAATTCAGTATTGTGTTTTATGTGTCTATCAAACTGTAGGTATCTGCCTTTTTAGAAGACTTGTTCTTAAGTTCATCTTTGTTGTTCAGTACCTAATGAATTTAATTGTTTTCCAAATTTCACACAATGGATTGAGAAGCTTTGATTACCTCTGAAGAGGTAAATTAAAGTATGTACTCCCAAGAACAAATAAGAAAGCATAAACATATTCAAATGGAGAAAAAAATAAATCTACGTATCAGTAATCCTTCTGAACTCCCATGAAAATAATAAAAATGATCATTTTTAAGGCATAATAGGTGTTCTCCAGGAAGCAACAGTTTGTGTGGGCACTTAACATTAAAACAAGCATCTTGACTCATACTCAAATGCACAACAATATGTGTGTGTGTGTGTGTGTGTGTGTGTGTGTGTGTGTGTGTGTGTTAGCATACGGACCACACTGAGATCTGCTGCCAGCCCTGAGTGAGCAAGGCAACCTTTATAGTGCAGCCATGCAAGCTCTCTGATTGCAGAAAACAAAGGTACTTGGAGAGGAAAAAGCAATCTGGAAAGGTCACAACCAAATCAATCATTAAGGGAGAAGTTCACACCCTCCTCCTCAAATATCAATACAAAGTATATTGAAATACTGATTTGTACGAAAAAATACAATATATGACTTTTCAGACTCTTAGCACTAACCTTTTGACACAAATTTAGGAAATAAACTTAAAGGCAATGTTCACTGTCTGCACTTCCTGTTTTCTTTCTTTGGCTACAAGTTAATGAACCTGGAAAAAATGGCCCAAGTTGTGCACTGTGGATCAGCAATGCCAAATGGTATTAACACAGCCAAAAGTAAGATTTCAAATAACTTCCTAAATCAGGAAGAGATAATTTTCCCAGGCGTTAACTACCAGATTCTCTACGGGCATAAGACTTTTCCCCCCATGGCTTGTTTTCAATTAACATTTCAAAAATATTGTATCACTACTTCAATTAAAGAAGAGTATGTACTAAGTAAGACCAAGGGTGTGACTATAGTAAATCAAAGAATATTCTCCAAAATGTCCTACCTGTTGTTTCTTCTCGTTTTCCTTCATTGCTAAGATTTCTGCTCACTGATGAACCGAACTCAGGCTGAAGCTGCATTCATTACAAGGGGAAGTTGAAGCAGTCCATCAAAAGCCAGGTCATTTGTACCAGTCATGTGGAAATCAGGGAGCCCGGAAGAGTCAAATAGGGAAGAAGCAGAAATTTCCACTCCTGACCCAGTGCAAACAGAGAGATCCACCTTGGAAATACTGTGGGAGCCTCCCTGGGTTAGGAAAGAACCAAGTCAAGAAGTCAAATCAAAAGAGAAGTGTGATGACCTGGCTTGGTGTGGCACTCCTGAAATGTCAGCTACCCATGAAGCAACAAAACAAGGGTTGAGGTTCAAGGCCAACCTAGGGGAAAAGCAAGATTGCCTCAAAAACAAACTAGTGGTAAGAGAGAAGGAAGGAAGAAGGAAGGAAGGAAGGAAGGAAGGAAGGAAGGAAGGAAGGAAGGAGGGAGGGAGGGAGGGAGGGAGGAAAGGAAGGGAGGGAAGAAAAAGGAAGGAAGAAAGAAAGAAAGGAAGAAAGAGAAAGAAAAAAGAAAGAAGGAATGATAGAGAGAGAGAAAGAAAGAAAGAGAAAAGAAAGAATGAGAGAGAGAAAGAGAGAGTTGATTCTTTTTGCTAAAGATGACTTGAACTTCTAACACTTGGACCTGAAAAAAAACAACTAATAAAATATGGTAATGTCAATAGAACTATGAATAATTGCCCATCATTGGTGGCCCAGTGCCAGATTCTTCTAATGAATCTAAGTAGGGGAACCACTATATAATTTTTTCTCAGAAAATTCCACTGCTGCTTGGATGCTAATTTTCAGCTCTTTGGCATCAACTACCATTCCACGTTTGGGTCCTGACTTCCATCCTACAGCAATTACACACCCACCACAATAATCAGACCATCTGATCTCCTTAGAGAACTGCAAAATTTCACCGTAGTAACAGCTTTCAAAGAAAAGCAGTGGAAAATACTTTTACTGACCAATGGCTTAGCCAGTTTCCATGTATTTCATTTTCAACTGCATGGTTTGAGCATTCTTCCTTTGGTAGTTTTATCCATGTGTTCTGTACTAACAGTAGGCAAAAGAAAGCATTTAAAGACAGAGAGTGCTGCAGCTTCAATAACCCCGAGATAGCCATAGCCTAAGTCACAAACTCCAGACACAATTTTACAGAGGTATTGGGTGACATTGGAAGAAGGTATTACTTCTAGAGAGTGTAGTGTGGAGGAAGAAGAGTATAGTTGTGTTTTTAAAGGGGCCTCAGATACCTCCAAGGGCATGTGTAATGGGGTACAGGCATGCTAAAGAAAGTGAAGGAGGGAAGGCTCCAAAGTTCCATGGACAAGCCGTATTTTCAGAAAGCAAACATGTTCCCACACCACAAGCGTCTCCATGACAACTCGTCAAAGACAGCTGAAGATGAATTACTATGTGCTATGTATGTCATGGACACCCTTGGAACGCAGGTTGGACTGTGGAAATCCTGAAGACTCCCTGCTCAATGGGCCAGGGGAAGGTAGGCCGCAGCGGGGTCCCTCTGGGGGAGAGGAGCCATCAGAGATGATGGCACGTTCCTCTACTCTAGCTACCATCTCGCATACTCATCCCCAACTTGACTTCAGCAACTACTGAAGCCGCATTTGTAGGCCCCATTCAAAGTCCTGGAGAACCAGGAAGAAGCAGCGTGGCTGACATACTCATGATTTAAACCCTTAAATAGGAGCACGGTGATCCGAGAGAGAAAAAAAAGAGACTAACAAAATCACTAGATGAATAGCCAGGAATCCAAAGATAGTTTCTAATGAAATCTTCCTGAGTTCAAATAAATTAGTGAAGGCAGAAGGGAAAAAAAAATATTCAGCCAGAGATTTAAAATAAGTTTACAGAGCTTAGAGAAAGGTGGAAAAGAGAAATAAAATAAACCAATAACAAAAGCCCTGAACACACACACACACACACACACACACACACACACACTTATTTATACTCTTTATTTTTTGACACAAAAGACAGTCCTGGAAGAATTGATGGAATGTTTTTAAAAGACTAAAACTGCTCAGAAACCTAAACATAGACATCATGAGCAATAGAAACAGGAAATAGAATTCATGTATGATTGTTATTACTGAGCGTAAAAACAAACCATATATAGTAACAATCATGGGAGAAGACATGTATAATAACTTTAGGAGGACTCAGAAAAAGATCTTAAGAACTCAGATGGTTCTATAATCACACTTCTTTTTCAAATGTGAAATCCTTTACTTATAGATTAAAGGGGCGTAATCTATTCTAGGAAAAGTTGATACAGAATAAGAAGAATACTGGAGGAGCCAGATCAACACACAAACTCTCAACATTGGTGAAAGAGCTCTTTGAGGTAAACTTACAAAATCAATGGCTTTTCTTAACAAAGGACATCTGGTTAACATTATCAAATCAATAACAGATCACAGAAATCTGATATTTCCAATATTTAATGTGTAGATGTGGTTGATTCACAATATATAAAACTATATATGCTGTAAGATATTTGTCATATCAACAGTATGAACAAGTAAAAGTTGTGATTTCTCACAAAAAGAAAATATGAGCAAGAATTTTGCCAAAAAGGGAACAAAAAAGGGAAATGAGGAAATATAGGAAGAAATATTAGAATACATTAGTAGTTAAGGGAAAGTAAGTCAATACAAGAATGAGATACAAACATACAGGAACTCTTGTGAGGTTCTGTTCACTGCTCTAGCTATGCTGCAGAGCAATCTATTTCTATAAAGTTATATTTGGCATAGATACACTTTTTGGACCAGGAATACAGCTTCAGAAATATTCCCAAATGTCTTCAGAATCATGCATAAAGACCATGTACCAAAAAAATGTATTTCATCATGGTTGAGCTAGCGAGAAGTTGAAGCAACTTAGACAGCTCTCTCTGAGGGAATAGATGTACATTAAGGATTGTGTGTGTGTGTGTGTGTGAGAGAGAGAGAGAGAGAGAGAAAGAGAGCAGGCATGCGCGCACATGCGTGCAGGTCCTGGGACTGGAATTCAAGGGGCCTGGGTGCTGTCCCTGAGCTATTTTGCTTAAGGCTAGCACTCTACCTTATGAACCATAGCTCCACCTTTAGATTTTTGATGCTTAACTGAAGACTTTCCTATCCAGGCTGGCTTTGAACTGCATTTCTCAGATCTCAGCGTCCTGAGTTGCTAAAATTACAAGCATGAGCCTCTGGTGCCTGTCAGGGCTCTTGTTTATGCCAGAGCCAGCTCAAACTAATAGTGAGGATCCCTTTTATCAAATGACATAGTATATTTGCATGTGTCTTACACACATGGTCAACATAGATTAAATCATCTCTACATGACTTGTAAATCTTAATACAATGTAAATGTTATGCATTTACATCTTTTACCTGTGTTATTTAGGGAATAATGACAAGAAAAAATGTAATGTTCAATACAGATACAGCTCTTTCCCCAGACACTTTTGATCTGTAGTAGGCCAAAGGCATTGGTGTGGAAAGCATGGATACAGAAAGTTGACTGCATAATGTCGAGTAAATGAAACCATGAAAGAATAAATAGTATATATTATTTATAACTTACAGAAATATGCAGAATATTCTGATTTCTGAAATCCAGATAGGAAAGATGGACGTCTGATGTGCTGGTGATTGTCTCTTTAGTGGGTCCTGTATAATTGTGACTTATGTAACAGTTAATTGGACTACCTTTCCAGGAAGACGTGTCATCACTAGCCTAAAGTAAAGAAATGAAACAGTGTTAACGGTTGGTGGGGTGGCTTAAGTGGTAGAGCATCAGCCCAGCAAGCACAAAGAGCTGAGTTCAAAACTTCCAAAATAAATAAGTAGGTAAAATAAGAAGGTATTATTAAACATGGTAAGTATTTCACCTTTCTTGATCCATTAATTATAGGGGAAGCACACAAGGCCTTCGGGAAAGCTGATGTTACATGAATTTGATATGCTACTTGAATCAATATTCACACTTATAAAACTAATTCACTGGTAGATACATACTTTCCCCATTGTCTGTCTGTCATGATTCAATAAACATTTCTGCTTAAAGAGAAGAAAAACAAGCACAAGCAGGTGAAATTTATAGGATGCATAAAGATTTACTAGTCTTTTCTTTATCTCTGCAATGCATGACTTATTAAAATGGTGCATCTTTTTTTGGAACTTAAAAAATCTAAGTTAAATTGGATTTAAATTAGTTAAAAAATGAAAAAAAGCATTTATGAACAGCCAGGGAAAACCATAGAAAGAAAAATCTGAATGACATCAGACTCTTCTTGCATGTAATCATAAGATAAAATGAGTGAAATGTTTTTAACTTGTAAATAAAAAAAATTGTGACTCAAGACTTTTTATCCTCAGTCAAGTTGACATTTGCATATGAAAGAAATAAATCCATGAATATGGAAGAAATGAAGAAACAGAGCCCGAGAGCCTGTCCTCAAGATTTCACTACGAATTATGGGGAGGGGAGGGTGTGAACATTAACATTGCCACAGCAGCGGAGCTAGCTTTGGAATGCACAGGCCATAAAACAATACATGCATATAGATATAAAAATAAGATTGAGTAAATGATAAGCCTAATATAATGATGGACAGCAAAAATGTTTTTGGTGGCTCAGTGGTAGAGCGCTTGCCTTGCATGCCTGAGGCCCTGGGTTCGATTCCTCAGCACCACATAAGCAAAAAGAAAAAAGCCAGAAGTGGTGCTGTGGCTCAAGTGGTAGAGCACTAGCCTTGAACTGAAGAGGTACAGCGCCCAGGCCCAGAGTTCAGGCCCCACGACCAGACCCAAAAAAAAAAAGGTTTTTGGGTGGCATATGCTACCCATGCCTTACTAAAAATAATGGATAGATGGATGGATAATGGATGGATGGATGGATGGATGGATGGATGGGTGGATGGATGGATGGATGCGTGGGTGGATGGATGGACAGGTGGATGGATGGATGGATGCTTGGATGGATGGATTTATTTGTTTATTACTACCACTTTATCTTGCAATGAGAAGCTTAGAGCTATCTAAGATATTTCACAAGTGAGGCTGGTTTTTAGAATGTAGTAGACTCAAATGAAAGTCTCTTTCTTCACAAGAAACAATCCTCCATATTTCCACATATAAAGAAAAAAATGATTTGGCAATCAAAGATCACTAAATACATGGGGGATTTTGACTTACAGCTTGAAAGTAAAAGAACCAAAATCTTAAAGTTCTAGAATTACATAAGTCTCAAAGCCAGAGAAGAAAATAAATAAGCAAATCTGAAGCTATGAGTGAGCCAGACAGAATGCAACACAGACCCAATTGCATAAAAGAGCAACAGAGGCTAGAAGCCGGGGACCTCATAAGACTTTAATGTGAGCTCAAGGAAAGAGCATGTGGAATGAGTCCAAACAGGTACAGAGAGCACTGCTGAAAATCTTTTTAAAGTAAATGAAAATATGATACCCAGTGAAGAACAAAAAGATATGTGAACATAGAACAAAATCTCACCTCTGTACATGTGTTAATAAAACTGAGACAACAGACAGAAATAAAAGACAACCCATCAACAAACGTTCAGATCTGAAAACTATTAAAACTAATGAGCTAACCCCACCCAAAGAAAATGAAGAAGATAAAAGATATGAACAGAACATAATGCTGTTGCAGTAAAGAAGCAGTGAACCTTAATGAAGTCCAAATTGATTAATTTCAAGTGACTAATCAAATAGATAAATCTCTGGTCAGATTAACATGAACCAAAACTGAACAAGAGAACTGGGTGGGCTTTAAACATTAAGATTCAGCAAACAATGAGACTGTTACAAACAGATAGCGTGACAATGCACTTGACACACAAATGAAATAAATCCCTTGACAGAATATAGATATTTTCAAAACTGATTCAAAATAATAGGGAGGATGAATAGTAATAAAACCATGGAAGATATGTTGGTCTTGAGCCAAAGTTTCGAAGCTAATTCAGAGATGTCCCTGAATTCTTGTTTAACAGCACAGCTAGGTATCCGAGGTGGGCAGGAAGCATGGCTGGCATTCAGGCCTCGGGGTCCTGCTGGACAGGAGAGGCCTGGCACCGAGTCCCTGAAGGAGAAACACAAGCCTTGTCACCATTTCATGTTATATACAAGTGTCGGGTTCTGATAAAGTTTAACAATGAACAATTGATCTAATAAGAAGATACATTGATAGAACTCAAAAATAACACTAGGGAATGAACACAAGAGGGTTAGAAATCTACAGACTCAGTGCCGTGGACGAAGCCTTGTCTGACAGACATGCTGCTGCCAGTCCCCTCCGGGTCTTGCTCAGATGGGTCTAGGCATGGGGTCAGATCTTTGCCACCTAAAGGAGGAAGCAAATGAAACTCTGTCCCTCCCTCCCTCTTTCCTCTATCCCTCCCTCTCCCGCCTCCCTCCTCTCTCTCTGTCCCTCCCTCCCTCCTTCTCTCCTCTTTCCACTCACCTCTCTTCTCTCAGTCTCTCTCATCCTCCCTCTCTGTCTCTCCTTTCCTCCCTCCCTCCCTCTCCTCTCTTGTCTCTTCCTCCTTGTCTTCTCTCTCTCTTCCCTGTCTTTCCCTCTCTTTCTTTTCTCCTCCACTTGGCTCTCTTTTCCTTTCCCTCCCTCTTCTTCCCCACCCTCCTTGCTTTTTCCTCTATAACAACAGAAATCCAGTGCAGACAGTGCTGAGCTTAGAGGTATGAGCTGAAGGTATGTCCAGACGGTGCCCTCCCTGGCCTCTTGGCTGGCAGATGGCAGCCTCTGTCCTGGGTCTGCACCCCAGCCTCCTCGTGAGCATTGCACAGTATTTTCTAAGAAGGGAACAGAGCATCCGTGAGTGAAAAACCACCAGGCTAGATGGAGGGGGAGGTGGCATATCCAGCCTGTTAGTGATTCATACCATGAGGCATTGCCCAGAAGATTAGTAGAAGGTATCTGAGGCTACTAGTAAATAGAAAAAAAATTATCTTCCCAGCTGTCTCCCAACCAAAGAAAGTCTGAACTTCCTTTCGGGAAGTCCTTTGTCAAGAATGGTTGTCCTTTGTCAAGAATGATGAGATTGCAAGCCATCTGCAGAGTCGGAGGAAGAGATCCATCAAACGAATTGGGGGGAAAGTCAATTACTGAGTTCCTACCTTCTCTGGCATCCTTGCTGGAACAATAGGCTCTTTTGCTGCTGCTTTCTTCTGAGGTTAAAGGAATCATTTAGAAATTGTTTGTGTGTCTTCTGAGCTCCCAGCAGATTCTCACAGGAATGGAAGACGTTACACCTATTTGCTAATACTGTTATGAGAGCAAGGGAGGGAAAGAGTTTCCTTCAGAAATCCTTCATTCCTTGACTCATGCATTTCTAGGAGCATTGCCAGGATGGGAGATACAGCCGTGTGGAACTTAGAAGAATCCGAAGGCTTCTGGATCAGTTAGCCCTGCAGAAATTCTGGCTTACATGGTCACAAACAGCAAGGAGTTTGTTTTTTTTTAAATAAGCCTGGCTTTGTGGTTTGTATTATTTGCTGCATTTCATGATAAGCTGTGGATTACAGAGAAGCGGCACACCTTTCCTTGCCCAACATGGCTTTACTTGGAAGTTAGGGTATTTTTGTTTTTGTAATATGG
Organism: Dipodomys ordii; assembly: GCF_000151885.1. Taxonomy (NCBI): domain Eukaryota; kingdom Metazoa; phylum Chordata; class Mammalia; order Rodentia; family Heteromyidae; genus Dipodomys; species Dipodomys ordii. The sequence goes on from NW_012267251.1 coordinate 4,795,011, forward strand.
GTTCGCATATGTGTAACTTGAAGAAATGCTTTGTAGTTCTCCTATAGGTATATTTTGAGACTGATAGCCCTGAACACATGAACGATAACCTTATAATTTTTTAGGTTTTTAGTTTTGCCCCAGGGAGTCTGTAGTTAAATGTTGGAATATTCGGAAGATGTGGTCTAAGTCCAGAACACTGTTTTATATACAGACCATTTTGCAAAGCAATCAGTGCTGTGAACTGTTGGCAATCTATCATTACTTGGGAATGGTACTTCATTCCATAGACTTTATCATCTGTACAGGCACGCTGATTTATAGTGAACCATACTGTCTGTATCTTAAAAATAAATTATTTAGGGTCACACCTTCTATAGGTGCCATTGGAGTGACATAGCTTTATTTGGTGAGAAAATCTGAATAAACGGTTGCCCCATAGCAGGAAAAAGACTCCACAGAATTCTAGGGGTTCAGGAGGTTACTGTCTCCCTTCTGCTCAAGGATTTAACCAGCTGTAGGCTGGATAAAGATGTTTGCAGCTTCATTGAGTCTGAAGGGCGAGGCGGTAACACTTGTAGTAATCTTTGGATTGCCTTCAAGGTTGCTCCCTGTAGAAATTATTTGGTTTGTATTTGAGCTCATCATCCAAATGTGGTGCATTCCAACTGCAATATCCAAAGACATGGGTTAGGTGTTGAGTCTCTTCTGTCCAATTGGGGGATGGAGAACCAGCAGGTCCATCTTTCTGATTTCTTTCTGTTATATCCAAATGGATTCCTGCAAGATAACTGCTACAGTGCTTTGGATTTGGGCCTCATTTAAAGTTAACCTGTTATTGCTATCAGATGTGATGGCAAGTGTGCAATGTGCTACAAGCAAATTGCTCAGTTGTAGCTATCACCCGTTGTAATGAAATCTGGAGAGACTTCTCATCAGAAACCCCCAAAAGCAAGACTAGAGTACTTAAAGTGTTGGAGGATTGTTCCTGAAACCCCAAATTGTATACCCAGCAAAACTATCCTTCAAAAGTGAAAGAAATAGTTTGGTATAGATAACCTCCAGGAATTCATCATTAACAGATCTGTAAGAACTGTTGGACAATTTTCTTCAAGCAGAAGGAATATAATAGTATCTTTCAAAAAAATAAGGAGGGCTGGGAAGGTGGCTCAGTGGTAGAGTGCTTTCCTTGCATGCCTGAGGCCCTGGGGTTGATTCCTCAGCACCACATAAGCAAAAAGAAAAAAAGCTGGAAGTGGCGCTGTGGCTCAAGTGGTAGAGAGCTAGCCTTGAGCTGAAGAGGTGAGGGACAGCGCCCAGGCCCAGAGTTCAGGCCCCATGACCAGACCCAAAAAAAAAGAATGTTCTACCTTGATCTCCAGTAACTGTGAATGTGGTGTTGTGGTGTTTGCAAACTTAATCAGGTTAAGATTGAGTTATAGGAGATGGCATGTCTTTCAGAAAGAAGCACCAAGAGCCCAAGGGAAGGTCACATATTGCAGTGGTACTACTGCAAACCAAGGGGTGATGAGTGACAGCTGCCACCACCCATGGGGAAATGAATGATTCTTGTCAGGCCCTTCAGAGGCAGCACAGCCCTACAAATTGCCTGACCTCTGTCAATTCTCCTCCCAGGGAGGAAGTAATCTCTGTTGTTTTTAAGCACCTACCACCGGGTGCTTTGTTATAACAATCACGAGGAACTCATGCACAGAAAAGTCTTAAAAGACTGCAGGATTTCAGGATTCCAAGAACACTGTCTTAGAGGCACAAAAGGAAGATCTCGATTACAAATAACTAAGCAAAGATAGAGTGATTCACTCTAAAATCATAAGCCATTAGTTCAAGAAAATATTAAGCAATCAAAAAATACTTTTCCTCTTAACAATTACTTAAAGGTTTTATACTAAGCCATTTTGCAAGGCTATGGTACAAGGCATGCTTTTATCTACTATTGAAGTTTGCACCATTAGGCTACATTCTCTGGCAACACTTTAGCACATCTTGCCACATAAAAATGGGTAGTGTCTGTGGTCTCACAAATGTACTTTTTATTTTAGAAATCTTCCTCCATGTATTTTAGTTAACATTATTACATACATTCATTTTCACAGTGAAGTTCATCTTGAAGAGGTATTTCTCTCTTTTTCTCCCCCCTTTTTATCTTTCTTTCCTTTTTCTGCTGTGTCATCTAACCCAGCTGTCTTTGCAACCAGCATCATGTGCAGAGAGAGCCAGGATGCTGTGCTATTTCATGTTGCTAAGGTCAATATGTGATTCACTCTTAAAATAACGTCAAGACTAGACAAATATGGCTATATGGCTACATGGAAGCTGGAAGCTAATAGATTGGACATTACTGTTAGCAGACTTAGAACTAATAGCAACCATTACATCTTCAAGGCAACAAGTTCAATGGACTTTCAACCTTGTTTGTGTTTGTTCTCTTTAAAACTCATCCATCAACCGAGAATTGACATGTGAAAACTATATATTTAAGATGCACAACTCAATTTCAACTACAAAAGAAGGTATCTATGGCCAATCTCACAGTGAAAATGTCATATCATAGCCAGCCCTTTCCTCTATTAACTTCTTTCTAAAATCTAATTCTTTAATCATTTTAAGATATCAGTCTAAAAATGCTCATTCTTGTCCTGTCTCCCACAAAATAAATCACTACAATTAGCTCGACTTTGGACCATGGCTGAGAGAGATGGAACTAGATAACAAATGAGAAAAAAATAGGTATTTTATTCAGCTGCTCGATCATATTTTTTTAAGAAATGACTATTTTCATTTGTGAACAATTTTAAAGTCATTTTTATATGTCATCTAAAGGAATCTTCACAATTTGGGCATTCACATTAATTTCTAATCATTTGCCTTGCCAAGAAAAATAAAACTATCTATTATTAAGCATAGTCCCAATGAAGAATATGCTCTTGTATTGGGACTGTGGTATGGATTTATTCTCAAGTTATGGCATCTGTATTAAAAGAACTTTGGAATACACTGTAAAATTATTGCTGAAAGGTACTTTGTAAATGGAATTCTGTTTCCTTCTATCTTTTGTTGATTTTTATTAAATAGAAATCTAGGTAGCATATTATAAACAAATTGGAATTTTCAGTAGCATTCAATTTTAACAATGGTACTAGCAATAGCCACAATGATTTTTTATAATGTTGATGCAATCCTACATCTAATTTCCTAAAGCTAGTCATGTACCCAGTATCATTTTAATGTTTGTTTAATATTTTTTCTTTTTGTTCAGTGACTTAATAATTAGAACTAAGGAAACAGAGTTCTTTATTCTCAGGAGAAAACACAGATGAAATAATGTCCATCAAAATTTTAATGAGAATATTCAAGAGTCATTTTGAATTTGAGGTTCATGTAAGCTTGACATATAGAACAAACTAATGGACTATTTTAGCTGACTAATTAGACATTTGCTTCCAACTACTAAATGATTATTAACCATTTAGTTCCAGTCAGTCGCTAATGGTGAGTCAACGGCAAAGTATTTTATGTTTCCTAAGAAACATTTACCTCTATCTGATATGCTACTATGCATAATTTATTAGATATTATTGGAAAAATAACTTTGGAAATGCAGTTATATTCTACTGTCATTACACAAATTACTAAATTGTGTCTCTCCAAGTCTGTTGTTAGACTGAAAGGACCAGCTTGAAAAGTTTTTCTTTGCCCAGAGAGGCTGTGGAATCAGACAGTTGGCACAAACCTCAATGCTGCTGCTAACATGGGCAAGTCACATGAACCTCGCTTAAACTCAGCTTCCCTGGGCAGAAAACAAATTGGCTATGTTGTGTATGTAGGACACCTGACTAGGAGCCTAGGAGACAAGGAGATAGTGTGAAAGGGGAGATGGTGGAGGAGCAATCGCTGAACACCTCCTCCTCTTCTTTTTCCTCCCTCTTTCCCCTCTTCTTCCTCTTCCTCCTCCTCCTTTTCTTTTTCTCCTCTCCTCCTCCTGCTCCTTCTCTTCCTCCTCCTCCTCTTCCTCCTCATCCTTTTCTTTTTCTCCTCTCCTCCTCCTCCTCCTCCTTTTTCTTCTTGGCTCAATTACTTAAAGATCTACCAATCTAATTTTAGAAACATACCTGATAATGTGCAAAGAACTTTTGCATTTTCAGTGCAATAAGTCACTGTTCTTCACTTTTGTGCAAAGTAGTAGATTGGCCCAGCTAGTGGTGTCTCTTTGGGATGAAGTAAAGCCATTGTCCTCCTCAGGAGGAAGCTAGGCTTTCTTCATCATGTAAGTAGGGAGATGTTCCAAGATAAAGCAGAAAAGATGGCATTTATCTTTATCTTGTGTTACAGTAGAAGTCATGGGTATTGTTTCCCATGTGCTCAAAAGGAGAGATAGAGGATGAGGAAAAAAAGGAAAGATAACAAGTCACCAGGAAATTTCCAGATCGTTCTACAAGGAGAGAAAGGAGACCATTACACATCTGAATCAGTAGCAGAGGAAAATCTGACCTAAAATCAGAAAATTATAGGTTGTTTATGGTTTGAATTCGTAACATAAAGCACACTGGACTCCACACTGCTCTTGTGTGTTTGTAGCTCTATTGTATCTCTGCTTGTGTGAAAGGCAATCTCCCCACCCTGGGGGCCACGGAAAAGTTCAAGCCTGACAAGTCAAAATGTACACATCACATATGGAGGGGCCGATGACCAGATCTGCACGTGTCACTCCTGCTATTTAACACCCATCATGACAAAAGTGACTGACTCACTGTCCGGTGTACCTACCAGCTCCCTTGCTCAGAGTTTTTGATGATCTCTAGCCTGCTCTTTCAAACAGATACCAAGGCCAACCTGTGGGAAATGAAGCCACTTCTGTCCCCTCGTGTGACACTGCCTTACAGAAACATTCACCCTGGCAGAAATGGCCTGCATTATCTGCCCATCACCAGAGGCCCCCATTCCATGGACTATTGGGCTCTCAGGAGGAACTAGAAAGAACCCATTCCAAAACTTGACATAAAGAACCTTCTGAAAGGTTACCAACATAGAATAAACTAGAGCGCTGCAATCTCCACTGGCAATGTTCTTCATTCCTTTGTGAGATCTAGATTTCCATGTTGTCTCATTTTCCTTCTGCCTGAATTCTTCCTGTATCATTTTTTAGTTTTTATTTTCTTGTAAAGATGCTGTACAGAGAGGTTATGTTACATCAGTAAGGGAATGAGGACATTTCTTGTCAGGCATTGTTATGGTCTTATATCTTTTTTATTTTTTATTTTTGTAGCGTGGCTTAGCTGCTAATGAATTTAGTTGGCTTTTCTATATCTGAAATGACTCTAAGTTTTGTTCCTTACAGGTTTTTTTTTTGTTTTCTTTCTGAATAGAGTGCTAGGTTGGCAGAGTTTTGTTTTAAAAAGGCTTCAGGGAGAAATCACTTTCCCTGTGTAAAGCAAAGGCTAAGGAAATCCATCACCACAAGTCTTGCTTCACCAATACTGTTAAAGGAAGTTTCCTCAGCTCAAACAAAAGGCTGCTAATCATTAACATGCACCATGTGAGGGTATGAAGCTGAATAGCACAAGTAATACCAGTCATATTTATAGTACTCCAGTCCTTTAATGGTGATATGTAAAGCAATTATCATCTTTCGCATAAGGGTTAAAAGGTCACTGTTAAAGCTGGGAAGGGTAGCTCCTGCCTGTTATCCTAGCGACTTGGGAAGGCTGAAATCAAGTGCATTTCAGTTTGAAGCCAGCCCAAGCAAAAAGTGCCTAAGATACCATTTCAATCAGTTAGGTGTCAATCTGGCTGTGTGGGAGGCCAGCCCAGAAAAAAAAAAAAAAATTCACGAGATCTCAACAGAAAAAGTTAGGTGTGATTGTGCACACCTGTCATTTCGGCAAGTACAGAAAGCATAAATAGGCGGATCACAGGCCTGGGTGGTCTTCTGAGAAAGAAGACCCTGTCAAGAAAATAACACGGAGCAAAGATGACGCAAGGTGTCGCTCCAGGGGTAGAGTATCTGCCTAGCAAGAGAGAGGACCTGAGTGTAACTCAAAAAGAAAGTCACAATTTAAATCGGCTTATATCCATTTCAAGCACACACAGAGACGCTTATTACATTACTTAGACTTTCTGGTTTTGTTAATGTTATTTTATTGTAAGGAGGCTGTACTGAGGGGTAACCCTCAGTTACATGAGTTACATGAGTCAGGTCATGAGTACATTCCTTGTGGAGCCTTGTTCCCCCTCCTTTGTTATTCTCCCACTATCCCTTCCCTCCCCACCTCCCTCCCTCTTGCATTTAAGCTTCTTGATGGTTAGATGATCACCTTCATTTTGTATGGGATGGGACAGGGGCCTGCTGAGGAACACCTTTGGAGGCTTTCGCAGGCTAAAGTCAAGAGGCAGGGCGCAAGTAGAGAGGTGAGGAGGCCGAGTGTACCTCGCCCCTGACTGCCTCCTCACAGCCACCGCCCCTGACCGCCTCCTCACAGCCACCGGTGCCTCTTGCTGGGTGGAGGGAATTCTGTGCCCAGTACTAAAAACCCCAGAGGCAAGAGAGGCCGTTCACTGAATGCAGCTGCCTGGCTCAGGGTAAGCTGGGAGAGCTCTGCTTAGGGGAAATGCAGACACTACAGCCTTAGGAGAGCTTTGCGTGGACAATGCTCTGAATCTTGGGGAGAGGGGTCTGGCCATTTTGGCCACCCTGGTGCATGGTGGGGGAAGGAAACACCATCCCCCAGGGGATGGGTGTACCTGAATCCCTGGGGGGCAGGGGACAATTTGGATGATGGGTTACTAAACCTGTCATGCCTGGGACTCCAGTGTCCTGTGCCCTTGACCCCTGACCCTCACACTATTTAGGCAGGGACCAAGCTCAGGTGTCTCTGGGCTTGTCCCCTGGCTTCTGACCCCCCCCCCACCTCCCCATGGAGTTCCACTTCAGCTCTCCACTGGAGCTGAGTTGGTTTGTTGGTATTGTGTGGGTTCCTTTCCCGGCAGGCCTTCAGGGCTCAGTTTCCTGGCAGTGTGAAGTGTGTTTGCGGGCTGCTGGTCTTCGGGACAAAGTTTCATAAAAAAAACTTCTCACAATGTGACTTCTCCACGTTCTTGTCGTATCACAGCAGTAGAAGACAAACGTCAGGAATGACTGGGAAAACGCTCACCTCCCCCAGCTCAGTCCCCTCCCCCCCCTGCCCCCCTCTCCCACCCCCCAGCAGCACCGCACAGTGCATTCTTGGCAAAGCCACAGGAAGGCCTCGATGTTTGTTGATTGTGAAAACTTTGCCTGAGCTCAAGTCCTTTGGGCAAGGATTGTTTTTCTTTTTTCAAAGCGCTTCCATTATTTCTGGTCTGTGGTTTGCACACCATTCAACTCATTTAGCACAACTGGCAGGTTTGAGGAAATCCAGAGACTGCCTTCCACAAGCTCACAGTAT
>NW_012267251.1:4804942-4827573 GCF_000151885.1 Dipodomys ordii
TGGTAGAGCACTTGCCTTGCATGCCTGAGGCCCTGGGTTCCATTCCTCAGCACCACATAAGCAAAAAGAAAAAAGCTGGAAGTGGCGCTGTGGCTCCAGTGGCAGAGCGCTAGCCTTGAACTGAAGAGCTGAGGGACAGCGCCCAGGCCCAGAGGTCAGGCCCCACGACCGGACCCTAATAATAATAATAATAATAATGTGGTATGGCTGTGAAAAGGGACTCTTTGGGGAGCATCTGTAGGTCAGAAGAGGGAAAGTCAGTGACGGAGGGGACTGTTATAAATAAATCACATCTGTATAATATATCCTATATTATCTTATATGTATTATGTAGTATATAATATGCATGTTAAATATACTATATGATATGATTGTATAGTATGTACTATGTCCCTATTATATTAATAATATACATTAATTATACACACAGAGGAGAGCAGTATACTGAGACCCAGCAAAAACGCTTAAAAAGAAGTGAGAGGAGGCAGGGAGGTTAAGAAAGAGTGCACACGATGGAGCAGGTGCGCGTGACCCAAGGTCATGATGGACGTGCCGTCAATACCCCAGGGAGGCCGCTTGGTGAAATTGATTCGCTAACGAGATTCAGCTTCAGGCTGTTGAGAGCTGAGCTGGTGACTGAGGTGGACTGGATGAAATGGTGAAGCTCCCCTGCTGTCTGGCCCAGAATGCACAGAATGCACAGGTGAAGGGTTTCCTGGCCTCGTCCTAAGGCTGGGTTTCAGCTGAGGGAGGATGATGTCCATGCCTGAAACCCACTCTGGGAGAATCTCGGCCCCACCGGCCCCACTGTAAGGACAGAGCTTCTGATTGCATCCTTGAAGAGCGTTGAAGTAAGAATCCACCTGCAGAGTCTGCTGAGAGTTTGGGCGACTCTCTGGCAGAACTTCCGGGGGTGGGGGGTGGGTAGCAGCAGATGCTCGGGATGGGGTGCAGTTTTCCTGGACCTCACCCCCCAGGCTGGCCGGGGCAAGAGCGGGCAGGGCTTGGTGTGGGGTTCCGGGAAGCGAGCCAGCATGCAGATGCAGTGAGTGAGGAACCTCCAGAGCCCACAGGATTCAGAGGATTCAGATGAGGGAAGGGGTGGGGAGGGGAGCGTGGATGGGTGAAAGGGTTGAAGGGCGGTGTTGATCGAGATGCATTGTATTGCTAGACTGCTTTGTTCAATGTCAACTCCTTTGTACAACTAGCTAAAGATGATGATGGTGATGATGATGGTGATGATGATGATGATGATGATATGCCTAGGTGGCTCTCCCCCCCCCCATAGAATTGTAAATTCCAACTCGAATATTGAAGTATTGCAAACTGAGGTTTCCCTAAAGTAAAACTTCCTATGATGTGTTTAAAAGCCGTGTAGTACATACGCTTCATTTTCGGTCTTTGGTTGCTGAGGTCTGACCCTATGTCTAAATTAATCCTTTGTGTTGGTGGTAGCGTTGGCCATCAGGGCCTGGGCTCTGCCCCTGAGCTTCTTTTGCTCAAGGCGAGCGCTCTACCACTTGAGCCACAGAACCACTTCCAGTGTTCTGATGGTTTATTGGAGATAAGAGTTTCACGGACTTTCCTGCCCAGGCTGGCTTTGAACCTTGATCCTCAGATCTCAGCCTCCTGAGTAGCTAGGATGACCGGCGTGAGCCACCGGCACCCGGCTGATCCCTTTTTTTTTTTTATTTGCTGACTTTCTGATTCTTTTGCAATCACCCCAATTCCCCCACCCTTCTGCCTAATCTCCTCTTCCACCAGCACCCCAAGCCCCACCTGCCTGGATTTTTGCCATTCTGCCAAAGTCTGTACTCGGTGGGCATTTAACTAATATTGTGCCGGACTCCTCTCTCCCAACTTCTGCAAAGCTCAGACCATAGTGCTCTGTCAGAGAGACTGGTGTCATGGTGGGGAATGTGTTACATCTTAGTTTAAAATTGCAAGGCATCGTTGGGGACCCAAAGGGAAAAGAAAAGGCTCAGAGAAAGTGAAGTGACTGAATGGGAAAACACCTAAAACAGCTGAAATAATACAGAGAACAGAACGACTCAATCGGGGACTCTTACTTGTTTTGACATTCTTAGAAAGTCTAGTTCCTCAGAAACCTTGTTAACGGGAAATATATAATAGAAAAGTGATTATGGAAAGGTTTCCTCCAAGGTTGCTAAAAGGTGTTTTTTCTTCTTTTCTTTCCTTGTGTTTTTTTCTTTTTTTAAGCTCAATTAAAGCGATTTCCAACTTAAAAAAATGTAAGCTTGGAACACACAGATGATGGAATTTCGGCGTCTGTAGGTCTGTTTCCTGTTCTTCTTTTAACCTTGTACCTGGGCCACTGTGGAGGACTCCATGATCTCCTGCAGATTACAAAGGAGGGGTGCTGACAGCCCCACCCCCACACAGCTCCACCCCTTCGCCCAGCCATTCCTTTCCCGTGACTTCGAAGCCATAGGCAGTATGAGAACCACTTCCCCAAACATGGTAGCTTCGTAGAAAAGAAAAAGAGGGAGAAATGCCCGAGATAAGCCAAAAGGAGACTAGGATTGTTTCTGGTAAGGCAGGAAGCTAACACTGGGTGAGCACAAGGGGCCAAGTTGGTTAGAAACAGAGCAGTCGAGATCGAGGGCACCTGGGCCAGGCTGGTTGCTTGTTAGGCTCTTGCCACATAACCCAAGCTGGCCTAGAACTCATGATGTTCCAGTGACGGGGCTACAGGTATCCCATGCTGGTATTCCTGGGTAGGGTTTGAAGAGTTAGGCAGATGAGGAGGACAGCGTGGGTGGTAAAGGTGGGAACGGATGCAGGATAGGGCATCTGCTAAAGCTGGGAACGAACCGCTGATGTGCACCTAACGCACTAGAAGTAGCTCTGTAACACTGAGGAGCCAAAGTTGGGTGATAGAGCAAAGCTGGGTGCCCCGTCAAGATCCCACCCATTCTAAACTGTCCCTGTCACAGACTACTTAAGGGGTCCTTTTACTGTCAGTCAAGCCTAACAAAAGCTCACTGGAAACATAGCAACAGTTTAGTATGCTAGGGTGCTGACAGGGACAGACACTAACCTTCACTAAAAGCTTTTCAATTACTTCAAGAAACTAGATGCTGAAGCAGTTTCAAGCTCTATCCTGGTAGGGACTTGTTTCAACCCTCATTACGAAATACCTGTTGTTCTGCCCGATTTCCTTGGGGAATTACCTGCTCTCTCACCTGCTCTCTGTGGTTTCCAATCATTGTCTTGCTCTTCTTCACCGGGACAAATTTGTAAAGGAGCTCGGAACTCCTGACTCACGCCTGTAATCCTAGCACTGAGATCTGAGATCTTATTTTGAAGCCAGCCCAGGCAGGAAAGTCCATGAGACTCTTATCCCCAACGAACCACCAGAAAACCAGAAGTGGAGCTGTGGTTCATGCATATCTGTAAAGCGCTCGCCCAGAGCATAAAAAAAGCTCCAGGACCAGGGGCCCAGGCCCTAAGTTCAAGCCCCAAGACCAGCATACACACAAAAATTTCGAAATACATAGATATTCAACATAATTAACTCTGTGTGTATGTATGTCAATAACAGACCCTTAAGATTTAGAAAATAGAAATAATTGTGATTTAAAAATTTCCAACTACATTTGTTTTTGACTTCAGCTGAGATTATAAAACCATCTCCCTCAAGCTAACACAGAAGATTCTCGTCTGCTGTTAGCTCCATTCACAGTTCTTATTCCTCAAGCAAAAATAATTTGAAATTGGCAAACAAAGGCCAGGGAATAAAAGTTCACCATGTAGTATTCTATAAACAAAACTAATTGGCACTTAAATGATTGCAAACACATAGAATGCAACAGTCACTGCTAAATCCCAGTAAATATCTCCACATGAGAGAGTGTGTGCACTCATTAACTTAGAACTGGAAACAGGAGGCTTTTGCTGTTTCTTTTTTTGTTGTTAAGTTTTAGGAACAATCATACTTTCCAAAACACTTTGTGCTTTGTAAAAAGCCTTGCTCTGCTTCCTGTTTGCTGAGCCTCAGCCATGCTCTGCTCAGGACTGCCATTTTAATTCACATACGTCAGGTTGATGTGCGTACGTGCGACAGTTTGATACTGCAGCCCAAATAACTTATTAATGACTAATTAGCACCCCATGCGTTTACACTGAGCGCAAACAGTTGTTTGTTACAGCTGATGATTGTTACAGCTCAATTCTGTGACAGTTCAATCCCAGCATTTTTGCTCTGTCACAGGTCAATAGTCCTCGATGAATTAGTGATTCGTACAAAACTAGACAAAAGGGTGTGGAATTTTATTACACAGGCATGTAATAAAAAATTGTTCTACCAACTATGAAAATCAGAGGTGGCTCTGATTTAGTTATATCCTTTGCTTTCTTAAAGTAATTAAATTCACAAAAGCAAGAATTAGAGTATACTGAGAGTATACGGATGTTATTTGGAAACGTGATTATGACTAGCAAAGAATCATACACCCCTCGGAAGCCAGAGGGCTGAACTCTGAGAATGAATTCCCAGTTTGAGTAGAGGATTGCTGTAATTTTTTAAAATCATTTTAATTAACTACGTTGATAGGAAAATCGGCATTGTTCTTTTGTTGCATTAGATCAAAAAAGGAAAGGAACCAAATTTATCAAAATGTTATCATCGTGGAAAATAATTTTCTACTCATGGTGCTGGAATCTATCATTTGGAATTTAATTTATTTTTCCAGTAACCAGAACACCATGAAGAGATCTCAGTGTTGAAAGGGGCGGGGGTGGGGAGGAATACCACATTTCAATCTGCAATTAAAGGGTAATTTTCCATGCAAAAACATGAGCATGCAATTTTAAACAAAAACAAAAACATCAGGCTTTGGATGATGGCAGTGATTGGTGGGGGGGAGGTTTGTTTTGTGCTAGGATACTAGCACCACCTAGTGGAGAAAAGTTTAGTTCATAAAACAAGCTGGTCGACCTGCATTACCCAGTTTCCTTAACACCAATGTGCTCAAACTTCGTGAAATCTTTACAGCAAAAACTCAGTACACATGGCAGACCAGTGCAACAATTTTCTCCCTTCATAAAATATGGCTACCTGTGGACGTTGATGAAATGCAAAATGTGTTCACATGGATATGTTCCACCAAAGGATCTGGCTTTGTTGATTTCCTCTGCCTTGCCTTTTAAACAGAAATTCTAGAATAGAAGAATATGATACTGTTATTATAAAACCAAATAAGTGGGCTGTAGGCTTGGCTCAGGTGGCAGAGTGCCCATAGAGCACTTCCACCCACAAAACGCTGAGCAAACAGCAAGGAAAACAACTTCAGACTTGCTAAATTATTTTAAAAAGTATGGAGTCTGCCATTTAAAACACAGATGTGTTGAATTTGCAAATGCAATCATCCTAAATCAAGATTGCTACATATTAATTAATGAGTAGGCAGTATTAAAATATTAGCTATTAAAATCAGTAGGCATGAGCTGATCAATTTTCTGTCTTTTTTTTCTGCACCATGTGCTTAATTAATCTTTTGTAAAATAAGAGTAATACTACATATGCACTCTTATATTTTATTATAAAATACCAAACATACACTTGGATAAAATATAAGCAGGCCTTATTACAAGTGCATACTGTCTTACAAATAGCTGCAATTATTTATGGCAAGAACAATAATGTTTCCAGAATCCGAGGAAACACTTCCTGATCTCTTTTAGATTAGAACCTCTAAGTTTCTCCTAGGAGAATATATTATCTTTCTTTTTTTTGCCAGTCGTGGGGCTTGACCTCGGGCCTAGACACTGTCCCTGAGCTTCTTTTGCTCAAGGTTAGCACTCTACCATTTGAGCCACAGCACCACTTCCAGCTTTTACTTTTTATGTGGCACTAAGGAATCAAACCCAGGGCCTCATGCATGCTAGGCAAGCGCTCTACCACTGAGCCACCTTCCCAGCCCTTATCTTGGTATTTTCATAACACATGTTTTGTGTTTTGCTTTTCTCTAATAGCTTCACATCCTATATAGACATCTTATTATAGCCAATGTCTGTTCCCACATTTTATATTGATGTAATAGTCCTATAATATTTTATGTAAATTTTTACTTGTTATTTTCTATTCATAGTATGGCAATGGTGCAATACTCCATTGCATACTTGCAACATAAATGTTTATTTATTTAACTATTGATAGATATCAGGATTACTTTATTGTATGGTTATTAACAAGATGGTTACCACCTGTGAAATCTAATTCATTATGCATGCATTCTTCTAAGATACACTTGTAGGAATAAGATCGCTGAACAATAGATATTCTACTGTTTCCTCTCCGAACTAATATGCTAAAACCTTAACATGGGTCTCTGGGAAGTAATTAGGTTTGGATGGTTTTTTGAGGGAGAGTCTCCAGGATGCGATTGCTACACTTATAAAGGAAAAACCAAAACTCCATTCTCTGGTTCTATCTCGGTATTGTGTTTGTCTGCCTGGATCTCTGTCCCTGTCTCTGTCTCTGTCTCTGTCTGTCTCTGTCTCTCTCTGTTTCTGTCTCTCTCTGTCTCTGTCTCTCTGTGTCTGTCTGTCTGTCCCTCTCTCTTTCTCTCCCTCCCTTTCTGCCCTCTTCCCCCCATTTCAGCATACAAGGAAAGACTGCCTTTTACTAACAAGGTACACCATACTTGAGCAAACTCCTGTCTCATGCTTCATAACTTCCATGAATATGAAAAATATCTTGTTATTTTTGACCCACCAGATGTCAGGATTTCTGTTAAAACAGTCCTGATTGGGACAACAGTGCGTATTTTCAACAACACTTTTCTCATGAAAAAGTTCCATTTTTCCCCACAAACACTTCTGAATGCGGCACTTTCTTTCCAGATCCTGAGATAGTTTTAAACTTTAATTTTTGCAAATGCCATTTTTACATTGTAAGTTGTTGTTGTTCTTTTGGTCAGTAGGGAGGCTTGAACTGAAGGCCTGGGAGCTGTCTCTGAGTTTTTTTGCTCACGGCTAGCGCTCTACCACTTTGAGCCCCAGCGCCAATTCAGGTTTTCTGGTGGTTATTGGAGATAAGAGTCTCGTGGGGACTTGCCCAGGCTGTCTTTGAACCGTGATCCTCAGATCTCAGCCTCCTGAGTAGCTAGGATGACAGGTGTGAGCCACTGGCTCCTGGCTTATCATTTTAATTTTCTTTTTGCAGTCTGAGGAAATTTTCACAAGTGTGTGGCTCTCGGGCATTTCCTCTCGTTTATTTATATATTTATATTTTTACTTGTCTTGTAAGGTCTTAATAGCAAGGTTATTTTTCTTCAATACTTTGCAGAAACCAACTCTTTCTACAGAGGCCAAATCTCATCTCTCTGACTCTAGGACTCCTGTGGTTTTAAAGACTTTTTGTGTCAATTTTGCTAAGCTTTTTTTAAAAGAAATTTATTTTATCCATATTTTCTAAAGTATGGCATCCTGCTAAAATCTTTTCACTGTTCCCAAAATGTCTTAGGTTGTTCCTTTTTACTCTCACCATAGTCCTTTGTTCCTTCTCTGTTTCTCTCTTAATTAATCTTCCTAGAATCACAACCATTCTACTTAAGTTGTCAATAGAACCTAGTGATCAGCTTCATTGGTACTTGGTCTGTTATGGACTTTTTCATTTGCTTTTGCTGTTTTTATTATTTGCTCATTTAACCCAGTGGAGCTTGTGGGGGAACTCTGTCATGTTATTCAATCTGTGCCTGGTCTTCTGGAGTTTTACTAGATTTTCATATTGTTCATTTCAGAATATTTCCTAATTCCCACTGTGATTCCTTCATTTCCTCCACTAAAGGAGATTTACTAAGTCACAAATCCACTATAGCTTCCAGTTATTTACTAGTTCTTTCTCTTGTTGCATTGAGGTGGGTATTTTGAGATTTATCAGGATGTATGTGATCACCTAATATAATTTATTTTTAACATATTGTATGTATTCCTACAATATTGTTGGGTACAATATCCTTTGTGTATAAATCAGGTCAATTATTCTATGACCTTTCAAATTTTTATGTCCTTATAAATTTTTCTTCTTTTTCCCATCAATTCCCATGTGAGGAATGCTAAAGTCTCTCATAGATCTGTGACCTCATTGACGAGTTGCTCCACATTGAAAATCGTCACACACTTCTTACTAGAAGAACTTTTGTCACTGCAAAGCGATTTTTCTTGTAATCCCTGCCCGTGCTTTATACACTGAGTTCTTCTTTGCTTAGTGGTATTATAATAACGTCTACTTTACTGCGACAGTTTGTGCATGGATACTCCTATTCCATTATCTCACTAGACATCAACTGTAAGTTGTTTTAACGTTGTTCTGTGGATTTCCTTTGAAAACCATCTGCTTGCTTGAGTGCTGGTACTGGGGCTTGAACTCAGGACCTCACACTGCCAGGCGGCATGCGACCATGTGATCCGAATCTGTGGAATAAAATTCATCGGTGTGACTTAAAAATCTGACGTTCAATTAAATCCCCTCTCCTGATCTTTTTGGAGTTGGCTAGCTTTTAGTATTTAATCTTGGAATGTTTATCTCTGTTCTGCTTCTATAACCTCAGCATTCACACAAGCTGTCTGAGCCCATTTGAGTTGGGACAACATGCCATCAGCTTGGTACCTGGCTAACCATGGACCATTGTTTTTTTTGTTGGTTTTTTTTTTTTTTTCGTGTAGTTTTTAGTTCTTGAGGCTGTAGAGTCCAGAACCAGTGTGACAACAGATTTGATGTCAAGTTTGTAGATAATCCCTTCTGCTCTGGTCCTCGTGTGTGTGTGTGTGTGTGTGTGTGTGTGTGTGTGTGTGTGTGTGTGTGTGTGTGTGTGTGTGTAGGCAGGGCCGGCATTTTGTTCCAAAGCGGCCCCTTCACCCATGTTTCACGTGGTTTCTATATTCTTCCTGTACTTCAGTTGGACATTTTCTTTTTACATCCAGCTTTCTTCAAGTGCATCAAATTTCCCGTGGCATGCACCTGACTCGAGTCGTCATGTATCTAGTCACACGTTTATGGTGTGGCTTTCGGGTAGCACATGAATGTCGAATCTGGATGGCATTACCTTCTTCACATTGTTCCTGAGGTTCCTCCAGCCCACAGACATCTTGATAACGCGACCCGAATGGACCTGGAGCTGCACCATCCTGTCGACTGACGTTCATCGAAGCACGCCACACATCCCAGCAGCGATTCCAAGCTTAGTTTGTTTTATTTTCCTTATTCATAGATTGCCAAGGACCTCCTCCCAAAAAAACCACAGAGGTCCTGTCGGGTTCCTGGCCTGAGCAAACCTACCCGGAGGGCAAGCAGGCCGTCTACAAATGCCGGCCGGGGTACCGGACTCTGGGCACGATCCAGATGGTGTGCAGGAGTGGAGAATGGGTGTCTGTGAACCCAAACCGGGTCTGTCGGAGTAAGTGCTCATTGCTCCTTTCTAAACACCATGAAACCGCTCCTTATGAGAATGCTAAGTATTCAGCAGGACACCCTCCGGGCTGAGTGACACCAGCCGTACAAAACACAGCATGGTCACTGGGATCTCACCGCTGCTATTGGGCGGTTACCCTCTCACTCACACCCCTGCCTTCTCGTGGCCGCAGCTCTCCCGTCCCCTCCCTGCCCTCGGGTGGCTTGACTCATTCTGCACGTCGCGATTCTGACCTCCATGCCTGCCTGCAGCCACCCTTTCTCCCTCCAGTCACATCAGTATTTGTAAAGAGAGCGCTCGTTCTACAAATGCATTTTCCTATTTATTTATAAAGTGTATTTACATATCTATCTTTCTATCTCGGTGCCAGTATGAAGGCTGGACTCCGAGTCTTGTGCTCACTTAGCTCTTTCACTCAAGACCCTTGAGCCACACCTCCACGTTCAGCTTTTTGCTTGTTCTTTGGACCTGAGACTTCCCTGCCCTGGCTGGTTTTGAACCATGATCTCCAGAGGCCAGCCTCCAGAGTAGCTAAGATGACAGGTGTTGAGACATTGGTGCGGGGCAATCCTATACAGCGTTTGATTGTAACGCGTGGATCTTTTCAGCAGGAGGAGGACAGTGTTGCCATTTGCAGTGTCCTTGTCCCACCGCCATCCTGTGATGTAGTTGGAACATCCCTGTCCCCAGCTCTGTGTCACCCTCTTGCATGTGGTGTGCTTGTTTCTCCACCTTAGAGAGACCCTGCGGACATCCGGGGGACATGCCCTTTGGCTCCTTCCAGCTCACCGTGGGAAGCGAGTTTGAATTCGGTGCCAGGGTGGTTTACACCTGTGACGAAGGGTATGTACGCAGCGTGAGAAGGTTTGGACTCCAAGCTGTAAACAGCTCTACTGATCTGTATTTTAAGGTGACGTGATGTGTTCCCCTAGTTCTACTTAAAAACAACAGCCCAGCACACATGAAGCATGAAGAATTCAGCAGTGGCCTGGAGGGTCTCACTTGGATGCCATTTTGCCTCCTTCACATTGAGAAATTAAAATGAGTTTAGTTCCCCTGGTCAGTATTCGCCTAGCTCAGCATTCCGACGAAAGGCTTTACCACACTCTGCGAGGTAAAGAGCACAGGAATTCCGCACGGCTGGTGGAAATTATAATACAAGGACACCTACCTCGGAGACCCCTCGTAGAGTGAAGGGCGCATGCACCTTACCTGTGAGTCCAGTGATGGCAGGGGCCTGGTGGGTAAGTGACGAGGTAGACCAAAATGCTTTCCTCCCACAATTGCTCGCTCCTGCATCCCGACCAGCCATGGGGGCTTCGAGGCTGATCTCCCGACTGGACTGCCTCAGTATTCTTCTCCAGACCACAAGTCATTATCATTCTGGAGGCAAAGTTATATAGGGTAAAGCCAGGATAAGGTCGTTCTGATTTTACACTACACCAAGGTAGCTAGGATCAAGAGATTGCAAGTGGAGGCTTATAATTCTTCCCCTGACTACATCTTGACTTGAGACATTAAGACATTAAAATACAATAGCCGAGAGCTGAGGTTGTAGAGTGAGCCCCCATTCCCAAACTCCAACGCTCAACATCTACCTGTATTTCTTGACGTAGTGCTTCATTTCCATTCCCTGTGTTACAAAAGCAGAAGCTTATGACGTGTACCATTGGGATGGTGGCAGAATCAATACAGCCACACGCAAAGTCTTTAGACAAGATCCTGGGATATGGATAAACACTTTATGAAGACTCATGCTTATGAATCTAGCCTCTCATTGCTCACTATCCAAGGGAGAATTTTTTAAACATGCATTTGTTAAAAAAGTCCAACTTTCAAAAGTCCAACTTGCATTACTGCTGACCTCATTACACACATCCAAATAGATTGATTCCCGTTGGGCCTAATTCACTCCATTCTTCATCTGTGAAATCTCTCTTCTTGGAAGTGGCATTATGGCTCAAAGTGGTAGAACCCTAGCCTGAACAAAAGGAGCTCAGGGACAGCACCTCGGTCCTGAGTTCAAGCCCCATTGACTGACCAGAAAAAAGAATAAGAAGAAAAAGAAAAAAAGGAGGGGGGACTTAATTCATTCTGCATAATATTAATCAGAAAAAAAATCTCTCCTTCCAAGAGAGTCTGCTAACTTTCAGGTTTCACCTCTGTCCTGGCAAAAACAAAATACATATACTTCTGTCTTTAATTCTGCCAGTGTCAGGAATTCATATCTAAAACTTAGCGACAAAATCAGCTGCCTACCTTCCTCTGACCCAATTCTCCTTTAATGCCCTTCATCGTGTATAAATTAGGGGCGAATGCTGATACACCCCACTATGAACCTGTCTCAACAATCAGCTTCCACCTCAATTGAACTCTACTAGAGAAATCACTGACAATTATCAACAAAAACAAAAGTCCTCAGATCGTCCAGGATCAGACCTAGTGAATGGTATTTGGAAGCTTGGCTGAGGGGAGGTTTTTGCCTCTCTGAAGAAAGGTGAATCTTTCATCCAGCTGTGGAATGAGGGGATGTTGACTCTGAGAATCTCTCTCTGTTGGAAAGGGTGTATTTGGCTTCACAGGGGAGCTCAGGAACTGCCTGGGTAACCTGTGGTTTCATTTCCTCTGCACGAGGCATGGAGAAAATGCTTCACTTAAAACGGAGAAAATATACTTTTTTTTTTAAGAAAGAAGAACAATCCAAGGAAGATAAAGCATGTTGTGAGGGAGAAAGTTTGTTTCACTTGTGTGATGAGCAGAAGAATCCTTATTTGTAGATGAAGGGGATGAATATCCATGTGGAGATATTTAGTGGCCTTGTAGCCTTTTAAAGAAAGAAGAAAGAAAAGAGAAGGAAAAGGAAAAAGAGGACAAAGAGTAAAGAAGAAATTAAGGAAGGAAGGAAGGAAGGAAAGAATGAAGGAAGGAAGGCAGGAGGGAAGGAGGGAGGAGGGAAGGAAGCAAGGAAGGAAGCAAGGAAGGAAGGAAAGAAGGAAGGAAGGAGGGAAGGAAGGAAGGAGGGAAGGAAGGAAAGAATGAAGGAAGGAAGGCAGGAGGGAAGGAGGGAGGAGGGAAGGAGGGAGGAGGGAAGGAGGGAGGAGGGAAGGAAGCAAGGAAGGAAGGAAGGAAGGAAGGAGGGAAGAAAGGAAGGAACGAATGAATGAACGAATGATGGGTAAAAGGAAGAGAGGAATGGAGGGAGGGTAAAAAGCAGGAAAGGATGGAGGCAAGGGGGAAGAGAAATGAATGAAGAAAGATAAAAGTAGGAAAACATACATTCGTTATTATCTTTCCATGGAGTGGAGCTCCTACATAATACTCAGAATGGCATTGAGTCTAGGACCGCACAGAAACACCGCTGCACAATAGTATCTGACCATTTTGCTACTTGGGTTTCCAGGTATCAGTTGATAGGTGAAACTAATTTCCGTGACTGTGAAGCAGACGGATGGTCCAATGATGTTCCTACATGTGAAAGTAAGTATAAAACCCATTCACAATGATCTTGAAACACCCGAATTACCTAAGATTTTTTTTAATGGTTCACATTAAAATATCCTTGAGGCCTGTGATTAAATATTTCTCATTCAAACTATTTTTATGATTTCTAGTAGAGAACGGAGAACTTGGTCACTTTATCACTGCATTATTTTGTGTCTTAATATACCCAATATGGGTGCTGAAAAGGTAGCTCGGTAGTAGAGTGCTTTAAGTCTAAGGGACGAGGTTCATTCCCCATCACCCTCCTCATTCCCCTAAATCCCATAATCTACCTGGCACCAATATATCCTGATGCATTCAGAAAACCCTTAGTTGGTATGAGGAAAGCTTCTGGCTTCTCAGCACTGGAAATACACACATGGCATCACTTGCCTAAAGCGGATCAGACTTTCTGCTTCGGTAATGAAGGACAGCCCACGCAGGGACACCCAAATACAGGAGCCTCAACTGGAACACAGAACATGACTTAAATGTCTCTCCTGAACTGACCGCCAGCTGTCGGTGAGGAAGCGTCTCCTGTGGTTATCTTTCTACTGAGGAAAAGGTCAGGAATTACTAGAGAGAATTACTGTGGAGAGAAGAGACAGAACGAGAACATGTAGGTTCCGCTTCCTAGGTTTCAAACACCAATTTGAATAACAGGTCTTACTTTGATGGTGCGGGGGAGAAAGTGGGAGAGACAGAGACAGAGAGAGACACAGAGAGAAAGGTGTGCAACTATCTACTTGATTATCCAAAGATTCTTCATCTGTGGAAATAAGAGGAAGATGATTGAGGCAATAGCTCCATCAAACTCACCTCTGCTTGTTTCTTTAGAAAACTGAGACTTTGGGCTACTAAAAAAAAAAAAATCCATTCAATCAATGTTTGGGAGGCAGTTGTGCAGAGAAACAGCTCTAGAATTCCAATTTTAACAGACATCCAGGGTAATTCTATAGTACAATAAAGTTTGAACACCCTAGCTGTGCAAAAACAAAATTTTTTTTAACTAAAATCAAAAGAAGCCCTCGGGCTGGGAAGTTGGCTCAGTGGTAGAGCACTTGCCTTGCATGCCTGTGGCCCTGGGTTCAATTCCTCAGCACCACATAAGCAGAAAGAAAAAAGCCGGAAGTGGCGCTGTGGCTCAAGTGGTAGAGTGCTAGCCTTGAGCTGAAGAGCTGAGGGACAGTGCCCAGGCCCAGAGTTCAGGCTCCATGACCAGACCCCCCCCAAAAAAAGAAGCCCTCAAATTATTTTTGAATGAGATGAAAAGTAAACTATAGATAATTCCTCTATTAAACTATGTATCATAAAATTTCCTTTTACAGATATTATGATACAGTGTCATCTTTTTCTGAAGCACACGTGGAAAGTTTGTACTTTATTATCCCAAGATTCTTATTTCTAAATTCTGGGAGACATCACAAAAACATAACCTAACATCCTAAGGACTAACTTTCTTGGGCCATCCCATACAAAAGAATCAGAGGGACATTTTATTTTGGGGTTGCTGAGTCATTTAGAAGCAGAATCTCTTACAGCCTACCCTGGCTGATGCCCATGTTCTTTAAGTGCCGTGAGAAAGCACTGTGTTTCTTTGCAGCTGTGAAGTGTTTGCCGCTCACAGAGCCCAAGAACGGGAGGATTATCACCAGTGGGATGGAGGTGGACCAGGAGTACTATTTTGGACAAGTGATCCAGTTTGAATGCAACGCGGGCTTCAGAAGAGAGGGTCCCAAGGAGGTCCACTGCGCGGAGGACGGCCGCTGGAGCAGCGAGAAGCCGGCCTGTGTGGGTGAGATTCGGCTGCTCAGGGCTCATGGCGCGCATGTTTAGCTTTTCTTAGGATAATAGATGTTTCAAAGCAAGTGTCAACTCGAAAGAGCACAACGAATTCTAAGTGTTTGTGAAATACGTACTCTTTTAAATTCAAGACTTTTGGGAGGTTTTTTGTTTTTTTGTTTTTGCAAAGGTCATCTTATTTTATCTGGAGAATAGGTAGATAGCTGGGCATCAGTGGCTCGCGCCTGCAATCCTAGCCTCTCAGGAGGCTGAGATCTGAGGATCACAGTTCAAAGCCAGCCTGGGTGGCACAAGTGGTAGAGTGCTAGCCCTGAGCACAAAAACTCAGGGGCAGTACCTGGGCCCTGAATTCAAGCCCTAGGAGAGCAACACGTGTACACACACACACACACACACATGAATAAATATATGATTAATGTTCTCTTATCACTTCTACTTTACAATTGAACAAACCGTGTTATGCAGTTGAATCATTTTCCCTGAATTACTATGACCATAAGGGGTCCAGTGAAAATCAAACCTGAAGTCAGATGCCAGTAGCTCACACATAATCCTAACTCCTCAAGAAGCTAAGAGCTCGAGTATCATAGTTCAAGGCCAGCATGGGCAGAAAATCAGCAAGATAAGATTCTATCTCCAAAATAACCAGCAAAAAGCTAGGCTGGAGGCATGGCTAAAGTGGTATTGCTACAACCCAGCAAGCAAACTAAGCAACTATGAGTCCCTGAGTTCGAGGCCCACTACTGGCCAAAATATAAATAGGTTCCAACCTAGGTCATTACACAATATATTCTCACTATAAGTACACTGAAGTTGGCTCCTGTCAGATGAATTTCAGAATTTCTCTGACACGTTGTAATATTGACCCCAGAATATATTCATCTCCATGATTTTGACAGTGATTGATTAGGCAGGATGATATTATATTTTTGAACATCTCTAGGAAGTGAATCATTTAGTTTTGTTTCATGCTATAAGTTTAACATAAATGAGTCCACTAAATAATTTTCTGTCTTTCTGGAAATCTCTATATTAAACTCCAGGTCAAGATTTCTTTAATGAATGTTTTTGGTTCTGCTATTGCTGACTTACCCATCATGATTGATGGATACATTGGGCTTTTGTACCAAACATTGTGGGCAACTAGTTAGTCTAGCAGGTTATGTTATGTTCTGTTAATTTGAGTAGACATTTCTGTCCTGTTCATTTGTTGACATCTCTCAGTCTGACACTAAAAATACAGAGTTCTCTCATTAAGAATAGGCTAGCATTTTATTCAGTGTAGCAAATTTTGTAGACTTCAGCCATTTATGGAGGCATTTGCAACTCTGCAGCTAGCTTTCTGTAATCCGTGGGATTCTCCTGGAATTGCTGCTGCTTCAGGCAAGTCCTCGGGAAGAAGGGGAGATGGATTTTAAGTGAAGAGGACAAGGGAAGGGGTAAGAACTCATGGGGAGGATAGGCATGGCTGTAGCTTGCAGAGTACACGGCTCCCTGGGGCTGGTCTGCTGCCCCTGATCCCTGGCCAGTGACCTGTCAGAGTAGGACTGAGGACCAGATAGCTTCTGCCCTGAAGGGCTGAATGCACCAGGCTTATGCACTGGGCTCTGCTTCTGTCTGATTTGGGAATCAATTCAGGATTTCAAGCAGGGCAAGAGATGGCCCCTTGGAAGTTCTCTAAGTTATACACTAGGAGAATGGATGAGAAAAAGAGAAGATAATTTGGGAGGAAAGGGAGTTATCATTGTTATAACCCTAGGGAGAAAAAAAAAAAAACATTAGAAAGAAGTCCTGCCAAAGCTGATGGCCAGCTTGTTTTATTGGGTTGGGGCGCTGAAGACACAAACAAAAAACAACTTTACTTTCTTCCTTCCTTCCTTCCCTCCTTTTCTTTCTTTCCTTTTTTCTTTCTTTCTTTCACTAGTACTGAACCCAGGGCCTTAACTATTTTTATTCTACCACAGCGCTCTACCACTAATCAACACCTCCAATTCTAGCTTTTTTGGTGGTTCATCAGAAATAAGAGCCTTTCTACCTGGGCTAGTTTCTAACTGCCATCCTTAGATCTCAGCCTACAAAACGGCTAAGGTTCCAGGCATGAGTCACCTTTGTTGAAGGTGATTGGATGAAACTGTAAATCCCAGCACACTGCTCTGCATTTAATCTCATACACACATCTGATGACTAACCGGCTGCCAATTTATTTTAGGAGGACTGATTTGCCATTAAGCAAAATAAAATTAGAAACAACTTTAATGAGAATTTTAACTTCTTTCCAAAGTGAAAGTTCAGAACCACAGATAAATCATCCATCAGACAGTCAAGTCCAAACCTCTTTTCACCTGGTCAGCTGATTCACCTGAGTGGAAACACCGTTTCTGACTTTATGTAAATATGATTTACCCACAAGCTTCTTAATTCCTAATAAACACTTCAGAATGAATCCCTTGCATTTAGAAATATCCTGCACGTTGCCAGAAATTCAAAATGGATACCCTCTGTCCACGGGGAGAATTTTTAAGGAGAATGAACGATTTCAGTATAAATGTCACCCCGGGTTTGATTACACGGAAAGAGGAGATGCTGTGTGCACGGCATCCGGCTGGAATCCACAGCCCTCCTGTGAAGGTACGTCACCACAGTCCTGCGCTCTGTGTGTGTGTGTGTGTCCTGGGTTAGCAGCCAGAGCCAGAGCTCTAGCACTGAGCTACACACCCCTCCCCAATTATCTCCATTAATATAATCCTTTTAATTCAGCAATTTATTATTGTCAGAACTAGAGGGCCATAATTGTGTAGGGACTCACTATTATTTTTTTTAAAAAAACACACAACAGTGTAGCCCAGCATCTCCAGCGTGCAAGGTTCCTTTTGAGACCATCTGGGATGAATTTTTCACTCGCCACATCTCTGGGGGACAGAGGCAGCCCTGTCACGGGTTTCCGAATGCCCCCGACTCGATAATTCTCCAAACACTGACCCGAGAAGAAAGCTTTAAAAAGAAATTGTATTCCGGTGAGGTGAGAAAACCCGTATTGCGGGGAAGGAAGTGGAGGTTTTCGCTATCAGGCTGCTACCGATGACCAGTCAGCAGCCACTGCAGAACACAGCCGGACTGTGCTGGTGTCCTCGCCATGGGAGCCGGCAGAGCTGGGAGCGAGTTCCAGGTTCCAGCTGGACTCTCTGCCCCACAGGAACACTGTGTGCTGCGCAGCCGCCTCATTTTAACAGGGGAACTCTCACACTATTCTGACCTAGAAGTTATACACAAAGAATTTCAGAAATCATGCTAGAAGAAGGATAGCAATAATAATAATAATGATAATCAAGACTGGTTTCAATAGGCATTCAATCTCTTTCCAATGGGTTAAAGTTTAATGAAATATACTTTATATTAATTAGAGTAATATAGTTTAACCTATAATATGCTAATATGTTAATATAATGTTATATGCAGGTAATAGTGTAAAATAATGTCAATACAATAACACATACTATGTTAATATGATATTTGCATTAACTGGAGTATATTAATAGAGTTTCATGTTGACAAAAGCACTCTTCTTTCTGTACTTCAGCTAATATTTTGCAAATGCACCTTGTTTTCTTGTACTGCAAATATATAGACCTTAGTTTCTTGGCCTGTGTATAATTCAAATTCACCACTATATCTAAATTTATAAGAAGCAGAACAGTCGATAATAAAACAAAACATGAGTAAGATCATCAAGGAGGCGCTAGTTCAGTTGTCTTCCATGTTCACGTTAGAGGTCAAGCCGGAGGCCTGGCTGAAGTGGTAGAGAGGCGCCAAGGGAGCAAGCAGAGCTAGCACAAGGCCAAGAGTTCAAATCTTCCGCTGCCAAAAGAAACAGAGTCATCTTAAGTGAATTACCAGAGCCTTGCCCACTAGATTCCTAAAGGGCAGTCTCCGGCAGGTCATTTGCACTCAGAGTGGCTAAGTGTGTTCAACGAAGTTGCTTGGCTTCTCTGGGCAACAGAGGCTCACACCTAGAGTCCTGGCTACTCAAGAGACTGAGATCCAAAGGACTGTGGTTCTAAAGCAGTCCATGCCTAGACTTTCTAAATCTCCAATTAACCAACAAAACGTTAGACTGGAGGTGTGGCTCCAAGTGGTAGAATACCACAGTAAGCAAGAAATATGAGCAAGAGCACAAGGCCCTGAGTTCGAGCTCTAGTAGTGGCTTAAGGGATCCATCTTGAAGCATATAAAACTCCTTTCACTCATTTTCCTGTCGTTTCGTGCAGTGCTGAGGACCGATCAATGACGGTCATGTCTTCCGTCGTGATATACGTAATCAAGTTTCATGGGCGGCCACTTCTACCTCATTCACGTAGCTTTCTTTTGCAGAAACGACGTGCAAGCCTCCTTACATTCCAAATGGCGTCTACTCACCTCACAGGATTAAACACAGAACTGAAGATGAAGTCAGATACCAATGCAACGATGGATTTTACCCCTCCACCCGGGCAAACGTGGTGAAATGCACCAGCACCGGGTGGGTGCCCGCACCCCGGTGCATCTGTAAGTTCCACTGGTTCTGGAATACTTTTCCTCTGAGTCTGCTTCCTTTCAAGTGTACAGAAGCAGAGATGTAATAAAATAAAAACGAACTCTCTGATGCTGTGTATGTGAAGTAGAGAAGGGGGGGGGCAGCGTTCCTTGCTTTGCGGAATAGCTGACAGTAAGCAGTAACAAGACCGCATGAGCCTGCTTTCCATTGCTGGTCACTCCAAATGAAATGTGTGTCCATAAACATCCGTTTCTCCAATTAAGAAAATGCTCCCAATATCTGAATTGGAAGCACTGGGGAGGAAGATGGCCACTCCATGCTCTGTGGTGCTGGGGATTTGAACTCAGGGCTTCCCAGACAAGGCAAGAACAATACCACTGACCATGCCACCATCCCTCCTAGGTAATACTTTTAGGTTTATACTTAACATATTATTCATTGTGCTACTTACACATTTCTCCCCAAAACAAGACCCTATATATATTCTCTGTACACAGTCCTTGTTAGCTCACAGCTTCTCTAGGCCAGGCATTGGGGGATGGCTTGGGTGAGGCCTGGTGAGATGGAATGCTTGCTTGGAGCTCCGCCCAGGATGCTGACATAGGCTGTTGTGGGCTGAAGTCTCGGCTGGGCTGTGAGATCCGTTTCCAACATGGCTCCTCACAGAGGTCTCGGTGGAGGCCTCCCCCTGGGCTATTTCACGAAGGCTCACTTCTTCAGAGCTGCTGCTCAGAGCCATTCCTTCCACCATGTCTGTTCTTTAGAAGTGAAACATCTTCCCAACCTACAACCCACACTGAATGTATACGCAGGAAAGGAGGGAAAGTAAATTCTGTTAGGAGGGAGGCAAAAACTATGGGCTTTCAAAGTTCTTGAACCTCTTACACTTGAATCAGGATGATCGCATTTCTGTGAGGCATCCATCCCAGCCCTTTGTTGTTTCCATCTGTCTCCATGATTGAATTCCTCTTTATCCACCAGAACATCATAAACACGTCCCCTACTTACATTGGCTCTATAATAAAGGAAAAACTTAATGCTACAATGGATTGTTCAATGGCCTTTAGTTACTCAGCTTTCTGTCTCTGTCCCCAAATGCCTAAAATATGTAGTTTAGGGCATGCCCACAATGCACCTGCACTCCCAGCTACTCAGGAGGCTGAAGCAGAAGGATCACAAGTTTGAGTTGAGCTAAGTCTCATCTCAACACAAAACAATGGCTAAAGGGTTGGGGGTATGACGAGTTAGTAAAGGTGTACCCAGTCATACATACCCACAAAAATACATGAATACTTAAACAAGTGAGTAAATAACTAAATGAGACAGTGGGGAAGTATCTGTTAAAGGAAATAAGATACAAGAAAGTAGACAGAGAAGACTCAGTCTCTAGTGTTTGTTAAACAAAGACATTGAGATCAACATGAATTCCAAACGCGCAATCCACATCACAAGGGTGTACAAACTCTTGAAAAAAGAATCTGGAATCAAACTAGAAAGAAAATGGATGCCTCCACTTCTAAAAATCTTTCATATAATTGTGTACATGTATGGAGGGAAAGGAGAAATTGTGTAAACACATTCCATAATGTTTCTAGATAGAATTATTCTGCATAAGAACAAAGGAATGCTATTCTGGCATAAAAAATACAAAGCATTTCTAAATAATCTCGTGAAAAGAGCACAGTTGAAGAAAATATTATGTGTGCAGAATGCAACACACAATATTGGGTTTCAATATAGACTCAGAATCACTCAGGAAATTATCTGATGCCTCAACTTTTAAAGATATTTTATAGCATTAAAAATACGTCATTTTTTTCTGGGCTTGGAAGGTGGCTCAGTGGTAGAGTGCTTGCCTTGCATGCATGAGGCCCTAGGTTCAATTCCGCAACATCACGTAAGCAGAAAAATCTGAAAGTGGCGCTGTGACTCAAGTGGTAGAGCGCTCGCCTTGAGCTGAAGAGCTGAGGGACAGCGCCCAGGCCCAGGGTTCAGGCCCAACAATCAACAACAACAACAACAAAAAAGTCATTTTCCAATTAAATCTAGAATTACACAGCATCATAATTTTAAACATGTGGAATTAACAAGTGTTCACAGGACCTTTGCATGGTGACCTGCATATATCATTTCAACTTCATTAGCAAACTAACTTCCCTTGGCCTAGAAACTTCCATGCTCTGTGTGTAATTGTGTCGATGATAGGAAATAACTCATGGATGAAAGGATTCGTCTAGGATATGATCTGGTCGATCTACTGAGTTTTTCTTTCTTGTTTTCTATTGCAAGTGAAACCTTGTGACTTTCCAAAAATAAATCATGGCAATCTATATGACAAAGAGCGGTATAAACCATACTTTCCAGTGCCCATAGGATCATCTTTCAATTACTTCTGTGACAGAGGTTTTGTGGCGTCACCATCACACTCCTACTGGAATTCTATTTCTTGCACAGCAGAAGGATGGACACCAGAAGTGCCATGCCTCAGTATGTAAACACCTCTACAATCATGTAATCCTTTCAGGGAGAGCAGAGAGGATGCATATGTATTTAAAAGAAGTCTAACTAGGCATCCATGGCTCACACCCATAATCCTAATTACTCAGAAGGCTGAGAGCTGAGATTCAGGAAAAGTCCATGAGACTTTTTTTCTCCAATTAACCACCAAAAAGCTAGAAGTAAAAATGTGACTCAAGCAGTAGAGCTCCATTCTGGAGGACAATGCCAAGAGAGGATGAGAGGCCCTGAATTCAAGTCTCATCCAGTATTGGAAAATACACCAAACAGTATGCAGGACTTAATTCAGTTGCACAGGCCAGGCATGGTGGTACATGCTCGTAATGAGGACATTGAGACAGGGTGAGTTTGCAAGCAGGCCAGACCACCTAACAAGACCCTGTCTTTAAAACAGGGAAGGGAAAGAAAGAGCAGTGGGAGAAAAAGAATCCATTTTTGTCTTTCATAAGGAAGAATACTTTCATGACTATCCTGTGAAAAATAAAGAAAAAGCTTCACAAGAATACTCCTTTTATCACTGACATATGTTTTAATCAATAGGAGCTAGAGATAAAGAAATTGTATTTGGAGGAAGTGGCGCTGTGGCTCAAGTGGTAGAGCGCTCGCCTTGAGCTGAAGAGCTGAGGGACAGTGCCCAGGCCCTGAGTTCAGGTCCCATGACCGACCCTCCCACCCCCCCCCAAAAAAAAGAAAGAAGAAGTATTTGAAAACAAATATTTGGCAGCACTTTTAGTTTTTCTTTTCTCCCTTTTCTCCTCCTCCTCCTCCTCTTCTTCTTCTTCTTCTTCTTCTTCTTCTTCTTCTTCTTCTTCTTCTTCTTCTTCTTCTTCTTCTTCTTCTTCTTCTTCTGTGTGTGTGTGTGT
>NW_012267251.1:4830968-4848402 GCF_000151885.1 Dipodomys ordii
GTCCCTCAGCTCTTCAGCTCAAGGTGAGCGCTCTACCACTTGAGCTACAGCGCCACTTCTGGTTTTCTGGTGGTTTATTGGAGATAGGAGTCTCAAGGTCTCTCCTGCCCAGGCTGGCTTTGAATCGCAATCCTCAGATCTCAGCCTCCTGAGTAACTAGGATTACAGGCGTGAGCCACCGGTGCCCAGCTGTCTCCATTTCTTGGAGCCCTTTGTGACTGTATTTCTTGGTGCTTGGCATTGGACACTTGTTTTAAATTTTGTTCCTTAGACCAAATTTGATTATTTTGGTCCTTCACATATTTTATGAACAGTGTCTTAGGGGAAAGTCGTTTATCCAGAGTAGAATGGCCCTTTCTAGGTAGGCGAAAGGATCTTTCTACTCTTATCAACACCCCCCGGGTGTCCTGAAACTCTTGGCCTAGCTGTTCTGTAGGATGGTTTTCCTCTGGCAGCCTTTCTTGTAGCCTAGAATCCTGGAGTTTCATCCTACCCTACCTCCCGGCAACATTCACCCAGAAAATCAGAGGATTGCTGTCCCCAGTCCTCCAGCCCTCACACTCTGTGTTTTCCCTTCTCTGACTTTCTAGCAAATTCTAGTAAGCATCGGTCTCTTTGATAACACCGACTTTTGTTTTTCGACTCAATAAAACTGCCACTTTCTGCTTCCGTTCTTTCCCTATGTAATGTTTTCTGGAAAATCCTTCCTAACATAAAATCCTGTTGTCTTCTCATCCGTCCTTTCCTCTCTGGAATTACAGCCCAGGTGTTACTTGCATTCCAACATCTGGCTAAAGCTATCTGCAAAATCTACCACAGTTTCCTCCTTGTTTTGGTTGGACTTTTGTAATTTTTCATTATTCCTGCTGACATTTTAATGCATTTCTTTATAAAAATCAATTCATCCTTTATTAACTGTCCCTCTTGTTTGTTTTCTCTTTGATCCCTACCCATGATTTTATGATTCTTTTTCAGATTTTATACTCATCTTTGGGTCTGGTTGTTTTTGTCTAATTTCTTAAAGTAACAACAATTGTTCTTCTTTTGTTAAATAGCTTTTTGATGACAAATTCCCATCTCAGCAGAGTAATGTCACCTCCCAATGCTTTTACTAATATTCAATCAAATTATTTAATCTTTTCTCTTGATTTTCTCTTTGACAATGAAGCTGCATTGTGGGAAGAGGCAGTCCAGCGTACAGCTCAGCTGGGTTGCACTGGAGGAATCGCACTTTCCACAGGAAACTCCATGCACCTGTGTGTTTTATGCACAGACTAGTGATGCCATCTTGAGCTTTGATAGATTCTCCAGGATCTTCAAGTGATTCAGGAACCCCAAATGGAGAGAGAAGATGCCTGTGAGATCCAAAATATTTCCAGATTTAAAGCCAGTCCCACACTGGGTGGCGGTGGCTCCCATCTGGAATCCTAGCTACTCAGGAGGCTGAGATCTGAGGATCACGGTTCAAAGCCAACCTTGTCAGGAAAGTCCATGAGGCTCTTATCACCACTAAACTACTAATAAAAATAAAATAAAGTAAAACAAAATGAAAGTGAAGCTGTGGCTCAAGTGGTAGAGCGCTAGCCTTGAGCAAAAGAAGCTCAGAGACAGTACCAGGCCCTGAGTTCAAACCCCACAACCCTCCACCACCACCATCCACCCACCCATAAAAAGGAAAAGTTAGTCCCAGGAAAACAAACAAACATTGCCTATGGATTTCTGGCATGCTTGGGCCTGGGTTCCATTAGACAAACAGACTTCTAGTAACTTCTTGGAAGGGATTGTGAGTCTTAAAAATCTTACCTGGTTATAAAAAAATTCATATAGAATCTTAAGGAAATATCTTTGGAAACTCATAGTTTGCTTTCCTTCTTTCTTCCTTCCTTCCTTTCTCTCTCCTTCTCCTTTCCTTTCTCTGTCTCTCGCTGTCTTTCTTTCCTTCTTTCTTTCTCTTCTTCCTTCCTTCCTTCATCTTTCTTTCCTTTGTTGATCCTGGATTTGAACTCAGGGCCTGGGCACTCTCTCTGAACTTTTGTGCTCAAGGCTGGCACTCTACCACTTGAGCCACAGCTCTACTTCCAGCATTTTTAGTAGTTATTGCAAAGAAGAGTCTCATGGTTGTTACTGCCTGGGCTGGCGTGGAACAGCAATCGTCAGGTTTCAGCCTCCTGAAGAGCTAAGATTACAGGCACAAGCCACAGCCCCTGGGTTTCTGGGACACAATGACCCGTGTTCATACGATTGATCACGTCAGGTTTTCACATACGAATGACTCTTATTCTTTCACCTCATGATTTTATATGTGCGAGTCTTCATAAAACGTTATTAAACATGTGTTTGTCTTTTCCTTGTTCCTTTCCCTTATAGAAACATGCTCAAAATCAGAGATAGAAGTCGTGAATGGGTTTCTGTCCCAGTCAGATTATGTATACAATGTAAATAAACAAACAGAATTCAAGTGCAAGCCAGGATATATCACAGCAGAGGGGGAAACATCGGGAGCAGTGACGTGTCTGCAGCATGGCTGGTCGGCGCAACCTGCTTGCATCAGTGAGTAAACCAGTCCACGGCGATGAGCAGCCCTTAGCATCCACCGAGGGTTAACTTCATTCTCTCTTCAATTTATCGGAAAGAAAAAGAAAAAGACAGTCTTTGAGGAAAGGTGTACATTAGTGTGTTTTTCTCCAGGACTAAGTTTTAGTATCGTGGAATATCAGTACATATTTGCCTTGTTCCTTTAAAGGCATCCATGGTTCAGAAACTAGTGAGACAGCGTGATGTGTAATCCATGCAAGCTCACTTATTTTATCTGAAACCATCGCAGCTGTTAGTGCCTACCTCGCCGTGGCCTGGATGTCCACGTGTTTGTAAAAGTTGTCTTCTTGGTTAAGATATTGGTACATGGTATATAGTTCCAGAGTAATTTAACTTCTGTAATTTACATATTGGATGCCATAAAGTCAATCTACTTTGGCCCTCTTAGAAAACCTACATCAACCTCTAGTTGGAAAACAAGCCATGTTTCTGAACGGCACCTACTTTTTGCTGTGTTAAAAGGTTTTCTGCAATCCTATCTAGAAGAGAATGAAGGCTTTTGTAAGACAGATCTGCTCAGTTTATATTATTTGTCAGAACACCAGTCAGTGCTGCTTTTAAACTGCTGTTTAACACATGTAGGATGAAGTGGCTAATTAAGCTATCCATTCCCGGTGTCTCGCTGTCTCTGTTTCTTCCTTTACATTCAATGCTTATTGCAGGGTCTAGCTACAGAGAAAAGATGATAAAAATGGTCCTCATCCAGAACTTATTTTGTACCAAATTACAATCAATAATCCATCAGGAGACTTTCTTATTGTCCATGAAATCTGTCTTACATAATAAATGCATTGATTTTTTTAAAAAAACTCATTAACCAACTTGTTTCTTTATGTCACAACGGGTAAAGTCTGCTACATTAATAACACAAAATACTGTTATAGCTGCATAAAAATGTGACATTCATTCATATTGGCCTACTTATTTAATTCTGCTTACTTTAATCCTAGTATGGAATAAATGCATGAATATGACTAAATTGAGAATAAAATCAAATGTTTTCCAAGAGTTTAGGTGATATGAAAAATGTTATGTATGAATGTTTTTCATTTCTAGCATTTCATTGTCATTGATAACTAATATAAAATATTGGTAATTAATATATAATTTATGTTACATACAGTATATATAACAATTTTATACTCTATATAATAGCTATATAATAACTCTATAGTAACAGATACTGTCCTTATTTTGTACAGTACTAGTTTGTTAGCATATGCTAATCAATAAGGTCTGTTCTGTTCTTACTCTGAAAATTACTCTGGCCAACCTTCAAAGTCCATCGGGAATGAAATTCTCAATTTTGTTGTATGTTAGAATCTTGTGATAAGCCAGTATTCGAGCATGCCAGCTCCAAAAATAACGCCTCGTGGTTTAAACTCAATGACAAATTGGACTATGAATGTCACGTTGGATATGAAAATAAACATAAAAAAGTCAAAGGTTCCATAGAATGTAAACATGACGGATGGTCAGATACACCTTCTTGCTTTGGTAAGTGCTCTTTGTGTTTTCAGGAATTTTTTTTCCCCCTAAAGATTAAAAAAAAATAGATGTTTATGTGTTCTAGTTTGAGCATTAAAAAATGTCTGGATATATTTGTAAATAATAATAAATTCAAGGCCTTTCTTTTCTGATTGAGTGTAGGCTGTGATTTAACATTTGAATGATGTCTTGAAGGCCAAAGATACTAATGTGCTGCCAAAAGAATTGATTAACCAAGCATGATGGTGCACAGCTCTGGTCTCAGCACTCAGGAGGCTAGGCTAGGATTGTGACTTTGAGGCCAGCCTGGCTATAGAGCGAGTTGCTGTCAAAAAACAAACAAGCAAACAAGCCAATGCAGTGAATGGGTCTCTATGGACCACGGGCAACACGTAGTTCTGGTTGGAGAGTAATTGCTTTTGTTATTCTGAAAGTAGGTAGGCTTTTAAGCGATTGGAAACTGGAAAGTCATCGCCAAGCTCAGGATGCTGTTTCTGCTTTACATCTTTCCCCTTGACAGTTAAATTCTACAGGTCCCAGCACAACTGTTCGCTTTCTAACATTGGTGACTTGTAAAGAAATGAAATAAAAAGCAGTTGAACTGGCAGATTGCCGGTCAGGACAGCGAGTCAGGGCTTCCTTCCTTCTCCTCCTGAGTGAAAGGTAGATTTAGGGGTCTGGGAAACCCAATGTGGATCATTCTGTCAGGGAATGTTTAGGCTTGTCCACTGAGCACCTCCCTCCTTGGTTCATGACAAATATGAAATTCACTTGGGCAATGATTAATTCTGTATTCTTACTAAATCATTTTCCTTTTTATTCTTGCTTTACAAAAAGAAAGAGAATGCAAGATTCCCAAAATGGAAAAATACTTAATAGCTGAGCCCAGGAAAGAAAAATATAAGGTTGGAGATGTGTTGAAATTCTCCTGCCGGCCAAGACGTACAAGAGTTGGGCCGGATTCGGTGCAGTGCTACCACTTCGGGTGGTCTCCACGGGTCCCAGTGTGCAAAGGTGAGTGCGACAGGAGGGCTCAGGTTCTGAGCAGCAGCCTCTTCTCTGCGCTCTGAGATCCCTGTCGTCTCCTGCATGTGCGCCACCTCGTGCCTTCTGAGAACATACCGGAAGGACTCCGGTATTCATGTAGTAAGTGAATCACCAGTTGTTTCTGCAAATACACATTGACACATGCGCACAAGGGAGCTAGGTAGAGAGGTTGCTTGTGTGTCTTTTCAGGGTGCCACACTCCCACTATTAATAGGGAAGAATTCGTACAGCTCGTACCTCATCCCAGGCTTTGTTGAGCCTGCCTAAAAAACTGACTTAGTTCAGCACTGTGTATTAGTGAACCAAAGTAAAATGTATTCATCTGTGATGATACTCTTTCAAAAGAGCATTTATAAAATATGACCTTAGATTATAAAAATTAATATATTTACTTGTGTGTGTGTGTGTTTGCTGACGGGTGTACATGCATCCTGAAAGTATCTAGATTATTCAGCATACCTAAAGCCTCGAATATATTTCTAATGCTATTTCAAAGGAAATAATATGAATCAATTACAGATACATATGAAATACAAATAATATGATTCAGTATTTGATTGCAACACAAATGCAATGCAAATATTCTTTTTAACAAAGCAGGCTGTAATAAATTAAGCGACTAATAGATTCTGAAGAGAAAACAGTTTCATTGCACTGTGTTTTAAAGTTGTAAACTGAAGGATGTAGACATAACTGACTCAGTGCTTCTGTAGAAACGGTCCAGCCCTGTGGTCCCCCACCTGAACTGCTCCACGGGGAAGTGAAGGGACCCCTGGAAGAACAATACGCACACGGCGATGTGGTGGAGTACAACTGCAGCTCTAGATTTCTCATGAAAGGACCAGAGAAGATTCAGTGTGTTGATGGAAAATGGACAACCTTGCCAGTATGCATCGGTAATCATTTTTTTAAAACTATTATTTTTTCTGGGCACCTGTCGTTGTAACTACTCAGGAGGCTGAGCTCTGAGGATCCCAGTTAAAGCCGGCCCTCGAAAATCAATCTTAACAACTTTTCTTTCCCATTCACCAGCAAAAAGCCTGAAGGTGGAGGTGTGGCTCAAGCGGAAGCGTGCCATCCTTGAGTGAAAAAGCCAAGTGGGAGCACGCGGCCCTGAGTTCGAGCCCCAGTAAAAGCCTGTAAGAACAAATCAATAGATAATGTAAGCAAGTCTATATCCACTTAGCACAGACATGACATCTTCATCGTGAAATGTTCGCAGAGGAGCACAGGACGTGCGGAGACATTCCCCAGCTGGACCACGGCTACGCCCAGTCCTGGGAGCCTGGTGCCCCGTATCGCCATGGGGACACGGTGGAGTTCCAGTGCTTAGAAGCCTTCACCATGGTTGGGCCCAAGTCAATCACGTGCATGAGTGGAGCGTGGACCCAGCTTCCCCAGTGTGTCGGTGAGAAGACCCTCTTCCACCCCAGCCCTTTCCGAAGCTGAACTCTGTCTTTTTTGTCTTTTTTTCTTTTTGTTGGTTGTGGGGCTTGAACTCTGGGTCTGGGCGCTGTCCCTCAGCTCTTCAGCTCAAGGCTAGCGCTCTACCACTTGAGCCACAGCGCCACTTCCAGCTTTTTGTCTGCTTATGTGGTGCTGAGGAATCGAACCCAGGGCCTCATGCATGCAAGGCAAGCGCTCTACCACTGAGCCACCTTCCCGGCCCTGAACTCTGTCTTTATAGTCCTGGTATTCTTGAAAATTATTTTTATTCTTATCATTCAATGTATCAGCAGAAGAAAAACTAGAACAACTCTCAGTATAGAATGTTGTATTTCTGCCCGTGATATTCCTATTGTGTACTCATACAAGTATCAAGTTGGATTGAGGTTATAAATTGTGATAGGATTAAACTATGAGTCCCAGTTACCAAGAAATGGTGAATTTTTTCCACCTAAACATCTTTGCTGTTTTCAGGCCTTGGAAAGCCAAAGGACACTGACAAAATGCTCTCTCCTAGGAATCCTTCTTCTCTAGAAACTTCTTTACATTTTTAAAATCATCTTTAAGTAGTTGTACAAAGGAGGCACCGCAGAGCAAAGTGGTTTGTGACCGACATGCCTCTTGGTCAGTGGCTTTACTTCCACATTCTCTTCAACCCGCCCTGCATTCTCTCCCCTGACTCCACCCTTAATTTGTCTACCCCTCTCCTCTAGCCCCACCTCCTCTTGGATGGACCTA
Organism: Dipodomys ordii; assembly: GCF_000151885.1. Classification (NCBI taxonomy): domain Eukaryota; kingdom Metazoa; phylum Chordata; class Mammalia; order Rodentia; family Heteromyidae; genus Dipodomys; species Dipodomys ordii. The sequence goes on from NW_012267251.1 coordinate 4,838,283, forward strand.
TTTTCTGATGTTGATTTTGTTAGCTATTGATCTAGTCTTTCTAAAAAGGTAATACTCTCTGAACGCCCCGTAGAGTCTGTTACACTTTCGTTCGTTCATTTGTCATCACTCGCATACCGCTCACCTGTTTACTTACGACTGTATAGAGATGTTCTATTGACCACAAAGGAGGGAAACCACGCACCTTCTGTTCTCTGGGTCTCACAGCTTCTAACAAGGATAACTGATCAGATTCTTTCAGACATAGCGAAAGATGGGCCCAACAATATCGTGTTCTGCCAGACCTATAATTCAGGAAGCCTGGGCTGGAAACAAATCTTAGGAGGGATTTCTCTCAACTCATCTCATTGATTCAGTACACGTGGGAAGGATGGAAGCTAGCATTTGCTTTTCCCTTGGCCTGAGTTATTCCCAGACTACCCTGGGTCCTTCCTCTAGACAGTCTTCATTCACTGGATTTCTAGACATTAATCCCAGAAACAAGAGCTCAGATCTTGAGGATGAAGAGAAGCCTGCTTTGTGGGGGATGTCTGGTTGATACACGTAGACATTCAAAGAGTCTGTCAAATTAATTTAAAACAAATTTTTTTAATCAACCCTTATCTTACTTCCTTTGGCTAAACCTATTTTTTGGTATCAAAAGTACTGCCTTCAGTCTTTTACAACCTAAGCCCGTCATTTGCGTTTTCTTTTTCAACCAGTAAGTTCAGCTCATTTCATATGGGCTACCACTCCAAGCTCAACTCAGACGCGAAAACCCTTCACTCTTCGTCCTGTCTTCTAACACAACTGTACTTCCACGGTCATTTCTTCTTCTCTCAGAATTGCCCTTCCTCTGGTGAGTTTCCTGTCTATGTTCAATGTCATATCGCTGGACTCCTCTATTTTTCCTCCTATCCACACTTGGTATTTTCCTCTAGCTTCTTCACTTTCAGTATGGTTTTTACACCTAATTAACAGTGAAATACTGAAAGACACCACCACCACCACCAATGCCCTTGACCCCAGCTCTCTCTCCAGTCCCTGCGTCTTGCAAAATGTCCAGTTTTGTCTTACTCACCAAACTGGACCCGTCCTAAGTAGGAGACAGATTTTCAAGTTTCTATTGTGCTTTGAATTCGCCTATTTCATTTTTTCCCCTGAGATTGGTTCACAATACCATTACTGTGCTTTGTTGGGTTGCTTACATTTTGTTGCTCTCTTCATTTTCATGAGATTCAAGTTTTCAAATTATTAACAACAAATATTTTAAGGGATCTACACTGATATTTCCTTAGGTTCAGACAGAATTCTCACATTCACCAAGTAATTGAAGTATATGGAACATTTAAGGCCTCTATGGTCCATATTTAACTCATAAAAGAAATAGAATTAATTTTATTACTATGACAGGATAACATATTGGATTATAGGATGATCTGGTATATGAAATAACTTCTTACAACTTCAGCCAAGAGTTTAAAGAGAAAATATCATCATTCTAAAAATCCAATTTCCTGCTGGATGCTGGTGCTTCATACCTGTAATCCTAGCTACTCTGGAGGCTGGTTCCTCAAGATCAGAGTTCAAAGCCAACCTGGACAGAAAAACATGGGATTCTTAACTCCAGTTACCCAATAGAAAGCCAGAAGTAGAGCAGTAGCAAAAACAGCCAAGTAAGAGCTAGAGGCCTCACATTTAAGTCCTAGAACATAAAGAACCTGATTTCTTATTCTAAGTCTCAGTCTCTAATGTACTCTCTCTCTCCCTCTCTCTCCTTTCTCTCCCTCTCTGTCTCTCTCTCTGTCTCTGTCTCTCTCTCTCTGTCTCTCTGCCTCTCTCTCTCTCTCCTTCCTTTTCCCCTTTCCCCTCTCTATCTCTCTGATGGACATATAAAAATTCTGTTCAAATATTCATAGACCATCTCTTAGCTGTAGTTTTCCTATCACATGACTTTTCCTTAAAAGATACATTGTATTCTCAGAAATAATGGCTTTATTATGTATACGCCTACTGGATTCAGGTAACAGTGGTAATTATAATCGGGAAACCAATGACTGAAAACAGTTTCAGAGATTTTTTAAAAAGTGCAATAAACTGAGTCATGTGGTACTGTGCAGAGCACTTGAGAAAGCAAACATCTATGTTCTTTTAGCATAAAACGTCTTCGTGTCAGATACGGTCCCTGACAGGCCACGGAATGCCTTGCCATCAGGAGCATTATCATGGAAAGGCATCAATCGCCGTTTCATTGGACCTGAGCTCCATGACTCCAGTTTGTGTACTAGTAGGCTGGTTTCTGTAACTGGAGTTTTCACGGAAATACTTTCATTATTACAGCGACAGACCAACTTGAGATGTGTAGACCACCCCGGATTAATACACACGAGGCAAGCCAGTCAGAAAATCGGGAGTATCCTCATGACTACGTCCTAAGTTACAGATGCCGAGGGAAGCAAGAACGTACAAAGTGCGTGAACGGGAGATGGGACCCTGAACCAACCTGTACCAGTAAGCCCACGCTCACCCTCTCTGAACCACATCACATGGCTCCTCACTTGTAAAAGCAGTAGTTTTGTGCACTGTAAAAAAAAAAAAAGTAGCTATTTATTAATAGAGATACTTTCTAAACTCAAAGATACCTCAGAAACGAATCATTTTCTAAACACTCATTGCATCCTATTTGTTAGGTACTTGTAGTACAAAAGTACAAACATAGGGACTGTAAATCCACATCTGGACACATGCTCATCATTATAAAGTCCTGATGTTTCAGATTCCTTTATTATACACATGTGATTATTATATATATATATATATATGGATGCATCATATATATATATATATATATTACTAATAATCCATCTTTGTAGTCATCTATCTGTTTCTACCTACCTTGAAATCTTGACAAGCTGCAATCTGGAGGCATAATATTCCAGTGCCAATTCCAGCTGGCTAGCAAAGAGCTCCTCCCAGTCTGTATGCATTTTGTGTTTGTTTTATGCTTCCTAAATTGGTATGCTTTACCTCATTGGCCTCCATGTTTAAGTCCAGCTCTGAGTATCCAGAATACACTGACATGTCATTCCCAAGTCGACTCTATTACACATATTTCACCACCCCAGTATTCAGAAAAGCAGAAAATATTATTGACTAAATATAGATTATATTGCCTTAAGTGGACATTTAAAAGTTGAAATGATTAACAACTGATAAAATGTATTTGGTCAAATACCTCCCTGAATTGATAATACAATACTAAACAATTGGGAAGACGTACAGTACTTGGCAGGAAGCTTTTAATGCAGTGAGGTACACAGTGCAGGAAAAACAAAACAACAGAGGAATCACAATGGAGTTTATATGATCCAGATGCACGAAGAAGTCTCCCCTCAGCCAAACAGGACACAAATTATCCGGACACTACGAAGCTCCACAGAACATCCACAGTGACTCGGGTCTGCACAGAATCAGACGTGCGATTACGCTACCCCTCTGCTGTGTAACCATGCTCCGTTGTACAGTATTAGCTTGGGTGCATACCATTTGTATGTTCCTAAAAAGTAAGCATGTTAATAAATGGTAGGGACAGGCGATTCTTCATCAACAACACAATCTACATTGTCTGTGGGCATATTGAATACTTACGTTGACCAAGAGTCAATAACAAATTCATTATCAAATACATTTTTTTCCTTTTGCTAATTAGCTTTAACTGGTACAATTATCTCAATCTGATCCTGATATATTTGATCACAGATAACTGCAAAAAGACCTGGATATAACTTTTAGTTGATATTTGTTACTAGAATGGTAAATTAAGTTAAAATATCATAAAGGCTAGGAATAACTAAAAATAAGTCTTACATAAAATATTAAAGACAAAGCAAGAATAAATGGCGAAAAGATAAACCAGTGAACACGCCCAGGGTGACAAGAATAGATCATATTAAACTGCTATGCAAGGTAAAAAGTAACACAGAAACACAGAACCTTCAATAACCATTGAGGATTGATTGTTACCCAATTCTCCATCTTGAAAAGTATTCTTCATCTTTTATTAAACTATGGCTTCTGAATCAAGAACGTTGATGTTTATGTTTTCTAGAGATAGAACGAGGCTGGTGCCCCCCTCCCCCACAGATTCCCAAAGCCCAACCTATGGAAACCACCGTGAAGTATCAAGATGGAGAAAAGCTGTCTGTTCTTTGCCTGGAAAATTACCTCAGCCAGGAGGGAGGGGAGATGCTGTGCCAAGACGGGAGGTGGCAGGCCCTGCCACGCTGTGTGGGTGAGTCCCAGAGCACCTGGCCTTAAACTATACCCGATCATCTAGACCCACGAATCCATCACCACCATCACCACCATCATCATTTCTGTGATGAGGTAGAAAAGTCAGATTCAATTTGGGACTTTATGCTTTTTTTCACAGATGATGATCATACAGATATTATCATGACATCACCCCAGCAGTATTTTACTTCTTTTTTCCATTTGCAACATATTCTTTTTAGTTGACCATTTGTTTTGTTTTGTTTTCCTATTCTCTGTATAGAGAAAATTGGATGTTTTCAGCCACCCAGCATCGACTATGGGACTATCCAATCTCCTAGGCTTCTGGAAGAAATGAAGGAAGCAAATGCGCCCAGACCTTACAAACATGGCACCAAATTCAATTACATCTGTGACGATGGCTTCCAACTCTCGGCAGAGGATGGGACCAGGTGTCACCTGGGGAAATGGAGCCCACCGCCTCAGTGTGTGGGTGAGGATGCAGGGCACACAGCAGTGGCCTGGGGACAAATGTGAACATGAATCTCTGATGACAGGCTACAGAGTCATTTAAATGGCTGTAGATAAAAATCATTTCCTTAAAAAAAAAAAAACCCAGGGCCTCATGCACGCCAGGCAAACACTCTACCACTAAGCCACATTCCCAGCCCCATGAAAATATTTCCATGTTTTACCCTTAAAATACTTTTTTTTAAGTTTAAAAAAAATAGTTTTGTTTTCCAATTTGATGTGGTTTTTCGCATTTCCAAGGGCTTTTTTAAAAGTTATTTATTATTATTTTCTGTAAATAGTTAGTTGCCTCTTAACAAAGTAGTTTGTGAATACAATATATTTCGCATAATTGAGTCAATCCTAATTCAGTTCGTTCTATTGATTAGTGATAGAACCAGCTTTAAATGAGTGGGGGAAATGCAATAGGTAGCGCATTTGATTGTACCTCTTCACGTGAACCAGTATGTTTGTGATACTTTTTAATGCTTTTTCCCCACAATGTCTCTTCTGGTTTTTTATAACGAGTGATGCTTTTATTAAGCTTGTCAATGCTTTGCCAGGCACTGGCAGCTCACACCTGAAGTCCTAGCTACTCAGGACGCTGAGATCTGAGGATCACAGTTCAGAAAAGCTTGTAAGACTCTAACCTCTGCAATGTCTCCTCAGCTGTTTTAGGAATTCCCACAACTACTAAGTAGGACCCTGGCAGGTTGAATTGGATGTGTGGCTTACTGAAACATGCGTTCATTTTGCTGTCATTTTTAGGACTCCCTTGTGTGTCTCCACCTTCAATTGAGAATGGCGTTGTGTCTCACCATGCAGACAGTTACCAATACCAAGAAGAAGTCAGCTACAACTGCTCTGAAGGCTTTGGATTTGATGGATCTTCGTTTATTAAATGTATAGGAGGAAAATGGTCTACCCCACCCAGATGCATAAGTACAGTGCATTTCAGTATTTTCTCCATGTTAGATAGTCCAGAGGGCTGTCTATATGATGTCTGTAAGAAAGTAGCTGTGATTCTAGAATGTCTTAACCTTTCTCTTGAAGGCCCTGGATTTTGGCAGAGAATTTGCTCTAGATTAATTACTAATTGTATGAGATACATTTACTATTTGACATTATGAGCAAAAATAGTTCATTTCCACATCATGTGGTGTTAACATTCAACATCTCCTGGAATCAATTCTTGACTTCTTGTCTCCCCTGCTCTAGCATGTCTTGCCTAACTCACCAATCTCATTGTTCAATCTGCAGATAGTTGATTAGCAATCTCTCTACTAATACGCATCTCCTAAGAATTTAAAGCAGTCATTACAAGAAAAACTTACATGTAACAAAACAAAAACTGTAGACACATAATCTTGGTGTCATGTATGGAGGGGAAATAATTTAAGTGTAAAAGTGTGATGTCAGACACCCGAACAACTACGAATTCTTCAGACATCCAATATCATTCTCTACCTACACGTTCAATAATTGAGGACAATTCAATATAAGGAAGGCAAAACTGGGAGCGTATTCTGCTGAGATGTAAGAAATCTACTGTATAGGATTCATCAGTTCTACAAGTAGATATACAAGTTCTGCATATTATTTTAAAATATAAGCATTAGATACTGTGTCTTTTAAAGTTACTGAAACATAGCATCTTTTTCCTCTAGGAACAGACTGTTTTGACGTACCCAGAGTCGATGTTGCCAAACTCATAGGACAGAAGAAGGCCGTATACAAGTCAGGGGAACAACTGACTTATGAGTGCCCACCATTCTACCAGTTGAATGGATCCAATACTGTGACGTGTGTAAATGGCAAGTGGATTGGAATGCCAACATGCAAAGGTATTTTGATAGACATTTCACAGCTGGGCTCCAGTGCCACATTCTTGTAATCCTAGCTGCTCAGGAGGTTTAGAGCTGAGGATCATGGCTCAAAGCCAGTACAGGTAGCAAAGTCTGTGAGACTTTTAATCTCCAATTAGCCATCCAAAAGCTGGAAATGGAGCTGTAGCTCAAATGGTGGAGCACCAGCCTTGAACAAAAAAGCTTACAGACAGCACCTAGGCCCTGAGTTCAAGCCTGGCCAAAAAAAAAAAAAAAAAAAAAGCTCACTTATTAAAGTGATCTAGGAAATGGGTATTTCCTAGATCACTTTTAAAAAAATCATTAAAAATGGGTGTAGACTAATTTTTAGGTCAAAACAAAGGTTTGCATTTGAAATAAGAAGGGAATTGAATATGTAATGGTTAGTCTCATAGTCTCATAGTTCTCCAAATGTGGTCCCTGAACAGCATCGTCGACAGCTTTACATTTGTTGATGAAAATTCCTAAGCTCATTTTAGACCAACAGAATAAGAATAATCTAGAAGTGGGATCTTAAAACCATTTTATCAAGTGCCCAAAGGGGACTTTATGCACGTATCATTTTGGAAAAGTTTGCTATTGACTCATTATCAACAATATACCGAAAACTCTAAAGAAGTCTACATTGTGCATTCTAGTCTCTTAAACGATTCTAAATAAATTATTAAAGACTTGTTTTTAACAGTTATGATTTGTTTTTCTGGATTTTTCTTGTGTCTCCAATTAGAATTTTTTGCATCATCCTCTCCACCTTTTGTGAACTTGTATTCTTTGAACAGTATTCTTAATTCTTGAATTATTCCCCAAATAAATACTTCTTTGTGTTTATTTGAAAGGGATAAAATTAAAATTGATAATCAAGGTGGCTGAAAATGGAAGAATGAGACCATAGAATCTCCTGGCTCAGGGGGAGAGGAGTTGTTTTCTTTCAATTAATATTGCATTTATAGAAACTGTAATATTAATGTCACTAAACTACAAAGAGAAACGTTCAGGAGAGGTTTTATTTAAACTGATATTGAATATGGGAAAAAATCTATCTATGTCTTGTTGAAAAATGGAAAGGGGATTTAAAAACATGAACCTGAATTTTTATTTCAAGAATAATGCGGTAACTTCCTTGATAACACATGTTAATTTCGTTTAGAAAATGCAAAATGAACACCAGGTGGATATACTGTCTTTTTAGATAATTCCTGTGTGAACCCACCCAAAGTGGGAAATGCTACTATGGTGTCCAGACAGATGGATAAATACCCACCTGGTGACAGAGTACGCTATGAATGCAACAAGCCTTTTGAACTATTTGGGCAAATGGAAGTCATGTGTATGAACGGCACATGGACAGAACCCCCTCAGTGCAAAGGTGAAGTGCCAGCTTCCCCAGTATGTCTGTCTGTCTGTCAGAAAATATACTGTGGACAAAAGAAAAAGCCAAATGATTCTTGCTGAAAAAACAATAGTCTGGCTGAATTCTTTGGTCTTTGAGCAAATGAAGCCTAGAATGGTATAAATATTTTTCAAGAAAGATGCATGCAGATTACAACCAGTGAAAATTCTTCATTTAAAATGTTAAGACATTGTTGCTTCTTGAATAGTATGTGTAAAGCCTATGTTGTATAGGCTTGACATCCTATAAGATACCCATTTGAGGCTGTAGACTCGGCAGTTGAAAATGGATCATGTAATATGATATGAATTTGTTCATCTTTCATGTATAAATTCTATTTCAAGGTATAAAGTCTACTTCAATGACTGAGATCATCATATCTTGAAACAGAATTGACTGTACTTATACATAAATAAGCCTGGACACTTAGCCATTTGTACTACAATATGGAATGTTCAGGAAAAATGGAAAACCAATAATGGAGATCTTGTATCATCCATTTACATTTCTGAAAATTAATTATTGCATAGTATGTCTGGATCTTTTTTCACTTTGATTCTATTTTATTAATTGTTAATGTGGATTTTATTGACAGGAGAAAAACCAACAATGCATTTTTTAAAATTAAATGTGCCTAGTATTTTTGTCTGTTTTTACTTTTGATTATATCTATATCTATCTATAATAGAGATAGATAGATAGATAGATAGATAGATAGATAGATAGATAGATAGATATTTTTTTTTGGTTGGTTGTGAGGCTTGAACTCTAGGCCTGGGCACTGTCCCTCAGCTCTTCAGCTCAAGACAATGCTCTAATGCTTGAGCCACAGCGCCACTTCCGATTTTCTAGTGGCTTATTGGAGATAGGAGTCTCACGGACTTTGCTGCCCACGCTGGCTTTGAACCATGATCCTCAGATCTCAGCCTCCTGAGTAGCTAGGATTACAGGCGTGAGCCACCAGCGCCCAGCTATATCTATTTTTTGGTTGTTGTTGATGAAGTGAATTTTTACATTGATAATAGGTATTTGGGTCTTGTTTATCAGTCCACCTTGCCACTGTGATATTTTGACTGGTAAATTAGGCCATTTACAGTTAATGTAATTATTGATGTGCTAAGGCTGTCTGACATTTTATTTTTAAGCAATCTTATTTGGATTCATGTTCGTTGTGTCTTTGACAGCATCCCCAATCTACCCTTTTAAACTTGTTGCTCTAGGCACTACAATACCCATCCCCTATGTAGATTCTCCAAATACACCCCTGTATGGAGATTGCTGTTTCTATAGCATTATACACTACAATGGAAAACTAGAAACTTCTACAATTTACCCTCCCCACCTTTTAATTAAAAATGCTTTCAGCATTTCCTCTATGAACAGGGAGTGTCACTATCAAATAATAGAGTTTCGCCTCAAATATCAAACACAGTTGACAAACTCATGGAGGAGATTCTCCTGCGTACCTTCCGTCTTATCTCTTCTCTCTCCTGAGTCACTACCTCCTGGTGCCATTTCAGTTCTGTTTGAAGAATCCTTTCTCTTACACTCCAGTGGGAGAAGGGCTATAGGAACCTGGAAAAAAAAAATTAAGGAGGATGGATGGAGGAGGATAAGAGTCATGTCCATGAGAGTGGACATGACTGAAAGGCGTGTTGTGTGCGCGGACAGGAGCCTTTCTTTACTAGGAGTGCGCACAGGCGCGTGTCTGTGCGAGTCTCCTGGAGATAAGCGTGGCTTCATCCTCAGGACAGGGGCCCTGCCTGTCGCCTCGGGGCCCACGACCCCAGGGTCACGGTGGGAGCCCGCTCTCGGTGGAGCCCGGGTACCACCTCTGTGGTGCTCGGGCTTGCGCACGGGGTGGCCTCTCCATAACCCATCCATCCAACGTTCCCTAGACGCCACCGGAAAGTGCAAGGCCCCTCCGCCCATCGACAACGGCGACACCATCTCGTTCCCGCTGCCCGTGTACCCGCCACTCGCGACCGTGGAGTACCAGTGTCAGTCTCTGTACCAGCTCCAGGGAAACAAGAGAGTCACGTGCAGGAACGGGGAGTGGTCGGAGCCGCCGCGCTGTCTGCGTGAGTGACGGTGACACCCCGGG
>NW_012267251.1:4848666-4866537 GCF_000151885.1 Dipodomys ordii
CGGGGGGCACACGGGGGACTCGAACCCCCGCTCCCGGGGCCTGGCTGCCAAGGGCCCGTGGCAGGGGGTGCGCACCCCTGGGGGGTCATGCTCTCCCTCTCCACGGCCCTGATTGGTGAAGGCTCCGGGGGGCGCGGGCTGAGGATGGTGTCATCCTGAGGATGGCAAGGTGATCAATGGGATGATCATCACAGATCACCAGGTGGTCTGTGCGTCGGTAGAGAGAAGCACTTGTGAGCTGATCACACCCAACTTCCCCTTCACCAGCCATGGCCCTGCGGCGCACACTGCCCGCCTCTTCCCATCTCTACTCCACCCTCCCTCCGGTCTTGGGTGGTGTGTGTGTGTGTGTGTGTGTGTGTGTGTGTGTGTGTGTGTGTGTGCCCCAGGACTGAAACAAACAAAGCAAAACAAAACAAAGAAAGGAATGTACTCATTACCTTATGTATGTAACTGTAACCCTATGTACATCATCTTGACAAGAAAACTAAATTTTTTTAAAAATGAAAAAAAAAAGTGACAGTTTCTGGAGAAGAATTGTAATATTTTATGATTTTTTTCTTTAGATCCATGTGTAATATCAGAAGAAATTATGGAAAGACATCACATAATGCTCAAGTGGAGAGAACAGCAAAAGCTTTATTCTAAATCAGGAGAAACAGTTGAATTTGTATGTCAATATAGATTTTATCACTCACCAGAAACACAATTGCGTGTGGAATGTTATGATGGTCATCTGGACTACCCCACTTGCAGAAGAAGGGGTTACTAAAAGGATAACAGTAGCCAGGCACCCATGGCTCACATCTGTTATCCAACCTACTCAAGAGGCTGAGAGCTTAAGACTGTGGTTCAAAGCCAGCCCAGGCAGGAAAATCTGTGAGATTCATATCTTCAAGTAACCACCAAAATGCTGAAGTGGAGCTGTGACTCAAGTGGTTGAGCACCAGCCTTGAGCAGAAAACTTCAGAGACAGTGCCCAGGCCCTGAGTTCAAGCTCCAGAATTGGCACCAAAAAAAAATCCTATTATGACTCTAATTAAAACAGGCACCTTTATACAGCAATTGTTATTATCCATTTGGGTCTCAAGTTTTTATTGTTCAGCTCATTTCTGTTCATAAAAATGAATTTGTACTGCTCTGTGGAGATGAATTTGGAATCTGAGACCACCACTGTCACATTTGAACAAGGACTGCCTTCAAGCCTTATAAACCAAGATGCTACGTGTCCTATTCATAACACAACGGTGGCAAGAAATCACATGTAGATACTTCCCTGATTGCCTTTGCCTGTCATCTCCTCACTCTCTCCATGCTTTCTCCATAGTTTCTGAGGTTCTTGAGACTATGTTCTACAACAAATGGAAGAGCTCTGGTTTCCATCTTCAAAATTATGTATCACTTCACCCACACTTAAAATCTGGACTGTGTCACAAGACTGTACTACTTTTGTTTAGATTAAAAACAATGTGTTTCGCCATGATGAAATGCCTGGTAATTGACTGTCAATTCCATATGTGCCCCAGGTATGACATACGTCCTGACAGGAAAGATAGTATAGTATAGTAATGGCAGCCTGATGGCCAAATCACCAGCCCATCTCAGCTCATCCTCCTCCATGGCCAGAAAACAAACCAAAATCTGAATTAGGGCATTTGACTTCAGTGATGAATGAGGGCCTGCCCAGTGGGAGGTGAGCATGATGATGAATTCTCTGAAACACATAGCACATGAGACATGATTTGAGGTCTCCATGGCCTTGCAGTAGATAAGATAAAAAATGAGCCAGTCTACTCTTCTTAGGTAGCCAAGACTAGAAGGAACACTCAAGACAGGCCCACCTGCCCAGAATTAATTAATTTGGTTGGAATCAATTTGCTTGGAAAAATATTCTACTTTTAGCACTGAAAGTCAATGAAACACTCATTAAGTCACATTTCTATATTTTAAAATGTGTAATATGTCAAGCTCAGTGAGAAAGAAATTCATTAAATTTCACTGAAAGGACTGAAATTCTGTGAAAATCAGTAAAGAAAATTAAACTATATTTAGAATGGGTTGTAAGTTCCTTATTGTTTACCATTTGGATCTTATAATTAGAAATTACTCTTATATAGCCATTCAAGCCATCTCTGTAAAGAGCTCCTTGTGGACACTTTTACCAGTTCAGATCAGCAGCAGGACATTAATTTTCTGGATTATATCAGGGTATTAAGTAAACTGACTATTGAACAAAGTTATACTTCTTTAAATTTCCTTTCTGAATTTCTCTTAGATTCAAATATTCTTTTAGGGCTTAGTTAGCTACTAAAAGCCAATAGTTTTGGCACATTCAGAATCCTATGATGACTCCACTTTTATAATATATTTATCATATGTATACTTGCACATTAAAGGTGTATAAAGGCATAAATACTGTACATGCCATGGGGCAATCAATGGTGTTTTATATATACATCCACCGTGCACAGTTTAAAGTGGACATACACATCCATCTAGGAAGTGACTAGGTGAAACTCCGATCCTGGTTATGAGAACAGGGGTGAGCTAGATAGCATGTCAACTCTGAGGCAAGGTAAGAGGCAGGACAGAAAGTGTGGGTAGAAGACTGGAAAAGAGGACTTCTCTGAGAGAAGAATTCTGTACATAGAAGAAGGAAAAGATGAATGATCACAAAAGCTCAGGAAATACTAAAGCCTGCTAGAAAAGCATAAATGAAAGCTAAGAAAGAACCAAAGATGTCCAGGTCACTAAACCAACAAATTTGTAAATTAAATCAATGAGACAAACACAACATATTTGAAACAAGAAGAAAAAAATAATGTGACAGGATAATTTTTTCAACAGCTGACTGAACTTCCTCCAAAATAGACCACATTTAATTTAAAGACCACAATTTCATTTAATTTAGGCCATAAAAGACCTTTTATCAAATATAAAAACGTTATGTAATAATGTTTATATCGTATCAGATCATAATGGAATAAAAATGAAATATGCGGCAAAAGGAATGTGTACAGAAATTGTACACATTTGTACAGAAAAAAGTCTGTACAAAATTGCACGGACATATGACAGTTGAACAACATATTTCTGAGCCATCAACAGGGAAATTTTTAAATGCTTTGAATAAGCCGACACTATCCCAGATACTTGAGAAGATGCTGAGCAAAAAGCTTGGCATGGTGGTCTATGCTCTTAATCCTAGTTCGATGGGAAACAGATAGGACAATCATTGTCCAAATTCAGCCCAGCCCCCCCAAATTCAAGTCTATCTGGAAGATAAAGCAAAAATGGTTAAGTGGAAGAGTACATGCTTTAGCAAGCATAAGGCCCCAAGATCAAATTCCAATATGGACAAAAGGAAAAAAATAAATCCTAAAAATCAAGTAAAATTAAAAATACAACTTACTAGGATCTGTGGGTTAACAACAATGTTCAAACTGAAAAGGACGCTTATAGCAATGCGTGCTGACATGTATATTTTTAATAAGTTTTTTATTGTGAAAATACAGAGAGAGGGGTTACAGTTACATGAGCAAGGTACTGAGTACATTTCTTTTTTTCCTTTTTTTTTAATTGTGAAAATACCGTACAGAGGGGTTACAATTACTGGGCAAGGTACTGAGTACATTTCTTATCAAGCATTGTTGGCCTCCTCCTTTGTTAATACATTTTTAAGTCAGTGAATTCTCAAGTAAGTAACCTGATGATATGCCAAAATGTCTTAGAACAGCAAGAATGAGTCAATCCAGGGAGTTATAGAAGAAATAATAAAGCTCAGAGTCAAAAGTAATGAAATGGAAACCAACAGAACATTCTAAAAGATGATGAACCTTGAGAAACGTTACATGGCATGATAGAAATCATTCACAAAAAGCCATGGATTCTAGCCCTCTCCTTTACTGGGTGTGTCAGCAACATACATAAAGATAAAAAGTAGATCTGTGACGTTTCGTCCTGGTGTGGAGGACAGAAGAGGAAGGACTGACAGCTGAAACGCAGGTGACCTTCTTTTGAGATGCTAATGATCTAAGCTTATTGTGGTGATGATTGTAAGGCGTCATGATTATGCTAAATACATTGAATTGTACACTTTTAAATGGGTGAATTGTGTGCTATGGGAATTGTATCTCAACAAAGCATTGCCAAAAAATGGTCAATATCTAAAACTCACAGGAAAATTTTTAATTATAAAAATATCTTTAAAAACTTAGTTTCAGAAGCTTAGTATTAGAAGGAATGAGCCTGGGATTGAATAAAAAATTAAGAACTTAGAAAACATACTTGCTATCTATTCGCTCTTCTAAGATGCAAAGGAAGACAGGAAAGATGAAAGACGTAAGGTTAGAAATTCCAGAAAACCCTTCCTTGTTGCAGGTGTTGTACATAGTAAACCATCCTTATTAAAAAGACTACCTGAGAGTGTTGGTGTGCATTCACCGTGTTGGGATTAAGAAAAAGAGAGAAGGAGAAACCAGTAGAAAAGAGAATCAGAGATACAGAAGATGAACACAATCCACCTAGAACACACTTAACAGGACTTGGTCCTAAAGATCTACCTGTCCTAAAGATGTACCTTAATAAAGAAGAGTCAGAAGATAGTGAAATGTGAGAGAAGGGGAAAAAAGGCTACAATGGTTGAATTGAAGGAATAGTCCACAAATATATCAACCTGCCTTTTCTTCTTCTTGATCCCCTTGAAGGTCCAAGAGCCATAATTGTTCGGTTAGAGGTGGGTAGTTAGCAAGAAGAGCTCTCTATGTAACAGTCATTCGCCCCTGCCTTCACTCCACCCTTGATTTCATACAGAGCCAATGTTAGAGGAGGAGAAGCTGTCATTTGAATCAATCTCTGCTTTCTGCTCACTGTATTGAATCTGACCAAAAATCAACCACAGAGCCTAACAAGTGGCATAAAATTTATATGGTATTGACCAACTTATGTGTCAGTACTTTTTAATAAAACATTTCCTACGTGAAGGCTGAATAAGAATAAGGATGGGAAAGTTTGAGCCATGTAGTCTAGGTTTCCTCCTCTGTCTATAAAATATAATAAACCGTGCCATTGTATTACACGGGGCAAATATCTAGTTTCTAGAACAGCCATGCTGATCCCATGCTGGGATCTGGAGGAGTGTTAGTTGGTGCAGCCTACTTGAATACATGTACTTCCCACCAGCTTTTTAAAATGATGAATGGTTATAATATATGAACAAACACTTCAGCCCAACTAGTGTTGAAACACCTAAATTCATCAGTATTAACAGTTTGCCTGCTTTGCTTTATCAGTCTACTTACATAAACTCATCTACATTTTCTTCAAAGTCGGTCTAAGTTGCTGATGCTGTACCATTCATCATGTCACGTTCCACCTTCTCAAATGCATATTTTAAAGCCATATTTTAAAGCCATTTATAAAGTCCAGATCTCTTGCTGTTAGTAGATAAAAGTGTTTGAAAACAAATATATGGAAAGGAGCATTGCCCTACAGGGATATTTAAGAATTGCAAGGCCAAAAAAATAAAAAGTAAGGCCAATATTTAAGACACAAAGAAAGCCCAGAGGAATTGTCCCAGCATTTAGAGGGTGATTTTTCTCTTCAAACAATGGCTTATTTGAAAGTAGTAGCAAAACAAACTAAGAATTACGAGAGCATATCTGTCAGCAGACCCTGGGGCTCAGAAAGCAATACACTGGTTTTAAGAGTCTGTCAAAGTACAAAAAATGAAGCGACTTAAATCCAGACTCTGTGAGCCTGAGACAGAGATCCGCCTGCTGCTAAGAAACCAAACTCCAGCTCCAAATCCTGTGAGTCAAAATTGAATGAGGGCAATGTAAAAACTGCTAGTGCTTCTAGCCTAGTGCCAGCTGAAAGCAAATTCTCTCTGAAGGACAATCAGGGCAGTCACTGCATGTGAGCTGTATTACTACATGTAATGTCCTAGATTGACTGACTATGCTACACAGCAAAAAATAATTCCCTATTGTATTCTTGTGTGTGTTTGGTGTTTGTGTATGTGTGCCAGTCCTGAGGCTTGAACTAACTCAGGGCTAGCACTCTACTACTTAAGCCACAGCTTTAATTCCAGCTTTGCACGTGGGGGGGGAGGGGTGTGTGTGCGTGCGCACATGCATGTTTAGTTGAAGATGAGTCTTAAGGACTTTCCTGTCTGGATTGGCTTCCCAGTGTGATCTTCAGATCTCAGACTCCTGCATAGCTAATATGACAGGTGTGAGCCACCAGTGCCGGGCCCATTGTACTCTTTGTAACAAAGGATATAAATGGCAGAGTACATAAATTCTGCTTCTAATATGTATAAGTACAGGGAGAAGACATAACTATAAACTATGAATAAAACAAACCCTTCCTCTGACTACAAAACAACACAATGCTGATAAGGATGAAGGGGTGGAGGGGAGGGAGCCTTGTACACAACTGGAGGGAGCATGAACTGGTGCCGCCACTATAGAGATTAGAATGGAGATGCCTCAGAAAGAAAATAGACCTACCACTTGGTCCAGCTGGACCACTAATGGGCACAAGCTGAAGCCCTCAAAGGCAGCACACACACACACACACACTTGTTTGCACCGCAAACAGCAACCTGGCATCTCAGGACTTTGACCTGATTGATCCAAGTCAATCACTGGTGTGTTTAAAATAACACAGATAATTTGTTCTCATTCTTCCCTAAGAAGTATTTCCTTTAAAAATGTAAAGACAAAGTGAGATCAAAGCATAAAATGAGAGCCAGTTGATATCGAAGGCAATATTGGCTTAGTATTTTTATGATCTGAAAGAACTGATACAAAAATATAGGTTACAAGATAGACTAGAAAGAACATAACACATAATGAATTGTAAGGACTTACATAGGATGTGATGTTCTTGAACTGCATCAATCGGAAAAATGTGTACATTTTCCTCTGGCTTGTTATCACCTTGTCAGTGTGAGTGTTTTTAGCCTGTGAATATTTACTAAAAGGTAACACGAAGGCAAAATATCAATCATATTAGGTATGGATATAGAGATTAGGAAATATAAGGAGAAAGGCAAGGAATAAGGAAGAAAGAGACTGTTCATTGTTTGCCATGCCATTGGAGGCCGATAGCATGCTGCTCTGCCAGGGCTTTGCTAGCAAATTTTCTTTAAAACTCACATAAGTTAGAAATTGTGAGCTCAGGGCCAAAGAGTGGCTCCAATTTTTCCTCTCAAAAGAAAAAGAACAGTCTGTGATACGGACATCTTCAAAGCAGTGCCTCAAGTAGTTTCAAACTAGTGCTGGAACAGTCTGAAAATTCTCATAAGCCCATTATATTATTCATTTGATCTACTATCTCCAGCATGTCCTAGCTAAGTTAGAGTTGGGTGGAGAGAACTTTAAAGTAATATAAAAATAATAGTATGGGAATATATGGTCTCTCTAGATGTAACTTTCAACCATGATAATATCCAACAGACTTATTTCTAGAGTAAACAAGAATAACTTGGCCATAATATGTTTGATACCAAAAAAGCATTCTGAGAACTACTAAATTAGCATCTTGGTCACAGAAAGAATGGTTACAGAATCTGATGCTCACTGTTTTTCAATGTTCATTTCTCATTAAGAAAGTCACAGATGGATCAGGCCACCTTTATTCCCAATTTGATATTTCTGGACATTAGTATCTATGTTAATAATATGTTAATAGATGATCATACCAGGATTACAAATACATCAAAGAAGCACTGATTTCTAAGCTTGATGAAGCCCTGAGTCACTATTGATAGATATATACTAGAAAGAGTAACATGATTCCTCAATCAGCTGAAAAATGCTTTAATTACTAACTCCATGTCAATGGTGTGCCATTATTTATATTCTAATGTGGGACTTGTTTTCTTTCCCATGAACAAGCTCTCAATTGCTCCACTCCTACCAAATAAGTGGAGTTCTCCACCCAATCTGGCCAATCCATCTTCACCCTTCCTTAGTACCCCCTCTCATGTTGTGATTTCAGGGGAGTAGAGCTATTTTATACACATGTGCACACACACATATGCATGCATACATATTTTTTCACCCCTGCATCTTACATCTGAAGCCTCAAGAACAGTTCTTGGGAATTCTTTTTATTGCCAAAAAGTTAGCAGAAACTGTACTTACTTACCTAGCCTTCTGCCACTATTTATGTATCCTTCAGCCTGGAGGGCTAGATTGTGAAATCCAAGTTTCTACCCCACTACTTTAACTTACTGAGTCAACATTATTCATCTAGTACTTCACTATCAAGCTTGTCGTTAGGGAAATCTAGTTATTCAGAAACCTGAGATCTGAGGATCGTAGTCTGAAGCCAGCCAGAACAGACAAACCCAAGAGACTATCCTCTCCAATCAGCCACCAAAATGCCAGAAGTGGAGCTCTGGTGGCTCAAAAGGTTGACTGAAAAAGCCGTCAGTGAAAAAGCTCTGGGACAGGGGCCAGATCTATATCATATACCTCCAAGCTTTCATGCCACAATGCTTTACTTGGCTCTTTACACTTCTCTTCCTTCTATTTCAAAATATTTACAACTCATGGTCATTGATCAATAAATCTTCATTTCCTTCATCCTCTTACTAATATGTTTACCAACTTCTTCCCACAGGCTGCCTGGACTTTCTTCCTTCAGGGCGCCATTTTCCCGCTACGGGAGCAAGGAACATGTTCTGACATAAGGGTAATGGTGTTCATTTTTCAGAAAGGCAGGGTTTTTTTTTTTATAGCCAATCAAGATACATTTGTAAGATAGAGAATATTGTTTTTTTCTTAGAATCTTTCATATCTTTTAATATCTCACTTACCTGAAGTAATTTAGGATAAAATCTTTATTCAATGTCTATCCTATTATGTCTTAGGAAGTTTCTACATCATAAAACTTACTATTCTGTTAATTCATGGAGAGGTATCTGTATCTTTGGTAAAAGACGCTCTAGGAAAGCTTTCGTTTTTGCCTCTTTATTGTCTTCACTATGATTTTCACTTTATCCAGCCTGTGATCCTTGTATCTTTCTGTTTCAGTGGTTGTGCTTTAATCTAATAGAAATCTGGAGGGCTTTTTTGTGCCACTGGTGATTGATCTCAGGGTTCATGGAAACATTCTACCACTGAGCCATACTTCCAGTCTTTTTCACACTGCTTGTTATTGACATAGGGTCTACGTTTTTATACAGGTCTCTGCTAGACTTTGATCCTCCTATGTTCTACCTCCTGCTTTAGCTGAGATGACAGCCACAATATGACTTCAAACAACAATATGTAGATCCTCAGCCTCCTGAGTAGCTGCTATTACTCATAACACCTGGCTCTGATACACATTTTTAAATGGTAATATAATACACATCACTTAGTGGTACCATCCTGTTTTTATAGTGTACTTGCAATTATCTTCACACCATTGTACAGCCACATCAAGAAGCCTTTCATGTTATAAGACTGTAATTATGGGTCCATGAAACAATAACTCACCATTTCCCTTTCTTCCAACTCCTATTTTCTTTCTCTGCAAACTTGATAACTTTAGATATCTCACACAGGTAAAATAATAGTCTCTTTTTACACCGCAACAAGCTTGCTCCACTTAGCACATGGGTAAGGAATCCTTTTTCTGCCAAAGGTCGCTCAGATAGTCATAACATAGTGTACAGGACAAAATGATCAATACAGGGAGACAGAATGCTTCAGCTGCTGAGAAACATACATGAAGTTAGGGCGCCTATCTACCAAATGACTTAGTGTCATGTGGATCAGAAGGTCCTTAGGTGGTTTTCTGATTTCCTCTTGGAATAGGAAAGCTAAGCTCTTCTCAAGTTTGATATGTCTACTGTGTGTTTGTACACTTTGGCCTATTTTCCTTAATCTTTATGTTCTTGCGATCTTTGCCAATGTTTTTATATTCACTTTTTTTAATGGGAGAAATGTACTTTTCAGGCAGTTGAGCGCATGCTCATGGTTTAATACTACTCTATTCCTAAATGTTTTTGGTAAAGTCTACTTATACTTCTCTGAAAAGGTAATAAAAATAACTTATAAAATTTTTCTTCCTTCCTCTTATCATCATCTTATTTTAGATTTTGAGATTTTTCTCCTTATTTTGTATTTATATTTGTCCTTGTAAATATGTTTAGGGTTCTTCCATTTCATTTTAGGATTCCTCATTTGACTTCTACCTACAAGCAATGAAGGAAGGAAGAAAGGAAAAAGAAAGAAAGTTAGGAAGATTTAACATTTAAAAAGTCCATCAGTCAAAGAATAAGTAAATTATCTTATCTCCAGATTATGAGATGCTCTTTCATTATCATGAAAGATGAAATAAATGGCCAATCTTATGGCTCAAGTAGTAGAGCACCTACCTAGCAAGCACAAGGCCCTGTGTTCAAATTCCAGTACTTCCAAAAAAAAGAAATACAAATATTGATATAGTGATATATCTATCATATTCATGTGTTCAGGAATAACAAATATGATATCAAATACATATCCCACTTAGTATGTAAAGACATATATAATGAGTATATTTAGGACTAGCCTCTGAAATAAGAAAATGGGTCCTAAGTATTAGATAGAATAAAAGGAATTCCATTCTTTATCCTGTTTAATTCATACTATTAGGACTATTCATAATGCCAGAGGGTTGGCTTTATATTTGACAAAAACAATGAATATATTCTCATTTTAATTTTTAAAATTTTATCTACTCATAGCATAATCTTCTTTGTTCCAAGTAAATTTATTAGCTAAATCTCTATTTTCCTATTTAAAAAATACATAAAAATAAATTAAACTGCCTGCAAATCTGACACCTTGCAAATTTTCTAATAATCAGTCTTTCATATCTATTTTAGAAGAAAATGACTTCTCCGTTTTGTGAGACTTGAGACTTCCCATGTTCTCCATTTTCTCCTTGAAGGAACCATGCTGAGTTCCCCTGAACTCAGCTTTAATAGAGAATGTCTCCAGTGTTTTTGATCTTTCTTTTTTTTTAATGAAGAAAAAGACAGATATCTATGAATTCTTAACTTCCCTTTGAAATATTCAGGTTCCGTGCAGCCCTCCTGTGCTGAGGATCTGCCTAGGGTCATCCTCATGTTAGTGGTTTTTTCATCCTCTGCCCTGGGTCCCTGCACTGCATGCATGGGAACATGAGCTCAGCAAAGTTTGCTTTCATATCCACCAGAATGCAAATGATCTTACAACCTAACCTTCTTTACCTCTTTTTTTGGGGGGGGGTTCGGTCGTGGGGCCTGAACTCTGGGCCTGGGCACTGTCCCTCAGCTCTTCAGCTCAAGGCTAGCGCTCTACCACTTGAGCCACAGCGCCACTTCTGGCTTTTTTCTTTTTGCTTATGTGGTGCTGAGGAATTGAACCCAGGGCCTCATGCATGCAAGGAAAGCGCTCTACCACTGAGCCACCTTCCTAGCCAACCTAACCTTCTTTAAAGCAAAATGATCATCAGTGTAATGTCCATCCCAACACAGCTGATTGCGTGATAAGCCCAAGGAAATTATTTCAGTCTGCCAAATCCCCTGGTTGAATTATGCTTCTTATTTCAAATTCTCTCCCCATCTCTCTACCCACTCCACATTCTCAGCATGTGTCTTCTTCTCATTCACAGAGGAGACAAACCATCTGACCATGCGGCCTTCATTCCAGCCCAAATCCAGTATCATCTCCTACCACGGGTCTCTGGTCTCATTTGCTTGTCTGCAATCTACTCAGCAAAGATTCCCCAGAAACTCCCATCTGTCCTCATAGATAGATAGATAGATAGATAGATAGATAGATAGATAGATAGATAGATAGATAGATAGATAGATAGATAGATAGATAGATAGATAGATAGGTGGATATAGAATTATAAGCATATCTGTCTGCTGTAGAATGTACACATATTCAAACTCCTACTCCTTATTCAAAAACACCTCCTTTACCTCCCCTTGCTGCTCAGTTGTTGAAAAACTCACTACTCTCATGTCTGTGTCTTTGTACCTTACATTATTACTCAGCCTATTCAACGTTCAGACTTGATGCTTTTGAGGGAATGAAGAAAACCCAATTGGCATTTTTAGTCTGATTTCTTCCAGTGTTCCTTGGTGGCTCACACCTGTAATCCTAGATATACAGGAAACTGAGATCTGAGGATCACAGTTCGAAGCCAGCCCAGCCAGGTAAGTCCATGAGACTCTTATCTCCAATTAACTACTCAGAAAAAGCCAAAAGTAATGCTGTGGCTTGAGTGGTAGAGCACTAGCCTTGAGTAAAAGAAGCCCAGAGACAGCACCCAGGCTCTAAATTCAAGCCCAAGGACCAGAAAAACACTCCTCCTCAAATATAACAATGGCAAAGATCATTCTCATTCTCTGAGTTGCTTTGACAAGATGTATGATTGTTAAGCTTGAAATAAATATTAATGTCTTTAATTTTATTGTCACAGGGTTGCAGTTACATACATAAGGTAGTGAGTACATTACTTGTCAAACTTGTTACCCCTCCCTCATTTTTCTCCCACTTTCCCTCCCTCCTAACCCTCCCCCCCCCACCAAGTTTTACAGCTCATTTCTAATATTGTCTTGTAAGTATCACTGTTGCATTGGTTTTCCCTTTGGCCTTTGGCCCACCATTTTGTTGTTCCCCTTCCATTCAGAAAAATGTGTATAAAAGACACAGGATACCAAAATCAAATACACTGACAACAGGGGATAAACCATACAAACAAAAAACATGAAAGAAAAAAGAAATAACTTCACAAAGTACATTAAAAATAACAACAAAGAAAAACCTCATTTCCATACCTTGGAGTTCATTTTGCTTAGCACCATCTTATAGGATCATATATACGTAGCTATTGAGCTATTGCAATCCTCTTCTGGGACTATCCTAGACATATACTAATTATCACAAATGAGGGAAACCGTGGAGCCTATGCTTCTTTGGGTCTGGCTTGCTTCACTTAATATGATTTTTTCCCAAGGCTTCCATCTCCTTACAAATGGGGCAATGTCATTTTTTTCTGATGGAAGCATAGAATTCCATTGTGTATATATACCACATTTTCTTGATCCATTCATCTGCTGAGGGGCATCTGGGTTAGTTCCAAAGCTATGGTAAATAATGCTGCCATGAACATGATTGTGCTGATAGCTTTAGTATAGCTCCCCTATGACCCAATAAGTATTCATTTTGAAAGTACTTTGTATTTTGAAGGGCAATCTCTTCCACACTTAATAAATCTCTTAATATAACATCATTACCATTGTGTATGGTTCCTTACTGTTGACAACAATACTGAATTAAAAGTAACCATAAAAGCCTCCTAACAATTAATAGAAAATGGTAAATTCAAATGTAAATGTAATTTTTTGCATGTATACAAAGATGTAGTCAAGTCAATAGGCCTTAGTAAATTGCAATATTTGGATGTTTGGATCAATCTTTTTTTCATTCATTCCTCATTGATTTATTTAAATTCATAATTGAAATAAATTCAAGAGCCTTCTCTTATTTGGCTCTTGCCTAATTTATCAGTCTTGTGCTTATCTCTACCCACCCCACACTATTCAATCTGCAAATTTTTTTTAATTTCTCCTATTGCTTGGCTCCCTTTTCATCCCTGCCTCTCCCTCAGATAACACACCACTTTGAGATTCTTTCACCACACTGATTGTTGCACTATCCCTCAGCTCTTCAGCTCAAGGTGAGCACTCTACCGCTTGAGCCAAGCACCACTTCTGGTTTTCTGGTGGTTTATTGGAGATAAGAGTTTCATGGACTTTCCTGCCCAGGCTGGCTTTGAACCGTGATCCTCAGATCTCAGCCTCCTGAGTAGCTAGGATTACAGGCGTGAGCCTGGCAAGTAATGTTTTTATATAGTGTAATTACATTGATATAATATCTGCCTAAAAGTCAACATGTGACCATAGTAAATGGTATACATCATTTTATTCTGTTCGTGTAATATTTGTGGAAACACTTCAGAAATTGATTCTAAACACTTATGCATAAATATGATGCTGAAAAGAAATATATTTTTCATCATTATTGTAATCCTGTTCTTGTCTCAGTAGAAAGCTTACCTTAGTATACTTCCCAACATTTGTAACATACAAACTTAGAACTTATACTGAAAAGTATGAAAAAATTTCAGGATATAGTTCAATTTTGTACACTTAATTACCATGCATATGAAGTTATTTTTTTATCCAGTTGTCCAAGGATCACTAACATTATGACTGGGTTCCTTTTCTAATAGCTGTGACATATGAGTACTATGGAGTACAATATTTCTGAAGTTTTTATAACATCAATTTTGAATGATAATGTAAAAAAATAGTTGTAAGTGATTTTTCTTACCTCTCTCTTTCGACACACCTTGGATATTTCAGATATCCTTTGTCACATTTCACTCTAACTTCATCTCTGATAACAGATGACTCAACTAGGAAAGTATCTCTCTTACAATGAAACTCAACATATTCGCCATGCAAAATGAATGGCCTATCATCAAAATGCCATTTCAAGTGTAGATTATTCTTTTCCATTTCATGATGAGACAATGTGCAAGGCTCTGGAGGAAAAAAAATAGTAAATAAGAGAAAATTATCTTGATACCTCTTGGTATAAGATGTACCAAGAGGGGCTGGGAAGGTGGCTCAGTGGTAGAGCGCTTGCCTTGTATGCATGAGGCCCTGGGTTCCATTCCTCAGCACCACATAAGCAAAAAGAAAAAAGCCGGAAGTGGCGCTGTGGCCCAAGTGGTAGAGTGCTAGCCTTGCGCTGAAGAGCTGAAGGACAGTGCCCAGGCCCAGAGTTCAGGCCCACGACCGGACCCCCCCCCCCACAAAAAAAAGAAAGCATAAAAAAAAAGATGTACCAAGATCACATAGGAATTATTGTGTTAACTGTTCATGATGACTTTAAAATCCTAAAGAGAGCCAAGTGAGGCAGAATTAGTAAAAGAGTCAGAAAAAATATTCAATACTCTTACCCATGCACACACCAAAACCCAGAACTCTTATTTACTCGTGTGTTCCTATATATTGAGGGAAAGTATATCTATCTTGATAGTTTTAGGGCATTAGATGTTCAAAGATAGCAAATAAACAGACGAGGACTATTTTTCACAGGCCTTGGCATTTATTAATGTTCAGTGAAATTATGCTATTTTTCCCTTCCTCAGAAATATCAGATGAAATATCCTGTCAAAGCACTGATTATTAGATGGGGTATATTTTGTGGAAATGAAGGAATAAGCTAGATTCTCAAAACTGCTGCAGACTTGTTGACCACTTTCTTTCTTTAAGATTTCCACTTAAGAAAGAGGAAGACTGCATTGTTTTGAGTGACAGTTACTGAAAGTATCCCCGTGTTCTTTCCCAAATGCATGAAAAAACAAAAGCAAAAACTTAAAAGAATCTGGTCATCCAAAGAACCTATTTGATTTTTTCTACAATAAAAGCATTTTTAAATATCAATTTCAGAATATGGGTTTCTTCTGTGTTTGTCAACAGTGAAAACTAGAAAATCTTCCAAATGCTTAGAACTTTAAAGAAACTACTAAACAATGCAAAGAGAATATACAAATATATATAATTGTAGTATACATCTATACACATATGATAAAGTTAATAATGCACTCAAAAGAAAGCAAGCATGCTTGAATCCACACATTAAAATAATACAAAAGCCATAAATCAGAAACCCAGGTTACCACCAAAGTAAGCCTGTAAAAGAGTAATAAATAGCAAAACGGTGAAACAAGGACACAGGATGACCCAATGCAACAATGATACTCATAAGACACTAAGTTGGAAATGGACTTTACAACTTGCAGAGTCGGGGGTGGGGAAGGAAGGAAGGGGAGGGATAGTAGTGTTAGAACCAAGAAAATTCCATGTAGCTAGCAGAAATAGGGCAAAACGTGTAAGGCAGAACCTCTTTGTAGAAAGAAACTCCAGGTTAGTCATTCAAACACCAGGATGGCTGCACTGCATTTCTAAGGATGGCTTATCTCCCCCTAGACCATTTGGGGAAGTACTGTCTTCCTAACTTTAAGTGCATTTCTCTAGGGCAGAGCCTTCCCAGCTCACACCCAACTAAGGCAGGTATCTGCACTTCAAAGGAAGCCTTGCCCCAACTCCAGTCCTTGGAGCTGGGTGCAAGCCCCATCTCTGGCCTAGGTACCAGGCTGTTTGCGAGAAATTATCTAGGCTCAGCCACCTTACATTCCCTTGGTTACCAGAATTGTAATCACCATTTGTTCTGCTTTTGTAACTTGCTTGTTGATTATGATACTACCACTGGCCACCTAAGAGTACCCCCACCCCTGACCCCATCCCACCATGAATCTTGCCTTTAAATACCCTGAGCTATTTGACTTCATTGCTGGTCTTCACTGTCTTGGTGTAATAGAGATCAGTGGTCATGGCTAATAAAGGTTCCTAGCCAATTGACTGAATGTTGGGGATTCCTTTCGCTGATCGTAGGTTCGAGTCCCACCAGCCCCAGGAAGCTGGGATATTTCAGTAGGAGAAAAACAAAGGAGGGTGTAACAATATTTGACAAGAAATGTACTCATTACCCTACTCATGTAACTGTAACCCCTCTGTACAGCATCTTTACAATAAAATAATTTTTTTAAAAAAGAGTAATAAAATGATCTCAAGAAAACATAGAAGAGGCCGGGCACTGGTGGCTCCCATTGTAATCCTTAGCTACTCAGAAGGCTGAGAACTAAGGATTACAGTTCAAAACCAGCCTGGGCAGGAAAGTCCACGAGACTCATATCTCCAACTAAGCATCAGAAAACCAGAAGTGGTACTGTGGCTCAAAGTGATAGTATGTTAGCCTTGAACAAAAAAGCTCAGGGACAGTGCCCAGGCCCTGAGTTCAAGCACCATGACCAACCCCTCCTCCATCTTCCTACCCCCCCCAAAAGATGTAAAAGAAAATAGTAAGAAAGAATTCAGAGAAATAATAGGAAGCAACATTAACAATGTAAATATTGATTAACAAATGTAAATATTCATTATTTGAAAAGATTAATGAAGTTTCTAGAGGAACTTTGTAGTAATACTCTAATAAAATTTATAAGATAGGTCAAGAATGAAAGAGACACAAGCAATAACAAAAATATATCACTAAGATATTAAGATGAGGATAAAAGGATGTTATGAATCACCGTATGTCAACTATTCAGACACTTCAGATGTGATTTCACAAAACCTTTCCTATGCAACTGACCCTAGAAGAGAAACTGTCAGGGTCTATTGAACAAATTCAAACTGGCATTAAAATCTTTCCACTAAGACTAAAGAGTTAGGCAGCTTGCTTGTGAATTCTTAGAATTAATACAAAAGAAATATCACCAATCTCATACCAATCTCAGAGAACTCAGAAAGAGGAAAAAACCCAAGTCCTATGTGAGATCAACAAAAACTTGATACCAAATCTGAAAAGACAAAAACAGACCAATCTATCCCTTATAAAAACAGATGTAAAGGAAATCAAAACAGAACTTAGAAAGTGGCAAAAACTCCCATGCTCCTGGATTAGAAAGATCAACCTCGTGAAAATGGCAATACTTCCCAAGGCTATCTACAAATTCAATGCGATACCTATCAAAATTCCTACCGCAGAGGGGGGGGACCAAGATGGCGATGGGGCAGTAGGGAAACGCCACAGCTCTCTCCAACCAAAAAGAGAGTTCGAGTTCCAACGCTTAATCTCCCCAAGAGACCGACAACAACAAAAAGACGAACACCCAGAGAAAAACCAGAGGTGAGAAATAACAAAAAAAGAAAGAGAAGAAAAGAATTTCAGAACAGAGAAGAGCGAAGACCCCTCCCCC